>NC_083718.1:59471318-59776982 GCF_028564815.1 Eubalaena glacialis
GGTCGCACCTAATGAAGTTAAAAGCAAGCTTCAAAGGATCAAAATATTTCTAATTAACTATGTCCAAAACAAAGCTAAGGAATAATTATAGGAGTGCAAAAATATACAGCACCTAACAAGGTAAAACAACAATGTCTAGCATCTAATAAAAAGTTACCAGAAATAAAGAAAGCAGGAAAATACAACCCATTATAAGTAGAAAAAAATTAATAAATAGAAACATACTGAGAAATGAGACAGGTGATATAATTACTAGACAAGAATATTAAAAGTTATTATAACTATATTCCATTTGTTCTACAGGGTAGAGGAAAGACTGAATAATAAATAGAAACATGGAAAATAGTAAAAAGGCGCAAATTGAACTTCTAATGAGGATGGAAATAACAGCAGTTTAGACGTTGCAGAAGAAAATTTTTGTGAATTTGTAGGGATAATAATAGAAACTATCCAATATAATTTTTCTATGTATATGTCCAGATTAAAAACAAAACAAAAGATGGGAAAAAATGAATAGAAAATCAGTTGTGAGACAATTTTAAGCAGCTTAAGATATATGTAATCGGAATTCCTGAAGGAGATTTAACTTTAAATGTGAATGAACATCAAGAATCATCAGACACTTGAGGATAGTCTCTAACATGGAAGAGACGAGTAGAAATAGTCAAAAGGAACTTGAAGAAAAGTAGGTAACAGGAAAAAAAATCCTATTAAAAAAAACAACAACGTAACGTATCCTCAAAGAGAAAAAAGAAGAGATAGCATCCATGAAATAAGATGATAAATCTATTTTTAAAAAGGATGACACTTAGAGAACAACAAAAACAACAAAATACTTTTGGAAATGGAAAATATAACAATAATTATAATAAAAATTAAGTATTAGTTTGGCCAAAAGGTTCGTTCGGTTTTTTCCATAAGATGGCTCTAGTAGTGCTTAGTCATCTTTAACTTCATTCCAAACAATTTTGTTAGATTGTATTGTGACAGCTGTCATATCAGCCTGCATTAAAAAAAAAACTTACTGGGACTTCCCTGGTGGTCCAGTGGTTAAGAATCCACCATCCAATGCAGGGGACCCAGGTTCAAACCCTGGTTGGGGAAATAAGATCCCACATGCCGCGGGGCAACTAAGCCCGTGGGCCACAACTACAGAGCGCACGTGCTCTGGAGCCCACACGCCACAACTAGAGAGAAGCCCACACGCCACAACAAAAGATCCTGCATGCCGCAGCTAAGACCCCACGCAGCCAAAAATATAAATAAATAAATAAATAAATATTCTTTAAAAATCAGAATTGGTGAATTTTTTTAAAGAAAGTTTTGTTTGTTTATTTATTTATTTATTTTGGCTGTGTCGGGTCTTAGTTGTGGCACACGGGATCTTCATTGCAGCATACAGAATCTATAGTTGCAACATGCAGGATATTTTTTAGTTGCAGCATGCATGCGGGATCTAGTTCCCCGACTAGGGATCGAATCCGAGCCTCCTGCATTGGGAGCATGGAGTCTTACCCACTGGACCACCAGGGAAGTCCCAAACATTGGTGAATTTTTGTGTAGCCATTTTAATATTAAAGATGGGAGAAAAAAAGCAACATTTTTGGCATATTACTCTTTGTTATTTCAAGAAAGGTAAAAACGCAACTGAAATGCACAAAAAGATTTGTGCAGTGTATGGAGAAGGTGCTGTGACTGATCAAACGTGTCAAAAGTGGTTTGCAGAGTTTCGTGCTGCAGATTTCTCACTGGACGATGCTCCACAGTCAGGTAGACCAGTTGGAAGTTGATAGTGATCAAATTGAGACATTAATTGAGAACAATCAACCTTATACCACGTGGGAGGTAGCTGACATACTCAAAATATCCAAATCAAACGTTGAAGATCATTTGCACTAGCTTGGTTATGTTAATCACTTTGATGTTTGGGTTCCACGTAAGTTAAGCGGAAAAAAACCTCTTGACCATATTTCCGCATGCGATTCTTTACTTAAACGTAACAAAAACGTTCTGTTTTTAAAATAAATTGTGACAGGCGATGAAAAGTGGATACTGTACAACAATGTGGAATGGAAGAGATCATGGGGCAAGCGAAATGAACCACCACCAACCACACCAAAGGCCGTTCTTCATCCAAAGAAGGTGATGTTGTGTATATGGTGGGATTGGAAGGGAGTCCTCTATTAAGAGCTCCTTCCAGAAAACCAAACGATTAATTCCAACAAGTACTGCTCCCAGTTAGACCAACTGAAAGCAGCACTCGATGAAAAGCGTCTGGAATTAGTCAACAGAAAACGCATAATCTTCAATCAGGACAACGCAAGACCACATGTTTCTTTGATGACCAGGCAAAAACTGTTAACAGCTTGGCTGAGAAGTTCTGATTCATCCACCATATTCACCAAACATTGCACCTTCAGATTTCCATTTATTTCGATCTTTACAAAATTCTCTTAATGGAAAAAATTTCAATTCCCTGGAAGACTGTAAAAGGCACCTGGAGCAGTTCTTGGTTCAAAGAGATAAAAAATTTTGGGAAGATGGAATTATGAAGTTGCCTGAAAAGTGGCAGAAGGTAGCGGAACAAAAGGGTGAATACGCTGCTCAACAAAGTCCTTGGTGAAAATGAAAAATGTGTCTTTTACTTAAAAACCGAAGGAACTTTTTGGCCCACCCAATAGAAGAGTTCAAAGATAAAACTGAGGAAACCTCCCAGAAAATAAAACAAAACCATAAACTGAAAGAAAATGAGTGATGAAAAAAAGAAAGAAAGAAAATTTAAGGGTCAATTGAGCTCCAACATCCAAATTTGGAAAGAAATGAAAAAGAAAAAAGCATATAGGACATCACTGAAGAAATAACACAAGAATATTTCCTATAATTGAAAGACAAGTTTTAGGACTGAATGAAACTCATTGAGTATCCAGCACAACAAACGAAAAAGACCCACATCAAGGCACATCATTGTTGAATTTCAGGTCTGGGATTAGGAAAAGATTGTAAGAGCTGTTAGAGAAAAAATAAGTCACATGCAAAGAGTTAAAAACCAGAATATCTTCACACTTTTCAACAGCAACAGTTGAAGCTAGAAAGCAATGAAGCAATAACAGCATGAGGGAATATTATTTCTAACCTAGATATCCACCCCTGCCAAACTATTGGTCATGTGTAAGGATAGAATTAAGATATTTTTGGACAAACGAGATTTTTTTTAAACAACTTACTTCCCACGTACCCTTTCTCAGGAAGCTGCTGGAGATCCTATCACCAAAAAGAAGGAACAAACCAGATGACACACTCAAACTGGGTAACTGAAGAGAGTTTAATAAAGGGACTGTTTAGAAGGGTGTGGACAGGGCTTAGGGAAAGCAGTAAGGAGTAGTACAGCACTCTGGGCCTAGTAACAGCCCTAGGCGTGAAGGGGCAGGGGTAGAGAGTGGTTACTGGAAGCCAGAGACAATGCTATCTGAAGAGGACTACCAGGCAGGAGCTGTGGCTTCAGACAGAGGGAAGAAGTCCGGAGAATAAATATCCCATCCTCACTTCTCTCCCTAACATCGAATGCTGAGTCTCCCATTGGCCAAACCCAATCAAAAGCCAAAGAGAATGGCATATCTCAGAGTTATTGAGGATTCGGTTCCAGACCACCACAATAAAGCAAACCTCGCAGCAAGTCACACATATTTTTTGGTTTCCCAGTGCATATAAATGTTATGTTTAAACTATACTGTAGTCTATTAAGTGAGCAGTAGCATTGTCTTACACAACAACAAAACAAAACAAACAAAAAATATATGTACCTTAATTTAAAAAAACTTTATTGGTAAAAAATGCTAACCATCATCTGAGCCTTCAGTGAGTAATAATCTTTTTGCTGGAGGAGGGTATGAAATAGTGCAAGAATTACCAAAATGTAACATCAAGATACAAAGTGAGCAAATGCTGTTGGAAAAATGGTGCTGAAAGACTTGCTCAATGCAGGGTTGCCGCAAACGTTTAATTTGTAAAAAATGTGTTATCTACAACGTGCAATAAAACAACGTATGCCTGTACATAGCAGAGTGGCAAAGGGAGCAGAGGAGTTGAGGGAAGAGAGTGAGGCAACTGGAATATTGGAATATATCTAGTACAGAGGGAGATCCAGGATCCAGGAAATGGGATCCAATACAGCACCATGGCAAAAGGATTTCTCAACTTGAAGATGAAGCAAATACCTGGATGACTCCTATGTACCATAATCCAGATTGGAACAAGACATTGGAGAATTACAGGATGAGTATCTTAAATTTTAAATAAAGAAAGAAAGTGAAAAAGAAAACAGTAGATTACCTGATATGTTTAATACTATGAAAGGTTATTTACAATTCTTCCTAAAAGTTGGGAGAGTAATTTGTCATAGTTGTACAGCAAACTAAGCAAAGGAACTAGGCAACTATTAACTGAAGAAAAATAAAAAGTAGTACCAGGGAGGAAAAATAAGAGTTTGCATAATTAACTCAACCATGAGTATAATGTGTATATAAAGGTCTTAATAAAAAATATTGAGTATTCATCTAACAATATGACCAGATGAGGGGATGAAAAGAGGGAAATACATTTGTGTCTATGAATGTGGGGGTGATAAATAGCAACAAATAGTTAATATTTAAAACTGAAATATTAAGAAATAGCAGTATAGGTATGTTATTTAGAAATATGAGTGTAAATACCAGAACAGCCAGCTAAAAGACTTGAAAGCAGTGACTCGTGGGAAATGGAGGGAGAGGGGGTAGTCTTTGGGGAGAGATGGGTCCAGACATTGCATTCTTCGTTACAAGCCTTATAGTACAATTTGGCTTTTTAGACTATGTACATGCATTAATGTGACAAAAATTTAAATTAAATAAAAACCCTAACAAACTGAAGATTTTTCTTTTATTAAAACAAAATTAAAATGTGGCCAACTCCTTTACACCAGTATAGTAAAATACACAAAATCTTGTTTATCCTATCTTCTTCCATGGTTTCCAGGTTTCCTCTTCTCTGTGCTCTAGACCCTCACATTTTAGTAAATGAAGATTATTTAGCACCTTCACAAAGAATGGGGAAGAATTAATAAAAAATGTTTGACAAGTATAAAGAGGTCCGAAGGGATAGGAATCTGGGGCAAGTCTTTCTGGCTAAAAATTGTTATAAAATGAGATATGAAAAAGAATTATAGAATGTGGGGATCTTCTTCAGAAGTTTCCTCCCTCGAGAGAGATTTTTATTAAACAAATACATTCTGCAAATGCTGTCAGGTATAGCAACAACTAGTCCTTCAGTGCATTCACTCAGTCAGTGAATTCAATATTCAAGACAAACCTAATGCTTAAGCTAAAATATAACAAAAAATAATTAAATCATAGTAAAAGCTAACAGTAACTGAGCAGTTGCTAAGTGATGAGCATTGTGCTTAGCACTTTATTGCATTACGTCATGTGAATCCTCACAATAATCCTAGGAGTTAGATTTGACTATTTCCCCATTCTACATATGGGAAAATCTTTTAAAGGATGAGTAACTTATTCAGGGAAGTGGCAGTCTGGATTTAAACTCAGATCTTACTCAAAAGCCCAAGCTCTTATAAACTTCCAGTGTATTTTGAATGAAACCAAAACTGACAATCAGGGGGCTGGGGGTGGGAATGGGGAAAGATAAGAAATCACTCTGGGGCTTCCCTGGTGGCACAGTGGTTGAGAATCTGCCTGCCAATGCAGGGAACACGGGTTCAAGCCCTGGTCTGGGAAGATCCCACATGCCACGGAGCAACTAGGCCCGTGAGCCACAATTACTGAGCCTGCACATCTGGAGCCTGTGCTCCGCAACAAGAGAGGCCACGACAGTGAGAGGCCCGCGCACCGCGATGAAGAGTGGCCCCCGCTTGCCGCAACTAGAGAAAGCCCTCGCACAGAAATGAAGACCCAACACAGCCATAAATAAAAAAACAAATAAATAAAATTTTTTTTTAAAAAAAGAAATCACTCTGGCTATCAAGTCTCAAGGCAGGACTATAGGAGTGGAAGTGAAAGTTACTGAGGACCAATTAACACTGCAAAAGAATGATATTACTTCACAAAAGAATGCTACTGCAGACTGTCACATGACCACTACTAGAATAAACCAAAACGCATGTTAACTAATTCACCAAACACTTATTGAGTGACCTCTGAATTGGTCACTGAGCTGGGTACTGGCAATACAATTTCTTCACGTATATAATATAATGTACTTAGAAATGAAGAATTAATTGAAGAGCCACTACAAAATTGGAGGCCTTTTGCTATCCTGAGAACAAACGATAATCAGTTTCTTAGAAGAAATTAATTGTTATACTATGGCTCTTTCAGTAGAGGGCACTAGGCGATCAAGATAGTTTTGAACATCAGGTGGCAAAATAGTTAATAGAAGCATCTTTTTAGAACTGCGTAGTCATTATCTTAAAAAGCATATCAAGGGTTCCGAAACTGGAGTAAGTCATGAACCAAAGAAAAGAGGTTTAATATATGAATATTGGTGAGATCACTAAGGTTAATATTCTAGATGCTTGCATAATTATAGATTTCTTTTGCGTGATTCTATTTATAAAATGATTTTCATGACTTATTTGCAAGTCTGTATTAGGGCCACCAGGAAATGTCAGTTTAGCACCTAGCACTTGTGAGAGAGATAGCCTAGGGTAGTGGAATGAACTATGGGTCAAAAGTCAAAAGGCTAGAGTTTGAGAGCACTTACCCACCTCCATCCCCCTCCCCTACCCCCACCCCATTGGCTTTTACTAATTATGTGGCCTGAGGGCAAATTATGTAATTTCAGGTTCCATACCTCTAAAATATTGATAATTTCTCCCCTGTTTATGAATGTAAAAATGTATTGCAAAATGTTGTAAATATGTAAGGTACTATAAAGTGTGAAAATTCAAGCTGTTAGAAAAAGAAATTCCAGAAACTAAATGCAATACACCCTTTTGATTCCCTGCCTATGGAGATTGGCTTTAGAACCTTCTGACAATAGTGTACATCTTGCTAGTGTAAACAGAGATAAAAGGCAGAAATCTACTGTCACAATTTCAGGACACTTTCTCCCCTCTTAAGATTTTTCAAGTCTCTTTTCTACCCCCAGTATTGAAGAAGTACAAATTAATGAAGATTTGCTAAAAGATCTTTTTATGATGTAATCATCTCTATCAACAAACTTTCATTAATTTGCATAGACAAATTCTCCAGTTTTCAGGAAGAAAGCACATCCAGCTGTACACTTTTCACGAAACACACACGCACACACATACACACCCCGTTTGCATGCCTAATTAGCAGTATGATCACTCAACATCACTTCCAAATGCCTTGATGAGTAATGTTTCCATTAACAAATTAATAGGGTATGATTATAGTTTACTTATGCATGGGAAAACTGAGGAACAGAAAGATCAAATGATTTACTTAAAATGACATAGTATCAATCATGGACTTTTGCCTTCTAATCATCCTAGAACCATTGGAAACTACTGGGATCACATAAGACTATTGGAAAATTAGCATTCTAAGTTCCATTCTATTTATCTTATTATTCATTTGGTTATGAAATTAACAAATATATTTCGAACAGCTACTATATGCCAGGCCCTGTGGAAGGTGCTAGAGCTACAATAAGGAGGGGGGAAAAAACCAGCACATTCCCTACACACTCATGAAGTTTATAATCTGGAGGGGGAAACAGACAAAAAAAAAAATGTGAGGAGAAAAATAAAATAGCTGTGAGTTGTGAACATTCCATGAAGAAAAGAAATAAACATGAATTATGTTAAAATAGAAACAAACAGAGGAACATGATCTTAGAGAGAGTGCTGAGGAAGAGTCAGGTCAGGAAAAGATGGTGACATTTAAGCCGAGACCTGAAAGAGCGGCAATGTTGTGAGGGTTGCAGCTCTCTTGACAGAGGCAATAAATAGCATGTGCAAAGACCCTGAGGAGAGAAAGATATTGATGTGCCCGAGGAGCTGAAAGAAAACTGGATAGTCAGAGCATGGCGAGCAAGGGGAGAGTGACTTGAAAAATGAGGTTTAAGACATATGGGGGCAGGACTTCCCTGGTGGTCCAGTGGTAAAGAATCCACCTTCCAATGCAGGGGATGCGGGTTCGATCCCTGGTTGGGGAATTAAGATCCAGCATGCGGGGGCAACTAAGCCCGCACACCACAACTACCGAGCTCGCGCCCCTCAACTGGAGAGCCTGTGTACCGGAAACTACAGAGCCCACGCGCCCTGAAGCCTGCAGGCCACAACTAGAGAAGAGCAAACCTGCATGTCACAGCTAGAGAGAAGCCAGTGCACCGCAATGAAAGATCCCGCATGCCTCAGCAAATATCCCGTGCGCCGAAACTAAGACCCAACGCAGCAAAAAAAAAAAAAAAAAAAAATATGGTGGGGTCAGATCACACTGAATTTTACAGGCAATGGAAAAGTTTGGATTTTATTCTAAATACAATATGAAGTCTCTGAAGGATTTTAAGGAGAGGAATGACATGACTGGAGTTGTATTTTTAAGAAGATTCTTTCTGCTACTGTGAGAAGAATGGGTTGGAAAGGAGCAAGAGGGGCAACAGGGAGATGGAATGAGAGTGAAATGCAATAATAGCCTCTCAGATAGATGACAAAGAACTCAATGAAGGTGGTGACGGAGATGAAAAGTTGTTCACGAACTTGAGGTGTATCATAGATACTCATAGTTCTACTGGTTATTAGTGAAGTGCTTCTATGCATAGTACACAAGATACAAACTTTTCACTTGACAGAATGAGTTCTTTTAACTCTTTCAAAGAAATCAAGGCTGTTATCAAGCACTGTAATCAATTCACCAAATATTAATTGGACACCTTCTAACTGTGTAGAAATTAAATTTGAGAAATTTCGCTCCCCTTCAAAACATGTATCAGTTTGGAAATTGGAAACTCCCTGAATAAAACAATTAGAAAATAACCTATTGTTTAACATAATACTAAATACCAAGGGTAGAAAGTAAGTTCTCAAGACGGACAGAAATTTTAAAAGTAATAATAATTTGTATCTTTATGGTCTAAAACAGGAGATTCTTTCTGGAATTTTAAGGATACATAAAGTTTAGGTAAACCAACAAATTCAGACAAGGAAAGGATTTGTGTAAGACCATTGTGGCAGATATTTTGGGGAATTTCTTCTCAGCTCAAAATAATTCTCCCCTTTTCTCTCAGAACTGACCCTCCCTTCACAGGAATGAGTACCTGACAGCCATGTTTTACTATATGATTCCTACTCTTATGGTACGACTGACTAGACCGCACTGGATGCTGGACCCAAACCAAGTCAGGCCAATCAAATTTCTATCTCAGAAATTCTGAATTGGGACTCAAAATAGGTAGGTTAGTCTTTAAGCATGGCTGGAACTGTGACATGTAACGTCAGGAGCAGTAAAGGGCAGAGAAGTGGGAAAAACTGATCTGCCAAAAGAAGGAGCAAGAGAAAAATCCTGATTTTTTTGGTTCAAGAGCCTACTACACCCTTCCAGAGTCTCTCACTGTATTATCCTTGAATTCTGTAAGAAAACTCCATGTCCTTAAAATAATTACCCTGTTTGCTTAAATCACCTTGTTAGTTGCTTAGAACGAATATGCCTTATCTGAGCCCAGCACAGTCATGAAAATGGGAATGATCATGATGAACAGGACTGACTAAAGCAGAAGATCATTCTATACACAGAACATTTAGTAGGACAGAAAAAGGATAAGGCTAGGCACCCTCTTTAACAAGCATACAGCTAGTGGAGTATGATAAACAGCATACCAAAAGAGCAATCTCTCATGGATGCTATCAAAGATATGTAACTATCAAAGAATGTAAAACTACATTGTCCGACAAGAAAGGGAGGCATGAGTCAGGCACTCACACACTCAGGAGAAAGTGTTAATTTATGGAGATTAATTTGGCAAGATTCTTAAACTGGACATACTGTTTTCAACAAACAGTATGACAAACAATATTTATCGAGTCCTTACTATGTGTCAGGAACTCTTCCAGATACTAGAAACTAAGTACTAAACAAGAAAGACAAATTTTCTGCCCTCCTGGAACATACTCTTACAGGGGCAGGGAGTTGAGGAAGAAATAATGAATAATAAATGAATTAATATGGCTCATAATTTCTAAGAACTTAGCAAAGTAAATAATTAGATAAATGGACATAGGTGTGAGCACAAGGATATAGACACATTACAATGTTAAAATATTAAAAAATTAGAAACAACCTAAATGTCCAATAATAAGGGATTGATTACATAAATTATAGTATATCCAAATTATGCAGTATTATATTACATTTCAAAAATATTTTAAAATATTAATAGCTAATGTTCATTTAGTGCTTACTATTTGCAAGGTATTCTTCTAGTGTTTTATATATAGTAATTTGTTTAATAAACACAGAAATCCTGAAGTAGGTATTTCATTACCATCTCCATTTTATGGGATAAGAAAACTGGCACAGAGAGGTTAAGTAACTTACCGAAAGTCATACAGCGAGTAAGTGGGAGAGGAGAGATTTAAACCCAGAGACGAATTTGACTGTACAGCCTGTGCTCTTAACTATACCGTCTCCAGAAAAGCATTCCAATGTGGGAAAATACCCATACTATAATTTTGAAGCTAAAAAATGCAAGGTATTGATATAACTTTATATATAATTTTTAATTAAATTAGGTAGACAGTATATTTATGCTTTAAAAAAGCATTAGAAGATATTCCAAAATATTAATAAACTATTTTCTCTGAATGGTAGGATTACACATTTTTATTCTCCTCTCTGTTTTATATTTCCAAAACTGTTTTTCAGTTAAGAGAGATTACTTATTAAAGGAGGTAAAAATTGTGCTGAGGCTTGACAAATGAAGGGAAATTAAGTAAAAATTGGCAGAAAAGTAAGTGGGAGGAGGTTTTATGTTTGCTACCATAATCCCTGTAGTGAATCAGAAAGCAGGGGAATCATTTATATGTTGAATCTGAAATATGACACAAATGAACTTATCTATGAAACAGATTCACAGATATAGAGAACAGATTTGTGGTTGCCTGAGGGGAGGGGCGGGTGTTGGGGGGGGATGGATTGGGAGTTTCGGATTAGAAGATGAAAACGATTATATATAGAATTGATAAACAACAAGGTCCTACTAGATAGCACAGGGAACTGTATTCAATATCCTGTGATAAATCATAATGGAAAAGAATATGAAAAAGAATATATATGTATAACTGAATCACTTTGCAGTACAGCAGAAATTAATACAACATTGTAAATCAACTATACTTCAATAAAATAAATGTAAAAAAAAAAAGAAAAGAAAGCAGAGGAAAATTGAGTTTCTGTAAGTTGCTTCCTCCAAGATATTTTTTAAAAAGAGATTTGATGATTGACATTTAGGGCACTTTATTTGTCATTTTTACAAAATGAAACTGAGCCCAAGAGAAGGAAGGTTACATGTCCACAAAAATTAATGATGGAGCTAGAAAAAAAAAAAAAGCTCTTCTGATACTCCAGGCACTTGTCTACATTGCCAATAATATTGGGGGAAATGTTTTTCTAGGATTAAAAAAGAGTTTTTGGAGCATCTCTGTTGGAGAATAGCATTAGGATGATCACATTGAATTGTATTTGAACAGAGCTTTATAAATGTAGAATGAATGAGAATGACTAGACATCTTATCATAAGCATTGTCAACCATTCATAAAATAGCTAATGTTGGTAGTTGGTTTCAAATTATTTAAGAATTGGTAGTACCTGCTGCCATGGAAGTGTCTGACAATAATTTGGCAGCAGTTCAGAAAAGGAAATGGAAAAAGAGTTTTATCTTAATATTTATATATTTGACACTTACTGTTCCACGTGGGAGTTACCTGATATAAGAAGATGGTGGGCCATTACATCTCTATTCCTGTTACATTTCCAACCACACAATGCACTTTTCTGAATGATGTCTCTATAACCAAATGAATAAGATCAAAACTGTCTCTCCAGAAAGCCCTAAAGAATCAGTAGAGATATGTCTTGGAGAATATTAATGTAATTTTGCGATCACTGGTCATTCTACAGGTATTTGTTAAAAGCCTGTAAAGGGCAGGATAACTATGATATGAACCTCCATTGTATAGACACAGTCAATGCCCTCAAAGAGTTTGTCTCTAGTAAAGAGATAAGTAAACAATTATTATATATGAGTCAAAGCAAGCATGCTTAATGTGCTATGAGTGGTATGAACCATATTTTAAATCATCACAAAAGTGGGAAGGATTGCTTCTAGGCAAGTCAATTGAACTGATCTCTGAAGAATGGTGGAAATTCAATAGACAAAGATGAGGGGCAAAGAGTGCATTCTAAGCACTCTACCAGGTGTGAATATAGAAAACCATGGCATATGTTAATGTTGATACCACACCCAGAGAATTTTGAATTCCAGACACATTGCCAGGAATATACTCCTTCTGTTCTTTTCCCCTATTCAGCTCCAAGAAGCTGAAAAATAGGCCAATAGCCTCCAGGCAGGAGATTTTAAAAGTTCTGAGATATATTTCCAGGACTATTTGAGGTGTCCAGGAGGAAAGATGTAAAGATACTAGGATTGGGGGTTCTTTAACATAGTGGCCAAAGCAGCTCACTCTACAGTAAACTTCACAATAGGCGAGACTTCCTCATGGGCTCAAGCTTACAATCAGCTCTTCAGTGGTTTAAACAGATGAGTAAAGATCACAGTTATCTCAGAAAAGCCTCTAACAAATATGTAAAAGTAACTGGAGGGGAAAAAGACCATGTGGAGAGAAGAATACTCTATTTAAAAAAATCCTCAAAAAAAAAAAAAAAATCCTCATTAGTCTCAGAGAAATAAAACACTGCATCTATAAAACAAGAACATGATGCCAAATCAAAAGGACATTCATAATACAAACAAACAAAACAAAACAAAACAAAAAACAAAATCAGCCCTTGTAAATTAAGACTTAAACAACCCAAATAAAAATTCAATATCTGGAAGATGATGTTGTAGAAAAACAAGTACAGCAAAGAGTAAAAAAACAGAGATAGAAAATGGGAAGGGGAGTGGGAAAAAGAATAAGAAGACTCATCCAGATGGACCAACATTCAAATAATTAGGGTCCCAGAAAACAAGAACAGAGAAAATGAAAGGGAGGAAATAGTCAATGAACATCTTCAAACTGGATTGAAAGATGTGTGTTTCAGATTGAAAAGACATATAGTGTGCAACACAATAGATAAAAATAAACCCATATGAAGGCACATCATGAAATTTCAGAAACCTGAAGACAATGAAAAATTCTACAAGCTTCCACAGGTAAAAATAGGACATATAATATGGATCATGAATTAGAATAAATCTGGACTTCTGTGGTAGGCATAATTCTAACCTCAAGATTCCCCATCTCTTGTGTACATGTGTACTATGAAAATATTTACTATGAATATGATGGATATCACTCCCATAACTAGGTTGTGTTATATGGCACAGCTGACTTTAAGAAAGGCTTGCCCTAATCAGCATGAAAAGGATGCCTAAAAGTGATGGGGCTCTTCCTGACAAAGGAGATTCTCCATAGCTGGCTTTGAAGACAAGGAGGCCACATGGCAAGAAATGCCTGTAGTAGCTGAGAGGGGTCCCTGGCTGCCAGCCAGCAAGGAAATAGGGGTCTCAGTCTTATGACCACAAAGAGCTGAATTCTGCCAACCTCCTGAATGAGCCCGGAGGTGATTTCAGCTTTGTGATATCCTAAGCAGAGAATCCAGTCGTGCTGTGCTCAGATTTCTGAACTATGGAATTGTGAGCTAATAAATGGGTATTGCTTAAGCCTCTAGATTCGTGGTGATTTGTTAATAGCAAGAGAAAATGAATACAGCTTCTCAGCAACAATGGAAGCTAGACAACAATGGAGACACCCTCAACATTCTGAAGAAAAGTTATTTCTAACCTAGAATTATATACCTCACCAAAACTGCCAATTAGCTGTTAGAGTAAATTAAGGATATTTTCAGACATACAAGATCTCAACAATTTACCTCCCATGTATCCTGTCTTAGGAAGCTACTGGTGGGTGCTGCATTAAAATTAGGGGGGGAAATAAAACAAGAAAGAGGAATATGTGGTATACAGGAAGAGGTGTGAAAATTCCCAGGATATTGGTGAAGGGAGATCCCAGGATGACATGCACCACACAGCTAGTCCATGTTGGAGCAGTTTAGAATGCTCTGGAGACATTTTGCCATGAAGATTAAATTAAAAGAATACTTAATATAGCTGAAGGAATAGAGAGGAGATTTAGATATTTGGTGGAGAGTTGGGGTTGAATTATTGATAAGTATATAGAAAGCTAACTGTATAACAACAGCCTCAAAAAAGACACTTACTAATTCTAGGGGAAACAAAAAGTTGTACAAGAATTGTTGTCATAGTTTATTACCTGACTTAACTGTTAATAGTTTTTATGTGGTCACAATAGAATATTTCACCACAGTGAAATTGCAGGAAGACCTAAAGCTCAAAATTAAGAAGTAGTTGTGGCATCTAACAAGTAAAACAAACCAATGATATAACAAAACAGAAACAGACTCAACAGACATAGAGAACAAACTAGCGGTTACCAGCAAGGAGAGGGAAGTGGGGAGGGGAAGCAAGATAGAGGTAGAGGATTTAGAGGTTAAAACTACTATGTATAAAATAAATAAGGGGGGCAGAGTCAAGATGCCGGTGTGGGAAGACACAGAGTTCGAGTCTCCCCACAACTAGGGCAACTGCCAGACACTGATGGGGCACCCTGATGCCCAAGGAGATGGGAAGAACCCCCAAACGAACAGGTAGGACGTGGGGGGACTGAGGGAGGAAGAGAAGTGGAAGCTGGACAGGACTGGCACCCCTGAGGGGTGGCTGAGAGGGGGGGAGGGGTTCCCACACCTGGAGGGACACTCAGGGGCTCAGAGCAGGGGACTGGGCCCAGCATTTCCCCTGTCCAATCGGCCGGGGAAGTCTGCCTGGCTCTCAGACCGGGTCCTATGCCCTCAGAGGTCCCCTCCGGGCCAGGTTGGTCCTGGGGAGGTAGGAGGGAGGCCAGGGAGATCAGGAGAGGCAGGCAGGAGGGGCCCTCCAGAACGGGAGGAGCAGAAGAGCCTGCTCAAACCCAGGAAGGCTGCTGGGCTCCCAGATGGGGTTCCCCGCTCTCTGAGAACAGGCCTGGGTGTCTTCTGTTCTGCTGAGCCTAAGATCCACCCCCACACATACCACCCATGGCCTTTTCTGGTCCTGTGGGTCCTAAGCATAGGCCCCGCCCACCACCCAAATCTCACCCCTGCCTAGGTCCTGCCCTCCACAGCCAAGGCCTTTTCCAAATTTTTTTTTTTCTCCCCCTCTTTTTTACTATTGTGGTTCTGTTTTACCTTCTGGTTGTTGTTTCATCTATATTTTTATTTTTATTTTTTTTCTAACATATCTGTTAGTTCCCTTGTCTAATTTTATTTTTACTTTGTTATTGTTCTCCTTTTTTATTTTTATTTTTTCCTTCCCTGCATGGCTTGCGGGATCTTGGTTCACGAGCCAGGGGTCGGGCTGAAGCTCCTGCAGTGGGAACTCCGAGTCCAAACCACTGGACTAACAGAGAATCTCAGACCCCAGGGGAATATTCATCGGAGTGAGGTCTCCTGGAGGTCGTCATCTCAGCACCAAGATCCAGCTCTACCCAATAGCCTACAAACTTCAGTGGTGGAGCCTCAGGCTAAACAACCAGTAAGACAGGAACACAATCCCACTCATAAAAAAAAGGTAAAAAAAAAATGAGACGGCAAAAAAATATGTCACAGATGAAGGAGCAAGGTAAGAACCTACAAGACCAAATAAAAGAGGAAATAGGCAATCTACCTGAAAAAGAATTCAGAGTAATGATAGTAGATGATGATCCAGAATCTCGGATATAGAATGGAGGCACGGATTGAGAAAATACAAGAAATGTTTAAAAAAGATCTAGAAGAACTAAAGAACAAACAAACAGAGATGAACAACACAATAAATGAAATGAAAAGTACACTAGAAGGAATCAATAACAGAATAACTGAGGCAGAAGAATGAATAAGTGAGCTGGAAGACAAAATGGTGGAAATAACTGCTGAGGAGCAGAGTAAAGAAAAAAGAATGAAAAGGATTGAAGACAATCTCAGAGACCACTGGGACAACACTAAATGCACCAACATTCGAATTATAGGGGTCCCATAAGAGAAAGAGGAAAAGAAAGAGTCTGAGAAAATATTTGAAGAGATTATAGTGGAAAACTACAGTGGAAATAGTCACCCAAGTCCAGGAAGCACAGAGAGTCCCATACAGGATAACCCTAGGAAAAACACACCAAGACACATATTAATCAAACTAACAGAAATTAAATTCAAAGAAAAAATATTCAGAGAAGCAAGGGAAACACAAAAAATAACATACAAAGAAATCCCCATGAGGTTATCAGCTGATTTTTCAGCAGAAATTCTACAGGCCAGAAGGGAGTGGAGGGATATACTTAAAGTGATGAAAGGGAAAAACCTACAACCAAGATTACTCTACCCAGCAAGGATCTCATTCAGATTCGATGGAGAAATCAAAAGCTTTTCAGACAAGCAAAAGCTAAGAGAATTCTGCACCACCAAACCAGCTTTACAACAAATGCTAAAGAAACTTCCCTAGGAAGGAAACACAAGAGAAGAAAAAGACCCACAAAAACAAACCCAAGGGGCTTCCCTGGTGGCACAGTGGTTGAGAATCTGCCTGCCAATGCAGGGGACACGGGTTCGAGCCCTGGTCTGGGAGGATCCCACATGCCGCGGAGCAACTGGGCCCGTGAGCCACAATTACTGAGCCTGCGTGTCTGGAGCCTGTTCTCCGCAACAAGAGAGGCTGCAATAGTGAGAGGCCCACGCACTGCGATGAGGAGTGACCCCCGCTTGCCACAACTAGAGAAAGCCCTCACACAGAAACGAAGAACCAACACAGCCAAAAATAAATAAATAAATAAATAATTTTTAAAAAATAATAATAATAATTAAACCTGATCTTGGTCATGCAAGTGTTCACGGTGCTTTAAAAAAAATTAAAAAATAAAAAAACCCAAAACAATTAAGAAAATGGTAACAGGAACACACATATTGATAATAACCTTGAATGTAAATGGATTAAATGCCCCAACCAAAAGACACAGACTGGCTGAATGGATACAAAAACAAGACCCATATATACGCTGTTTACAAGAGACACACTTCAGAACTAGGGACACATACAGACTGAAAGTGAAGGGATGGAAAAAATATTCCATGCAAATGGAAATCAAAAGAAAGCTGGAGTAGTAATACTCATCAGATAAAATAGACTTTAAAATAAAGACTGTTACATGAGATAAGATAGGACACTACATAATGATCAAGGGATCAATCCAAGAAGATGACATAACAATTATAAATATTTATTCGCCCAACATAGGAGCACCTCAATACATAAGGCAAATGCTAACAACCATGAAAGGAGAAATCGACAGGAACACAATAATAGTAGGGGACTTTAACACCCCACTTACACCAATGGACAGATCATCCAAACAGAAAATAAATAAGGAAACACAAGCTTTAAATGACACAATAGACCAGATAGAGTTAATTGATATTTGTAGAACATTCCACCCAAAAGTGGCAGAATACACTTTCTTCTTAAGTGCACACGGAACATTCTTCAGGATAGATCACATCTTGGGTCACAAATCAGGCCTCGGAAAATTTAAGAAAATTGAAATCGTATCAAGCATCTTTTCTGACCACAACACTATGAGATTGGAAATCAATTACAGGAAAAAAACCTGTAAAAAACACAAATACATGGAGACTAAACAGTGCGCTACTAAATAACCAAGAGATCACTGAAGAAATCAAAGAAAAATACATAGAAACAAATGACAATGAAAACACAACAACCCAAAACCTATGGGACGCAGCAAAAGCAGTTCTAAGAGGGAAGTGTATAGCAATTCAATCTCACCTCAAGAAACAAGAAAAATCTCAAATGAACAATCTAACCCTACACCTAAAGCAACTAGAGAAAGAAGAACAAAGAAAAACCAAAGTCAGGAGAAGGAAAGAAATCATAAAGATCAGATCAGAAATAAATGAAATAGAAACTAAGAACACAGTAGCAAAGCTCAATAAAACTAAAAGCTGGTTCTTTGAGAAGATAAACAAAATTGATAAACCCTTAGCCAGACTCATCAAGAAAAAAAGGGAGAGGACACAAATCAATAAAATTAGAAATGAAAAAGGAGAAGTCACAACTGACATTGCAGAAATACAAAGGATTATAAGAGACGACTACAAACAACTATATGCCAATCAAATGGATAACCATGAAGAAATGGACAAATTCTTGGAAAGGAACAATTTTCCAAGACTGAACCAGGAAGAATTAGAAAATATAAACAGACCTATCACAAGTAATGAAATTGAAACTGTAATTAAAAATGTTCCAACAAACAAAAGTCTGGGACCAAATGGCTTCACAGGTGAATTCTATCAAACGTTTAGAGAAGAGTTAACACTTATCCTTCTCAAACTCTTCCAAAAATTGCAGAGGGAAGAACACTCCCAAATTCACTCTACAAAGCCACCATCACCCTGATACCAAAACCAGAAAAAGATATCACAAAAAAGAAAACTACAGACCAATATCACTGATGAATATAAATGCAAAAATCCTGAACAATATACTAGCAAACAGAATCCAACAACATATTAAAAGGATCATACACCATGGTCAAGTGAGATTTATCCCAGGGATGCAAGGATTCTTCAATACATGCAAATCAATCAATGTGATACACCATATTAACAAATTGAAGAATAAAAACCATATGGTCATCTCAATAGATGCAGAAAAAGCTTTTGACAAAATTCAGCACCCATTTATGATAAAAACTCTCCAGAAAGTGGGCACAGAGGGAACCTACCTCAACATAATAAAGGCCATATATGACAAACCCACAGCAAACATCATACTCAATGGTGAAAAACTGAAAGCATTTCCACTAAGATCAGGAACATGACAAGGATGTCCACCCTCGCCACTCTTATTCAACATAGTTTTGGAAGCCCTAGCCACGGCAGTCAGAGAAGAAAAAGAAATAAAAGGAATCCAAATTGGAAAATAAGAAGTAAAACTGTCACTGTTTGCAGATGACATGATACTATACATAGAAAATCCTAAAGAGGCCACCAGGATTTCCCTCGTGGCACAGTGGTTAAGAATCCGCCTGCCAATGCAGGGAACACGGGTTCTATCCCTGGTCCAGGAAGATCCCACATGCTGCAGAGCAGCAAAGCTCGTGTGCCACAACTACTACGCCTGCGCTCTAGAGCCCGCAAGCCACAACTACTGAAGCCTGTGTGCCTAGAGCCCACGCTCTGCAACAAGAGAAGCCACCGTAATAAGAAGCCCGCGCACAGCAACAAAGAGTAGCCCCCGCTCGACGCAACTAGAGAAAGCCCGCGCGCAGCAACAAAGACCCAACGCAGCCAAAAATAATTAATTAATTAATTAATTAATTAAATAATTTCAAAAAAAGAAAAAAAAAAGATGCCACCAGAAAACTACTAGAACTAATCAATGAATTTGGTAAGGTTACAGGATACAAAATTAATGCACAGAAATCTCTGGCACTCCTACACTAACAACAAAAAATCAGAAAGAGAGATGAAGGAAACAATCCCATTTACCATCGCAACAAAAAGAATAAAATACCTAGGAATAAACCTACCTAAGGAGGTGAAAGACTTGTACTCAGAAAACCATAAAACACTGATGAAAGAAATCAGAGATGACAGATGGAGAAATATAACATGTTCTTGGATTGGAAGAATCAATATTGTAAAAATGACAATACTACCCAAAGCAATCTGCAGATTCAATGCAATCCCTATCAAACTACCAATGGCATTCTTCACAGAATTAGAACAAAAAATTTTACAATTCGTATGGAAACACAAAAGACCCCGAAGAGCCAAAGCAATCTTGAGAAAGAAAAATGGAGCTGGAGGAATCAGGCTCCCTGACTTCAGACTATGCTACAAAACTACAGTAATCAAGATAGTATGGTACTGGCACAAAAACAGAAATATAGATCAATGGAACAGGATAGAAAGCCCAGAGATAAACCCATGCACATACGGTCACCTTATCTTTCACAAACGAGGCAAGAATATACAATGGAGAAAAGACAGCCTCTTCAATAGGTGGTGCTGGGAAAACTGGACAGCTACATGTAAATGAAATTAGAACACTACCTAACACCATATATAAAAATAAACTCCAAATGGATTAAAGACCTAAATCACTACATAGACCAGACACTACAAAACTCTTAGAGGAAAACATAGGAAAAACACTCTTTGACATAAACCACAGCAAGATCTTTTTTGACCCACCTCCTAGAGTAATGGAAATAAAAACAAAAATAAACAAATGGTACCTAATGTAACTTAAAAGCTTTTGCACAGCAAAGGAAACCATAAACAAGACAAAAAGACAACCCTCAGAATGGGAGAAGATATTTGCAAATGAAACAATGGACAAAGGATTAATCTCCAAAATATACAAACAGCTCATGGAGCTCAATATCAAAAAAACAAACAATTCAATTAAAAAATGGGTGGAAGACCTAAATAGACATTTCACCAAAGAAGACATACAGATGGCCAAGAGGCACATGAAAAGATGCTCAACATCACTAATTATTAGAGAAATGCAAATCAAAACTACATGAGGTATCACCTCACGCCAGTCAGAATGGCCATGATCAAAAAATCTAGAAAGAATAAATGCTGGAAAGGGTGTGGTGAAAAAGGAACCCTCCTGCATTGTTGGTGGGAATGTAAATTGATACAGCCACTACGGAAAACAGTATGGAGTTTCCTTAAAAAACTAAAAATAGAACTACCATATGACCCAGCAATCCCACTACTGGGCATATACCTTGTGAAAATCATAATTCAAAAAGAGTCATGGATTAACCAAGATGGCGGAGTAGAAGGACGTGCTCTCACTCCCTCTTGCGAGAGCACCAGAATCACAACTGGCTGCTGGACAATCATCGACAGGAAGACACTGGACTTCACCAAGGAGGATACCCCACGTCCAAGGACAGAGGAGAAGCCACAGTGAGACGGTAGGAGGAGCGCAATCAGAGTAAAATCAAATCCCATAACTGCTGGGTGGGTGACTCACAGACTGGTGAGCACTTATACCGCAGAAGTCCACCCACTGGAGTGAAAGTTCTGAGCCCCACGTCAGGCTTCCCAACCTGGGGGTCCGGCAACGGGAGGAGGAATTCATAGAGAATCAGACTTTGAAGCCTAGTGGGAATTGATTGCAGGACTTCGACAGGACTGGGGGAAACAGAGAACCCACTCTTGGAGGGCGTACACAAAATAGTGTGTGCATCGGGACCCAGGGGAAGGAGCAGTGACCCTGGGGGAGACTGAACCAGACATAACTGCTGGTGTTGGGGGGTCTCCTGCAGAGGCGGGGGCTGGCTCTGTTTCACCGTGGGGACAAGGACACTGGCAGCGGAGGTTCTGGGAAGTACTCCTTGGCGTGAGCCCTCCCAGAGTCTGACATTAGCCCAACCAAAGAGCCCAGGTAGGCTCCAGTGTTGGGTTGCCTCAGGCAAAACAACCAACAGGGAGGGAACCCAGCCCCACCCAGCAACAGTCAAGTGGATTAAAGTTTTACAGAGCTCTGACCGCCACAGCAACAGTCAGCTCTACCCACCTCCAGAGCCTCCCATCAAGCCTTTTAGATAGCCTCAATCACCAGAGGGCAGACAGCAGAAGCAAGAAAAACTACAGTCCTGCAGCCTGTGGAACAGAAACCACATTTACAGAAAGATAGACAAGATGAAAAGGCAGAGGGCTATATACCAGATGAAGGAACAAGAAAAAACCCCAGAAAAACAACTAAATGAAGTGGAGATAGGCAACCTTCCAGAAAAAGAATTCAGAATAATGATAGTGAAGATGATCCAGGACCTTGGAATAAGAATGGAGGCAAAGATTGAGAAGATGCAAGAAATGATTAACAAAGACCTAGAAGAAATAAAGAACAAACAAACAGAGATGACCAATACAATAACTGAAATGAAAACTACACTAGAAGGAATCAATAGTAGAATAACTGAGGCAGAAGAACGGATAAGTGACCTGGAAGACAGAATGGTGGAATTCACTGCTGCGGAACAGACTAAAGATAAAAGAATGAAAAGAAATGAAGACAGCCTAAGAGACCTCTGGGACAACATTAAACGCAACAACATTCGCATTATAGGGGTCCCAGAAGGAGAAGAGAGAGAGAAAGGACCCATGAAAATATTTGAAGAGATTATAGTCGAAAACTTCCCTAACATGGGAAAGGAAATAGCCACCCAAGTCCAGGAAGCGCAGAGAGTCCCATACAGGATAAACCCAAGGAGAAGCACGCCGAGACACATAGTAATCAAAGTGGCAAAAATTAAAGACAAAGAAAAATTATTGAAAGCAGCAAGGGAAAAACGACAAATAACATACAAGGGAACTCCCATAAGGTTAACAGCTGATTTGTCAGCAGAAACTCTACAAGCCAGAAGGGAGTGGCATGATATACTTCAAGTGATGAAAGGGAAGAACCTACAACCAAGATTACTCTACCCGGCAAGGATCTCATTTAGATTTGATGGAGAAATCAAAAGCTTTACAGACAAGCAAAAGCTAAGAGAATTCAGCACCACCAAACCAGCTCTACAACAAATGTTAAAGGAACTTCTCTAAGTGGGAAACACAAGAGAAGAAAAGGACCTACAAAAACAAACCCAAAACAATTAAGAAAATGGTCATAGGAACATACATATCGATAATTACCTTAAACGTGAATGGATTAAATGCTCCAGCCAAAAGACACAGGCTTGCTGAATGGATACAAAAACAAGACCCATATATATGCTGTCTACAAGAGACCCACTTTAGACCTAGGGACACATACAGACTGAAAGTGAGGGGATGGAAAAAGATATTCCATGCAAATGGAAATCAAAAGAAAGCTGGAGTAGCTATACTCATATCAGATAAAATAGACTTTAAAATAAAGAATGTTACAAGAGACAAGGAAGGACACTACATAATGATCAAGGGATCAATCCAAGAAGAAGATATAACAATTATAAATATATATGCACCCAACATAGGAGCACCTCATTACATAAGGCAATTGCTAACAGCTATAAAAGAGGAAATTGACAGTAACACAATAATAGTAGGGGACTTTAACACCTCACTTACACCAATGGACAGATCATCCAAAATGAAAATAAATAAGGAAACAGAAGCTTTAAATGACACAATAGACCAGATAGATTTAATTGATATTTATAGGACATTCCATCCAAAAACAGCAGATTACACGTTCTTCTCAAGTGCGCACGGAACATTCTCCAGGATAGATCACATCTTGGGTCACAAATCAAGCCTCAGTAAATTTAAGAAAATTGAAATCATATCAAGCATCTTTTCTGACCACAACGCTATGAGATTAGAAATGAATTACAGGGGAAAAAGCGTAAAAAACACAAACACATGGAGGCTAAACAATACGTTACTAAATAACCAAGAGATTACTGAAGAAATCAAAGAGGAAATCAAAAAATACCTAGAGACAAATGACAATGAGAACACGACAACCCAAAACCTATGGGATGCTGCAAATGCAGTTCTAAGAGGGAAGTTTATAGCTATACAAGCCTACCTCAAGAAACAAGAAAAATCTCAAGTAAACAATCTAACCTTACACCTAAAGAAACTAGAGAAAGAAGAACAAACAAAACCCAAAGTTAGCAGAAGGAAAGAAATCATAAAGATCAGAGCAGAAATAAATGAAATAGAAACAAAGAAAACAATAGCAAAGATCAATAAAACTAAAAGCTGGTTCTTTGAGAAGATAAACAAAATTGATAAGCCATTAGCCAGACTCATCAAGAAAAAGAGGGAGAGGACTCAAATCAATAAAATCAGAAATGAAAAAGGAGAAGTTACAACAGACACCGCAGAAATACAAAGCATCCTAAGAGACTACTACAAGCAACTTTATGCCAATAAAATGGACAACATGGAAGAAACGGACAAATTCTTAGAAAGGTATAACCTTCCAAGACTGAACCAGGAAGAAGCAGAAAATATGAACAGACCAATCACAAGTAATGAAATTGAAACTGTGATTAAAAATCTTCCAACAAACAAAAGTCCAGGACCAGATGGCTTCACAGGTGAATTCTATCAAACATTTAGAGAAGAGCTAACACCTATCCTTCTCAAACTCTTCCAAAAAATTGCAGAGCAAGGAACACTCCCAAACTCATTCTATGAGGCCACCATCACCCTGATACCAAAACCAGACAAAGACACTACAAAAAAAGAAAATTACTGACCAATATCACTGATGAATATAGATGCAAAAATCCTCAACAAAATACTAGCAAACAGAATCCAACAACACATTAAAAGGATCATACACCACGATCAAGTGGGATTTATCCCAGGGATGCAAGGATTCTTCAATATACGCAAATCAATCAATGTGATACACCATATTAACAAATTGAAGAAGAAAAACCATATGATAATCTCAATAGATACAGAAAAAGTTTTTGACAAAATTCAACACCCATTTATGATAAAAACTCTCCAGAAAGTAGGCATAGAGGGAACCTACCTCAACATAATAAAGGCCATATATGACAAACCCACAGCAAACATCATTCTCAACGGTGAAAAACTGAAAGCATTTCCTCTAAGATCAGGAACGAGACAAGGATGTCCACTCTCACCACTATTATTCAACATAGTTCTGGAAGTCCTAGCCACGGCAATCAGAGAAGAAAAAGAAATAAAAGGAATACAAATTGGAAAAGAAGAAGTAAAACTGTCACTGTTTGCAGATGACATGATACTATACATAGAGAATCCTAAAAATGCCACCAGAAAACTGCTAGAGCTAATTAATGAATATGGTAAAGTTGCAGGATACAAAATTAATGCACAGAAATCTCTTGCATTCCTATACACTAATGATGAAAAATCTGAAAGAGAAATTATGGAAACACTCCCATTTACCATTGCAACAAAAAGAATAAAATACCTAGGAATAAACCTACCTAGGGAGACAAAAGACCTGTATGCAGAAAACTATAAGACAATGATGAAAGAAATTAAAGATGATACCAACAGATGGAGAGATATACCATGTTCTTGGATTGGAAGAATCAACATTGTGAAAATGACTATACTACCCAAAGCAATCTACAGATTCAATGCAATCCCTATCAAATTACCAATGGCATTTTTTACGGAGCTAGAAAAAATCGTCTTAAAATTTGTATGGAGACACAAAAGACCCCGAATAGCCAAAGCAGTCTTGAGGGAAAAAAACGGAGCTGGAGGAATCAGACTCCCTGACTTCAGACTATACTACAAAGCTACAGTAATCAAGACAATATGGTACTGGCACAAAAACAGAAACATAGATCAATGGAACAAGATAGAAAGCCCAGAGATAAACCCACGCACCTATGGTCAACTAATCTATGACAAAGGAGGCAAAGATATACGATGGAGAAAAGATAGTCTCTTCAATAAGTGGTGCTGGGAAAACTGGACAGCTACATGTAAAAGAATGAAATTAGAATACTTCCTAACACCATACACAAAAATAAACTCAAAATGGATTACAGACCTAAATGTAAGACTGGACACTATAAAACTCTTAGAGGAAAACATAGGAAGAACACTCTTTGACATAAATCACAGCAAGATCTTTTTTGATCCACCTCCTAGAGTAATGGAAATAAAAACAAAAATAAACAAATGGGACCTAATGAAACTTCAAAGCTTTTGCACAGCAAAGGAAACCATAAACAAGACGAAAAGACAACCCTCAGAATGGGAGAAAATATTTGCAAACGAATCAACGGACAAAGGATTAATCTCCAAAATATATAAACAGCTCATTCAGCTCAATATTAAAGAAACAAACACCCCAATCCAAAAATGGGCAGAAGACCTAAATAGACATTTCTCCAAAGAAGACATACAGACGGCCAAGAAGCACATGAAAAGATGCTCAACATCACTAATTATTAGAGAAATGCAAATCAAAACTACAATGAGGTATCACCTCACACCAATTAGAATGGGCATCATCAGAAAATCTACCAACAACAAATGCTGGAGAGGGTGTGGAGAAAAGGGAACCCTCTTGCACTGTTGGTGGGAATGTAAATTGATACAGCCACTATGGAGAACAATATGGAGGTTCCTTAAAAAACTAAAAATAGAATTACCATATGACCCAGCAATCCCACTACTGGGCATATACCCAGAGAAAACTGTAATTCAAAAAGACACATGCACCCGAATGTTCATTGCAGCACTATTTACAATAGCCAGGTCATGGAAGCAACCTAAATGCCCATCAACAGACGAATGGATAAAGAAGTTGTGGTACATATATACAATGGAATATTACTCAGCCATAAAAAGGAACGAAATTGAGTCATTTGTTGAGACGTGGATGAATCTAGAGACTGTCATACAGAGTGAAGTAAGTCAGAAAGAGAAAAACAAATATTGTATATTAACGCATGTATGTGGAACCTAGAAAAATGGTACAGATGAGCCGGTTTGCAGGGCAGAAGTTGAGACACAGATGTAGAGAACAGACATATGGACACCAAGGGGGGAAAACTGCGGTGGGGTGGGGATAGTGGTGTGCTGAATTGGGCGATTGGGATTGACATGTATACACTGATGTGTATAAAATTGATGACTAATAAGAACCTGCAGTATAAACAAACAAACAAAACAACTAATACTAAACTTTCATTGGGTTATTTGTATGGAAATACGTTAATATAAATGTTTCAGACATTACATGAAATTTCTAAAAATCTTATATGTTCTGGTATAATGTTATAAGTCATAATCCTAGTTATTACTTTAAAATGTATATCTCAGAAATAAATAAAAAAAAAAAAAAAAAAAAAAGAGTCATGTACCACAATGTTCATTGCAGCACTATTTGCAATAGCCAGGACATGGAACCAACCTAAATGTCCGTCAACAGATGAATGGATAAAGAAGATGTGGCACATATATAGAATGGAATATTACTTGGCCATAAAAAGAAACGGAATTATTTGTAGTGAGGTGGATGGACCTAGAGTCTGTCATACAGAGTGAAGTAAGTCAGAAAGAGAAAACAAATACTGTATGCTAACACATATATATGGAATCTAAAAAAAAAAAAATGGTACTGATGAACCTAGTGGTAGGGCAGGAATAAAGGCATAGACATAGAGAAGGTACTTGAGGACACGGGGGGTGGAGGGGGAAGCTGTGGCGAAGCGAGAGTAGCATTAACATATATACACTACCAATTGTAAAATAATTAGCTAGTGGGAAGCAGCAGCATAGCACAGGGAGATCAGCTCGGTGCTTTGCGATGAATTAGAGAGGTGGGATAGGGAGGGGGGGAGGGAGGCTCAAGAGGGAGGGGATACGGGAATATATGTATGCATATGGCTGATTCACTTTGTTGTACAACAGAAACTAACAGTATTGTGAAGCAATTATACTCCAATAAAGATCTATTAAAAAAATAATAAAATCAAATAAATAAGCTTCAAGGATATATTGTATAACACAGGGAATATAGCCAATATTTTATAATAACTTTAAATGGAGTATAATCTATAAAAAATTTGAATCACTATGTTATACACTAATATAATATTGTAAATATTGTATGTAATATTGTAAATATTGTAAATATTGTAATGTAATGTAAAATATTGTAAATATAATATAATATTGTAAACCAACTATACCTCAATTAAAAAAAAAATTCAGAAGTAGAAAGATAGCACACTTACAGATCTAGAATACCAAATGAATTAATTAAAGCGTTGAAAAGTGCTGCCTCTACAGAGAAAGAATGGGTGAGATGTGAGGGGACTGCTCATTTTAGTTTCAAACCTTATAAAATTATTTTTCTCTTTAGAGGCATATATGTCTTTCATGAAGATAAACACTAAAAAGAGAAGGAGGTAGTGAAAGGAATCTTTACAAATTAATGTGTAAATGGCTTTCTTGAGAGGGAAACTCCTGACAACCCTCTGATCATAATAAAGTGTTTTCATGTTAATATCCATTTTAAAAAGCAAAGAAGTTTTTATTTTGTGAAACAATGAGCACTGTTGTACATTTTTCAGCAGAAGCAACCCATTCATTATGGCTAGTGAGGATGGAAAGAAGTAGATTTAAAAATCTTGGGAAATAGACTCAACAGAACCTGGTAATTGATTGCTAAATGGATGGGAGCAGTGATAACACAGAAGGTATGAGAAAGGAGGGAAGAGTCAAGGATGGTTCCCAGGTTTCTGCCATGGACTACCTGGGTAGATGGTGGTATCATTTTCTGAAATAGAAAATATAGAAGAGAAATAGAATTGGAAAGACAGGGAAGAATGCAAGTTTGATTTGAGGCGTGATCAAATAAAGACCTACAGGATATCCAAGCAGAGAAGACAGGTGGCAACTAGATATAGAGAATAGGAGTTCGCAGGAGAGATTTGGCCTCGAAAAAGAGAACTGGAAATGTAACAAGATAAGTAAGATGACTGGGGGGAAGGGAGCAGGAGAATCCTTCCCCAGGGTCAGACCTACTTTGCTAAACCAATTTAGAGAGGGCTAGGCTTCAAAAGTCTATGCGAAGGTTGAGTGATATCACATATTCGGAATCTAAAAAAAAAGATGCAAATGAACTTACTTACAAAACAGAAACAGACTCACAGACATAGAAAAGAAATTTATGGTTACCAAAGGGGAAAGGCAGGGAGACGGATAAATTAGGAGTTTGGGATTAACAGATGCACACTACTGTATATAAAATAAACACCAAGGTCCTACTGTATAGCACAGGGAACTATATTCAGTATCTTGTAATAACCTATAATGGAAAAGAATCTGAAAAAGAATATATATATATGTATATACATATATATATAAATATCACTGAATCACTTCACTGTACACCAGAAACTAACACAACACTATAAATCAACTATACTTCAACAAAAACATTAAAAAAATAAAAGTCTATGGGAAGGTTGAAAATTATAACTTGGAGAAGTTGAAAAGTGCTAAATTACTCTAAGGGGAGGGTATACAAAGGGTTAGAAGACAGTGAGAGACCCTGTGGCTGGCAGTATTTGGGGAAGGGGACAAAAATGTCCAACTGGGAATTGAAAGTTATATGTTGTGTGATATGCCTTGCAACTCTACACCTTTTTCTTCCCAGGAAATCATTAGTAAAAACTGGCTTTCCTTCTCAATATTTTGTGGAGCATATTTGTTTTCAGGGAATGTGACAAAAAAATGAATTGTGTCTCAAGGTTTGTACAAGAAGAAGGCAGACACGGTCTGTGGAAGGATGGCTACATGACTGTAGGTATCACCAGTAAAGTGTTAGGGGAAGCATTTGCAAACAACTCCGGTGAAGACTAAAACCAAGAGGGAGCCAGGGAAGTCACTGTGGTTACACAGGAAGGTCTCTGATAATCTCAATTCTTTTTTTTAACGGCTCGTTGTTCCATTACTGCCCTTTTTTTTTTTTTTTTTTTTTTTTTTTGTCTGCGTTGGTTCTTCGTTGCTGTGCGCGGGCTTTCTCTATTTGCTGCGAGCAGGGGCTACTCTTCGTTGCCGCGTGCCGGCTTCTCATCGCGGTGGCTTCTCTTGTTGCCCAGCACGGGCTCTAGGCGCATGGGCTTCAGAAGTCGTGGCTCGCGGGCTTAGTTGCTCCGCGGCATGTGGGATCTTCCTGGACCAGGGATCGAACCTGTGTCCCCTGCATTGGCAGGTGGATTCTTAACCACCGTGCCACCAGGGAAGCCCACCTTTTTGTATTTTTTTAAACTGAGATATAATTGACATATTATATTAGTTTCAAGTATGCAACGTATTGTAATCTCAATTCTTAACAAAAAAATACAAAAGACAGAAAGTAGGGTCCAAGGCCAAGAACAAATATAAGAGATTGGCTCCAACATAAAGTTATCAGGAAGGCTGAAACCAGATGAACTAAGCCTTGTAAATAAATGCTAAGAAGGGTGTGAAGAAAAACGGACTAACCTACTTCTTGAGTCCAATGGCAATGTTAATTCATTGGTTCCTGCCTCTGTGTCAACAAGGAGCCCATAAACTATGATTCACCAATATTTTAGTCCCTTTCTGCCCCCACCACCTTCACACCCTAGGCTCTTAACTCTACTTTACTTTATATCCTAGCACCTATCAATACCTGAAACTGTATTATATATTGTTAATTTGTTTGTTGTCTGTCTCCTCACTCTAAGGTAAGTTGCATGAGAAGAGGAGTTTTGCCTTCAATACTCTGTCCGGAATCGTACCTGTCATGTAAAAGATATTCAATAAATATTTATTATCGAATGAATCAATTCCTGTCTTGTTTCTGCCTTTTGTCAGAAACAACCTCTGGATTAAAACAAGTAGGAAACAATTGGTTAAGAGGGAATTTAAGGGATTTTCCTGGTGGTGCAGTGGTTAAGAATCTGCCTGCCAATGCAGGGGACACGGGTTCGAGCCCTGGTCTGGGAAGATCTCAAATGCCACGGAGCAACTAAGCCCGTGCGCCACAACTACTGAGCCTGCCCTCTAGAGACCGCGAGCCACAACTACTGAGCCCGTGTGCTGCAACTACTGAAGCCCGCGCGCCTAGAGCCCGTGCTCGGCAACAAGAGAAGCCACCGCAATGAGAAGCCCGAGCACCACAACGAAGAGTAGCTCCAGCTCGCCACAACTAGAGAAAAGCCAGCGCACAGCAACAAAGGGCTGACCCAGCCAAAAAATTAATTAATTAATTAATTAATTTTAAAAACCTTTAAAAAAAAGAGGGAATTCAAGTCTAAAGCAGCATAAGTTTGTACCAAGGTCTTCAAAGTACTGTAATGATAACTGCAATCACTTACTGATCACCAAGTAGGTGCCAGGCACTGTGCTAAGCCCTTAACCTACGTTATCTAATACAATCTTCAAAGCAAAGGGATTGTTATCCCCTTTTGTAGATAAAGAAGGTAAGTGCCCAAAGGCTTAAGGAATTTGCCCCATCTGGCCAATGTCCAAGCCAAAGTTCAAACTCAGGTCTCTCTGACTTCAGAGCCTGTGTCCTTAAGCATGCTGTGATTCTGCCTAATGAAAGTAAGACATTTCCATACCATATTTAAATCCCTTGGGACCCAACCAAATTATCTATCAGAATCCTAAAATTATTAAATTGTTTTTTGTAATTATGAATTAGGAAAAATGGACTAAGTGCTAGAAGACTGGTGGTGGGTAAGTATGTTTATGATTTTTAAGAAGAGTAAATTGTACAATAAAGGACTACAAAACTAGATAGTTTAGTAGTACTATGTGTATAACAGTTTTGGTATTTGAAATACCTTTAGACTGGGCACTTCAGTTTGTATCCTGCCCTCCACTTCCTGTTGTTTTCTCCCAGTCATTTTACATATTTTGATTTCCTGTCTGGCCCTCAAAGAAATTTCAGTATGTAACCAGAAACCATAGAAATCTGTCCCAGCAGAAATTCAAGGACACACACACATTGTTTAGGATCACTTTTAGAAATAGTAATTGATCATTAAGAGCCAACAGAGGTTTACTATAAAATCATAAGACAAAATTATTACATTGATTCTAAGTGACAAGGAGGTAGTGGCAGCAAAAATAGAAAGTGTGGCCTTTTAAAACCTACATTTTAGAATATCTTAGGGGCAAATACACAATGGAATGGAATGGAAGCAATGTTTGCCTCTGGCAAGGGAATGAGAAGGCTGGAGAACAGAGGAGGGAGGAAGACTTATATTTCACAGTCTATCTAAAGTACCTTTTGAATTTTACAGCTCTAACATTTCATGGGTGATGGAGCCCTTGCTGACACAAAGGCAGAAGCCATTGAGCATATGGAACAAAATCCAACCAAATGAGCCTAACTCCAGAGTTTCCTGAAGATTCTCTGAGATGATGCTGAAACCATCTTCCCAGCCTTTATTGTGACACAGAGAAACCAACTTAAGTTGTTCTCAATTACCGCATGACGCTGAATTCAGCTGCCCGTTGAAGCTCAGCTGTTCCCTACACATGACTCAGCCACCGCTTCTCTTCACATGCATCTTGTCATGTTGAACCCATTAAGTCACCACCTAACAAAAATTTGCTCCCTCCCTCTTTTAAAGTTTCGGGTTAGTTGACTAATGTTCTTCAGTTTCCCAGCAACAATGAGAAATAGGCTTTTAAGCTGTGAAGTTCCCTTATTGTTCTTTACCTTTGGTTTTCCACAGACTTGAGGCTTGAGAAAACAGAATTAAAGTTTCAAACCATTGTTTTACTTAGCTATGTTTTGAATGATTTTGATATATCTTTGCTTAGAAAATGTTGAATTTCTGACTTTTTAGCAACAACAAAATGCGTCAAAAGATGTTATTAAAATTCTCTACCTTTTCCAAGGAGTAAAATGTACTTATTAGAGATAAAATAGCATACATAAACCCTAGTCCAGGAGAGGGGAAGAGTGATTGAGATGGACTTGGTGGTAGGGCAGGAAGGCTGGAAATGGAAGTACTCTAACTGATATCCTATTTTCCTCGATCATTTTTTCTAAAGCATTAAAAATATTTTTACTGACAACAACAAAACACAATTTTAGAGCATACAGTATAGGCAGTATTTTTTTAAATTTATTTATTTATTTTTGGCTGTGTTGGGTCTTCATTGTGGTGCGTGGGCTTATTGCGGTGGCTTCTCTTGTTGTGGAGCATGGGCTCTAGGAGCACGGGCTTCAGTAGTTGCAGCACGCAGGCTCAGTAGTTGTGGCACATGGGCTTAGTTGCTCCATGGCATGTGGGATCTTCCCGGACCAGGGATCAAACCCATGTCCACTGCATTGGCAGGTGGATTCTTTTTTTTCGTTTGTTTGTTTAACACCGTTATTGGAGTATAATTGCTTTACAATGGTGTGTTAGTTCCTGCTGTATAACAAAGTGAATCAGCTATACATATACATACATCCCCATATCTCCTCCCTCTTGCGTCTCCCTCCCACCCTCCCTATCCCACCCCTCTAGGTGGACACAAAGCACCGAGCTGATCTCCCTGTGCTATGCGGCTGCTTCCCACTAGCTATCTATTTTACATTTGGTAGTGTATATATGTCCATGCCACTCTCTCACTTCATCCCAGCCTACCCTTCCTGCTCCCCGTGTCCTCAAGTCCATTCTCTATGTCTGCGTCTTTATTCCTGTCCTGCCCCTAGGTTCTTCAGAACCATTTTCTTTTTTTTTTTTTTTTTAGATTCCATATATATGTGTTAGCATATGGTATTTGTTTTTCTCTTTCTGACTTAACTTCACTCTGTATGACAGTCTCTATGTCCATCCACCTCACTACAAATAACTCAGTTTCATTTCTTTTCATGGCTGAATAATATTCCATTGTATATATGCCACATCTTCTTTATCCATTCATCTGTCGATGGACATTTAGGTTACTTCCAGGTCCTGGCTGTTGTAAATAGAGCTGCAATGAACATTGTGGTACATGACTCTTTTTTTTTTTTTTTTTTAATTTATTTATTTATTTTTGGCTGTGTTGGGTCTTTGTTTCTGTGTGAGGGCTTTCTCTAGTTGCGGCAAGCGGGGGCCACTCTTCATCGCGGTGCGCGGGCCTCTCACTGTCGCAGCCTCTCCCGTTGCGGAGCACAGGCTCCAGACGCGCAGGCTCAGTAGTTGTGGCTCACGGGCTTAGTTGCTCCGCAGCATGTGGGATCTTCCCAGACCAGGGCTCGAACCCGTGTCCCCTGCATTGGCAGGCAGATTCTTAACCACTGCGCCACCAGGGAAGCCCCTACATGACTCTTTTTGAGTTATGTTTTTCTCAGAGTATATGCCCAGTAGTGGGATTGCTGGGTCGTATGGTAGTTCTATTTTTAGTTTTTTGAGGAACCTCCATACTGTTCTCCATAGTGGCTGTATCAATTTACATTCCCACCAACAGTGCAAGAGGGTTCCCTTTGCTCCACGCCCTCTCCAGCATTTATTGTTTGTAGATTTTTTGATCATGGCCATTCTGACTGGTGTGAGGGGATACCTCATTGTAGTTTTGATTTGCATTTCTCTAATGACTAGTGATGTTGAGCCTCCTTTCATGTGTTTGTTGGCAATCTGTATATCTTCTTTGGAGAAATGTCTATTTAGGTCTTCTGCCCATTTTTGGATTGGGTTGTTTGTTTTTCTGATATTGAGCTGCATGAGCTACTTGTGTATTTTGGAGATTAATCCTTTGTCAGTTGCTTCGTTTGCAAATATTTTCTCCCATTCTGAGGGTTGTCTTTTTGTCTTGTTTATGGTTTCCTTTGCTGCGCAAAAGCTTTTAAGTTTCATTAGGTACCATTTGTTTATTTTTGTTTGTATTTCCATTTCTCTAGGAGGTGGGTCAAAAGCTGGCCTTACATTTAGGTCTTTAATCCATTTTGAGTTTATTTTTGTGTATGGTGTTAGGGAGTGTTCTAATTTCATTCTTTCACATGTAGCTGTCCAGTTTTCCCAGCACCACTTATTGAAGAGGCTGTCTTTTCTCCATTGTATATTCTTGTGGCAGGCAGATTCTTAACCACTGCACCACCAGGGAAGTCCCTATAGGCAGTATTATATATCACTGCTATAAACATTAAAATAATGTACTAATAAAATGTTTTTTTTGTATATATGCTTAAAGACATCTATTTTAGTAATGAGTCACTAGTTTATGCTTTCTCCATAAATAAAGAGTGAAAAATTAGTGAGAATTTTTGACTATTATTTTTCTGTGCTCTGTTAACTGAAGTTGAAATACACTGAGTGTTTTCTTTCTCCTGAAGGTATTGTCTTTGAACTTATCCCAAATTTAACACCATAAACATAACAACTTTGGCTTCATGTTTAAAATCCTAAGAATGGGGAATTCCCTGGCTGTCCAGTGGTTAGGACTCCACGCTTCCACTGCGGAGGGCACAGGTTTGATCCCTGGTTGGGGAACTAAGATCCTGCGAGCCGCGGGGCATGGCCAAAAAAATAAATAAAAATAAAACCTAAGAATGATTGTTGACAAAGTAAATATACTCAAAATGCACAAATGCAAGAAATAATGTGGAATAAAAATTCTCAAGCCCCTGGAGAGTTCATTCCATTCATTTTGTTTCTTGGAGGCTAATTATCTGGTTTACAGACTGAACAGATCCTTTGTTCCTTCTCACTCCAAATATAGTTGCACTTCTGCCATTTAACCACTCATTTTATTCTCCCCATAAGAATCTAGGAGAAGTGAAAGGAAGAACAAATATTTTAGCTCTTAAACTTTCAAGAGGTCAGTACTTTATATAGTATAGACGATACTATGGTCCGCTACCCCAACTGACTGGTGACCAAAACTTCAAAACACTCTGGAAATTGCCATCAGCTAATGAGAGCCACTTCCCCAGGAGTTTATGCTTCTTTCCTAAGGATAGTTCTCACCCAACAACTGGTCAATGTGAGGTTATAAATGTCTGATCTCTTGTCTCAAGGTAGAACATCTCTGAAGGGACTCCCAGATCCAAAACTTCTTGAGGGATCAGCTGAGGCCTCTGCTGTGACTGCATCAAAGATCAATTTTTCCCACTGCCCTCACTCTTTACAGGTGTTGTCCCTAGATTACTTCTCAATAAATCTTTCTCCACAAATCACCCTCTAAGAGTCTGCTTCTGGGGAGACAATCTAAGGCAGATTTGATTTTCCACCAGCAGAAAACTTTTGTTCCCTTTAAGTTCTTGTAGCAGCATAGGACACAGAATCTTAACAACAGCAGTAAAATGAAAGCTGTATTATTTCTTACCTATTTCATAGCTACCCAAAACAACATTCTTTTTTTTAAAAATTAACTTTTATTGGAGTATAGCTGCTTTACAATGTTGTGTTAGTTTCTACTGTACAGCAAAGTGAATCAGCTATATGTGTACATGTATTCCCCTCTTTTTTGGATTTCTTTCCCATAAAACAACATTCTTGACTTTCTCTGTGAGTTGAGGGAGAAGATGGAGCCCGCGAAATTAAGTAAGGCTAATTGACCTTCATGGAGATCAAACTCATGACCTTGGCATTATTTTACCATGCTCTGCTCAGCTAAGTTAACAGGTTCAGACAGAAAGCTTAAAAGTGAGATTTAAAGACTACTTCTATAAATCTTGCTACCTCCGTTAATGACAACCAGCAAGAGTAATCCAAAAGTTGTCTTTCTGAGAGCTTTTACACTTCTCCAGTAGATTCTAGTTGAAGATGACAGATTGATCGTATGAATTTCTCTTCTCCTGCCTAAGAACTCCCTAAAATTAAGACAATGAGAGAAGAAACAGCAGCAGATAAAAGACATCAACAGTTTTTGAAAACTGAAATCAGATGAAGTAGCAGTTAAGTGATTCTGCAGAGCAGAAACTGAATAGCTCCAGAAAAAAAAATACATTCTCTAACCCTCCAGTGAAACGGCTGGCTCCTGCCTAATCATCCTAAACTAAGTAAATAGAACAAAGGGGCCCAGAGAGGACAGAGCCAAAGTAAGAAGAAGAAAACTCTTTTTAAAACTCTAAAACCTTCAAGGAAGTAAGAGATTATATGACAACCAATTAAAAAACCCAAATGGACTTCTATAAAAAAATAAACAGGAAATGTAAAAGCTATCTTAGAAATTAAAAATATAATAGCCAAAATAACAATGTGATTAGGAGGGTTGGAAGAGAAAGTTAATTAATCTCCCAGAAAGCAGAGAAGGATAGAAAAGAGAAAATAAAAGAGATATAGAGGATGAATCCAGCAAGGCCAAAAACCAAGTATAAAATTTCTGCAAAAAGAGAAAATAGAGATGAGTAAATTATCAAAGAAATAATACTAGAAAATTCCCCAGACCCAAATGACAGGAGCCTATGAATTGAAAAAGCCCAGGTACTCTGAGCAGCGGCTGAAGAAACACTCACACAAAAGTGTGACATTGTGAAATTTTTAAGTACCAGAGATAAAGATTCTAAAAGCTTCCAGAGAGGAAAAACAGGTCATATGCAAAGGAGCAAGAAAGAGAATGGCTTCGGAATTCTGTTATCAATAAGAATGCTAGAAGATAATGAAGCAATGCTTTCAGAATTCTGAGGAAAAAGTACCATTCAAGTCGTAAGATATTTTCATTGCTTCAAGGACCCAGAATTTTTTTTTTTTTTGCCTGCACAGCAGGATCTTAGTTCCCCAACCAGGGATTACCCTTGCGCCCTGCGGTGAAAGCGCAGAGCCCTAACCACTGGACCATCAGGGAATTCCCAAGCTTTTGTTGTTGTTGTTGTTTTGGGGGTTTTTTTGGGGGGCGGGTTTCAGAAAATTTATTTTCTGTCCATCCTTCTCTGGATTTTACTAAAGATGCACTCCAACAAAAGAGAGATATAGATCAAGACAGAGAAAGACATGGAATCTGGGAAACATTGCAATGCAACATGGAAGAAGCAGGCCCAGAGAGCAATCAATACAGATCGAAACAAGACAGAGGCTTCCACATCTAGGAATATAGAGATATGTTTATCCACACACAAAGAAACAGTTAATATGATTTTTTTTTTTTTTAAGTAATAATTTCTGGGAATTCCCTGGTGGTCCAGTAGTTAAGACTCCATGCTTTCACTGATGAGGGCCCGGGTTCAGTCCCTGAACTAAGATTTCACAAGCCAAGCGGCGTGGCCAAAAAAAAAAAAAAAAAAGTAATAGTTTCTGAGGCAATTATTAGGAGGTAGTATGAAGGGGGTGGGACAAGGAACTACTGTTTGTCTTTATAACTTATTTGGTGCAATTTGATTTTTTAAAAATTATGTGCATAAATACTTTGATTAAAATTTTAATGAAGTAAAATTGATTAAAAAAAAGGTTAAAATAAAACAATTTTCTCATAAAATATTTTTTAAAGGAAAGTACTGAAAAATAGAAGCTGAACACAAAATGATCACTGGTCCTTAATTACAAAAAATATACCAAACAAACTCCCACTTGCTCTTTTGACCCCTTGACAATCAATTTGCTACAAAAGGTAAGGATGACTGAGCCAGTAAAATTCAAGGTTTAATGCACTGCCCTTGAATGGCATGAGCTTATAATGGATTTAGAGCATGCATTGATGGTGACTTATTTTGCACGGCTTCTGATTTAACTTAGCGTTAGGTCCGCAGGAAGGTTAAATTACGCTTTATTATGCAATTATGGTTAATTATTGTATTGCTGAACAAATGATGTATTTATTCATTTGGTTATGTTACGAAATCTAGGGTTCTTTCAAATGGAGCCAATGCCAGGTAGACTTGACTAATTCCCTTGCCTTAACTTTGGTGTTAAACTTTAACAATTCTTATGGGTTTCTTTTCCCACCCTCCCACCAAATCAGAATGTTTACCACCTTCCCCTTCCAACCTCAGTGACATGCCTTTTGAATTGAGCTTTAGTAGATCCTTTGACTATAGCTGGTAAAACAAAGTGCGTGAAAATTGCTAGTTAAGTGATGCCTACCTAGAGTCTTGGTTATAACATTCTATCTACTTTTGTTTGTATTTGAAATTTTCTGTACTAAAAAGCTAAAATAAAGGTGGGCTCCCCAAAATGGAAAGCACGTGTTGGTATCTAGCCTTGATTGTTCAGTGAGTCAACTTAGAAAGGCAAGAGTCCATTTTCTTTGCAATTTTTTCCATTATAGATTCTATTTTTGTTTTTAATATAAAGAGCAGCCCACATAACAATAATGAAGCTTTCATCCTCTTCAGTGAAATAGGCCTTGGCCTGCTACACACCTGAAGGAGAGACCCTCCAGGGAAATCTCAGTAGGAAATTGTGTAGATGAGTCAGCCTGTGGCACACTTTCTCTGCCTTGATACTAAATCAAAGCTTCAGTTAATGAGTAGGACTGCTTTGTTGCTGAAGCACTGGTCCCCGCAGGGACAGTAACACTGAGGGTGTAGCTATTAATAGACTCTAACACTCCCTTCCTTTTTTTTTTTTTGGCAATGTTTGTTGCAAAAGCCCAAGTGTTGCTTGTGGAAACCTAGACAAGTTGTTACCTGGATAATTAGTCTCTCACTGAAACTCCATTAGTGGTTTTAGTTCAATAAAAAATGATGCTGCCTTTCTTGCTCTGAATGATTTGACTGGGTTGTTTATACACTAAGTTGTGCCAGGCCTGGTCTTCCTCACAAAGCCTGTGTCCTGCTGATACTTCAGGTGATTCATCTACTCTACACACATAAAAATCACAGTTCACAGGGTTGCTGTTAGAATTAGTTAATGTTTGCCCTGTGCTTTATGATCCTCACATGAAAAGCACTAAGGAAGTGCAGTGTGTCTACATAAAGTAATAATGTCAGTACACATTGTAAAGAATAGTGGGATCTTTCTGAATGTAAGGTGGAATATTAACTTCAGGTTATTTTTATTAGTGTTTGCAGAAGAACACGATGAAACTGAAGAGGTTTTCAGGTGAACATGTAACTGACAAAAGCAGACACAATTCTGTTGTAGACTAAGGATATGTAAATATCAAAAGACTAAGGATATGTAAATATCAAAAGAAAGAAACAAAGAAAGAAAAGAAAAGAAAAAAGTACATACTCAATGTTCAAAGAAGGCAGACTAAAAATAATAATGAAGATTCTTGATTCTCAAGATTCTTTTCCCATTGAGATAAAACTATAAACTGGCCCCAAAAGAGTTTACCAGAAATATTTGATCTTATTTTACTCTGCATAGTTTTACATGTAGTTGATGGAAGGCAGTTCAAAGAAAAAAGAGGAGGGAGGAAAAACTGGCTAAGCATAAACACCAGTGAACACAGGAGACGCAGGAGAGTTGTTTTGAACCTGCCCTTTATTTCCCTCCTCTTGATAATGAAGGCCTAATAATATTGCCTTCCAAATATCAGTTCCTCCTTTCCCATTCCCACCTGCCTCACCCCAGTTGGATCCTGCAGCAGCTCAGATCCGGATTGCCACAGCAATTCCTAACACTCTCACCCTGTGTGCCAAACTCATCCTATCCAAACTCCTTTCCTGCCTTTGAAGGCCTGTTATTGTCAGGCCCCACTCTACCTACCCTGCATAACTCTCTATTCAGCTACATTGTTCTTCTTGGAAGTTATTCCCTCCTTCATAATCTTTAAACCACTGAGATGTACTATCTTTCCCCTCCACCAAGCTAAACTAAAACCATTCTCAAAGTTTCTGGTCAATTTTAAAGCCTTCCCTAACCATGCCTGCTCTCAATAATACTTTCTCTTTTCTGACCTTTTTTTTTAATATAAATGTATTTATTTATTTTTGGCTGCGTTGGGTCTTCGTTGCGGTGCGCGGGCTTCTCATTGCAGTGGCTTCTCTTGCTGTGGAGCACGGGCTCTAGGCGCTTGGGCTTCAGTAGTTGTGGCACGTGGGCTCAGTAGTTGTGGCGCGTGGGATCTAGAGCACAGGCTCAGTAGTTGTGGCGCATGGGCTTAGCTGCTCTGTGGCATGTGTGGTCTTCCCGGACCAGGGATCGAACCCGTGTCCCCTGCATTGGCAGGTGGATTCTTAACCCCTGCGCCACAAGGGAAGCCTTTTTCTGACCTTTTTGACATCTAGGCATCTAGAGTTTGTGCCACAGACTTCCGTGTTTGTTGCTCTTACCTACAGGATGAGACTGTAACCTCCTTGAGGGCAAAGACTGTTTTTTGGGTTTTTTTTTTAGCAATTCCATTCAATTTTATTTCACACTTAAGTAAACCTGCCTCTTAAATTTGCCAATTTCAAAGACTGTTCTTGATATGCATTTTGTAGGTCACAGAGTGAGGCACTTCAGAGGAACTGAGTAAACATTTGTCTGATTGGCTCTGATCCTAACTGTGGTCTATTGTTGTCTCCCTTTCAAAACAGGATTGGCGGGGGTGGGGGGGGGGTGGGGGGGATGCTGTGAAAAGCACTGGCTTTGGAGTCAGAGCTGAATGATAATTCCACTGTTGCCAGTTATATTCCATCTCTGTTGCATGAACGTGGGGAAGATTTTTCTTTTCTAACATCCAGAGAGCTACCAAGACATGTTCATCCAGCCCCTGACCCATGGAGAAGGACATCAGATCTGGCAACAAGAGCCATCAGCTTGTGTCCTCTGGCATGGGGGAAGGAGTATTTCACTAGCCATGTCCAGAGCCTAAAGGAAATTTTTTTTACTTCCCTTGCTACAATTCTACTCACTAATAAACTTTCTGGTTTTCCAGGTTCCGTGATACCAGAAGAGGGACTCCCAGACAGAGGGTCAGAGTTTCCAGACACTAGAAAGGAATATATCACTTGACTTGGCTGTTACGTTACTGTCCTACGAGTTTGGTCAGTGTGAATTGTCATCACGACACTCATCATCTTTGGGAAATTGAGAAATTCCAGTTTATGAAAAGGGCTGAAAAACAGTCACTGGGCATTGATGATCCACCAGGTACTCTACCAAGGAAGGCCTGCCAGAGCAGCTAACTCCTAAGCCATACTTCCACTCGGTCCCCACACTGTTACACACTTCTGCTTGTCAAATCACCTGTCCCAATTTTGGTTACACCAGAGTAGCCATATATTGCAGTGGCCTCAGTTTGAAACATGACCCTATTATGTACTAAATCACCCTGAGCAAATAGCCAAGGCTTATGTGCCTGTTTCCTCATATGAAGTAAGATGCTAACTGCATCTACCTCACAAGGATGTCATGAGATGCTAACATACATAAAATACTTCAAACAGTGCCCAGCATCTAATTGCTCAATAAATAATAATTATGAAAAAAGCAAGTTCTAGGTAGGACTATGATAAAATTAGTTTAGTCCCAGTCTCCTGACTCATTTTGGTAAAATATGAGGAATAATTTAAAGAATTTGTCAGGATTTTGTAAATATTTCTTACTTCTCCATTTTCACCAGTTTCTTTTGACCACAAATTTGTTTCCACATAGCAATTAACAGTAATTCCCTGAAAACAAAAAGGGCGTCTGGGCTTTTTTTCCTGAGGTGATTAAGCATGGTTAAAGAAAGCTGAAGAGGTAGTTTCTCAGATAGCTTTGTAAGGAGAAACATAGATGGGGTAGTGGCAACTGTGAAAAAGAAAGAAATATAGGAGGAATCCCATAAACCTGAGGGAAGAAAGGTGTTCAGAGGTGTTACTGGATCTCAAGATCTCCTTATGAACCAGAGCTTTTGACTTAACTAAAGGTCGGCTTGATGCTTGCTCTCAGCTCTGCAAAGAGACAGTCTTCAATCCTTCAGTAGCTAAAGTTGTTTGTAATACAAACAAGCTCTTAGTTAATACCCAAGAATGTGCAAGATATGCTTTTTTGTGGACATTCTCTTAGGAAATTGAAATACATTGTATCTGATATATTCTTTGGATGATTTAGAACACTGATAGAATTTTTGAAAATTCACTCCAAACTCCAACAAACATTTCTGGGTCTTCAGCATCTTATGAAGGTTCAAAACCAAATTGATCTCTTGCTTTGATTCCAAAATCTCCACTAAGTATACTTGAAAAGATGTTTTCTCTTATCCAACTATATTGGGTGGGTTTTTTTCCTCCTACTCTTTGGCAGCACAGCCTAAGAGTCCAGATTTTGGGTTGGACTGTCAGGGCTCAGTTCCCAGATCTACCGCTTTTTGATGAGTGACCTTTGGGCAAGCAACTTAATCTTTCTCTTTCTTCCATTTCCTCATTTGTAAAATGGAGATAATAATAATAATACCAATTTATAAGTCTCTTATAAGAATTCGAAGCCAGTATATTTGGAACAATGCCTGACATATAGTAAGCACTCAATTAGGATTAGTTGCTGTTGTAAGTTTTACTGTTGTCATTTATTGAATTATCTAAAAATGAGTTTTCATACAGCTTACTTAAAAGGCAAAGTATGGTCAGCATGCGATTTTATTTTACTTTTTAAAAAATTAATTAATTAATTTTTATTTTTTTGGCCACGCCATATGGCATGTGGGATCTTAGTTCCCCAACCAGGGATCGAACCTGTGCCCCCTGCAGTGGAAGTGTGGAGTCCTAACCACTGGACTGCCAGGGAATTCCCAGAATGTGATTTTTAAAGATATTGAATATTATAACATAGATTTATCTGCCTAGCCCCCTTCTTCTGGTTCCATGTGGTCTTGGAGTTATTAATCAAGGTCCCCATTTTCCCAACCACAGGGGTGGGTACATGCCACAGGTTGGGCCAGACCCTTCCTCTCCTGGACTTTCCTGCGTATTGTGCTAAGAATGGGATTGAGAGGGGGGAGCCTCTCTTGCTTTTGCATTAGGGACTATCAGAATGTAGCCCTGGACTACTAACCACATCCTCCCTCCCCTTTCTGCTACAGAAGAGAATGATGCTATGAGACAAAAAGTAACAGTCCCAAGAGATGCGGAGAGAACAAATCTCTCCCTGCCTAAATAATCCAACACAGTTACATGAGCCAATACAGTCACCCTCTTAGTGAAACTAGTTTGAGTTGGACTTCTACCAGCCACACGTGCACACAAAAATCCTAGATTTTCCAGCATAATTTCAATTTCAAACATTCTGTTTTATTGTTCCCACAAATACTACTACTACTACACAGCTACAATGTATACTGCTTTGTATGTTCTAAGCACTGTTCTAAGCATTTCATATGTTGTAACTCATTTAAACCTCCCAACTATGCTATGAAGTGGTATTATTATTATCCTTACCTTACAGATAAGGAAAGTGAGAAACAAAGAGATTAAGTAATTTCCACAAGACCACATAGATAGAAAGTGGAGATAGGATTCAGATCATGGTAGTATGAATCCCGAGTTCATGCTTTCTGTGCCTCATGGTGTGTCAAATGGCCACTGATCATAGATGTTGGTAGGAATTAAACTCTCTGTAGTGTACCCTAAGAAGAAGATAGGAAGTGGCCCATATGATACATGTGTACTAATTTGAGAATGGGGAAGAGGGAAGGACACATAAGCCAATTATACTTCTATAGCTACTAAATGGAAAGCATGCCAGAAAATTAGTTATCAATGATTTTCCAAATAGATAAGTTCCTTAGATAGTCTTCTCCCATATTCCATTCATTCCTCATGCCATTTTATGTTCTCTAACCCTTTTCCAATTTTAGAGAAGTCTGGCACAATTTTCATTCATTTCTGGGATTCTTGAAACACTTGATACCTCTACTATTTTACCTCCCTTTAACTCTGAAACCCACTGCATTTTGGCTTAATTGCTATACCCTCTTCCTTATGAAACAGCCCTGGAAAAGGGTGCCAAGAGCTTCCTGCTCACCAGGTCCACTAAGCATGTCTTAGTAGATATGTTGCTTGATAGACACTTCTGGTTTTTTAACCCATTTCTCTAGCCTTCCTTGGCATCCTCTCCCTTGTTGTTTGGGCCACCACGTCTCCTCATTCTCTTCTTCCATGCTGGCTATTCTTTTCAATCTCTTCGTAACATCCTTTTCCTTTTTACCATTAAATATTGATAATCCTGTTCAACTTTTTAAATTCAGGTCAATGTTATTTCCTCCAGAGAGGCTTCCCTGTCACCTACACCCATAGAGTTCACCAAACCTTCATCTGGTATGTATCCGTTGCCCCTCTTGTGCTGTATTGTTATTTTACTTGCTACTTATATCTCTCCTGCTTTGGGTTGAAAATTCCTACAAGGGATGATGTTTTATTCATCTCTGTACCCCAGCACTTAGCAAATTTTCACCATGGAGTGGATTCCCAGTAAATGTTTCTGAATGAATGAATGGGCTTGTCTGGTTTTCAATTGTGGAATATCTGCCTATTATGACTCAACTTGGCCTTTTTTTCTGTAAAACAGGAGAGACATTACATTATCATAAAGATGCCCGGAGATATAAATTACCTAATAAGTCAAAGGACACTTGGACACCCAGTAGCGAGCATCTCATACCTAGTAAGTCTGAATATCTGTTTTCCTGCTAAATAAATCACTGGTGATGTGTGTATACTTGTGTGTTTACAGGAAATTAGAGAAAAGTAGTCTTTTAGTACCTGACACAAAAATCAAAACACCTGATTGCTAGTCTTGGCTCTATGACTTAGCCCAGTGACCTTGGGCAAGTTATTTAGATAATCTGAAGCTTGAATTTTTAAAATGATAATTAAAATCTCTAGCCTGCCTACCTCATAGGGCTGAAGTGTGGATAAGATGGAAGAAATATGAAAATGCTTTAAAAACTGTTTTAGGTTGTTACATTGGTTGCAGAAAATATAAACACACTCAGATTATGTCAGGTAGTAAATGGTTTATTGAAAGGATACCTGGGGAAATTTTTAAAAACAAAATAAAGCATAAATCTCAGCCACTAGTTTCAGCCAACCAGGGAAGTGGAAAGTGGCACAATCATGGGGTCACACAAGAGTAATGGGAACCTGAGTATAGCTGAAGACTACAGAGACTGTAATGTGGTTTCTGAACTGGAAGTTTCTTCAGGGTCTGGCACAGATAAAGCAAGAGCTTGCTAATCTCTCCTGAGTGCTCTGCAATTGACATGATGTCTTTTCTCTCTGTCTCTTTTTCTTTCCCGGTGACTTTCTGCCTTTGATCCTACCAACTAACTGACCCCCTAAGTCTATAAATCAAGCAACAGATAGATTGTTGCTAAGGACCTAATGGCAAAGCTCTCTGCTCCAGGTTCTGTCATAGGAAGGCAGCCAGCCAATAGTTGGCTGTTCTTGGGTCAGAGGCACTCCCCTGGTCCAGTTAGTGGTGGCCGTGGGTGATAGAGCCAAGAAGAACAAACATACTCATTTATGTACCCAAGGCTCTTGCTTTAGATTAGCCACAGTAGGATGTCACTAGGCTAAAGGGTCGAAGGGAGAAAGGAGTGTTAAAGGAGCCCAAGGACTAGGGGTTACCTGGTGGAAGCCTGCCCAGAAAGCAGCTGGAACCATGAAAGAAATGGCTGATGCCCAAGATGCCACCTGAAGCAGTTAGAAGGGGGTTTGCTGAGAAATAACCTGGCTTCTTTTCCTTCCTGCTCTCCAAACTCCTCCCTTTAGGCAAACATACCAGGAATCCAGCTGACACAGGAAAGTAAGTCTTCCCTGCGATACAGAGAAGATCAGAGAAGGGCAAGAAATGGATCTGAGGGCAGAGAGGTTCAGGACCAGCTCTGTATCTTATCATTAACTGAGTCAAATCTTCAGTTTACTTGGGGATGGCCAAGAGAGTCAACACTGTTATAGTGTAGACCTAGTACGTTGGAATGAGCAGAACTGGCTTTGAATCTTAGCTCTGCTATTTATTCTCTTTTATTTGGGTTGAGTTACTTAACCCTTCCAAACCTGTGTCTCATTCTGTAAAATGTTGATAACAATACCCATCTTCCAGGATTATAAAGATTCAACATAATGAACATAAAACTTTCAGCACAACATCTAGACATGGGGAATGTTTTATTGTTACAATGATGATAGTGACGGTGGTAGTGGTGGTGATGGTGATAGTGGTTGTCCCTGCCACTAGGATATGTTTAATTTTTGCATCTCCAATAGCATGTCTTAGAGGTTTTTAAGCTGGTTAAAAATATAGGCATCACTGGGCCTCTGAGTAACTTTATCAATATCAAGGTTACCTGCGGTTGAAGAGTGTAAATTGGAAAAATGCCATGGAGGTTTCTGCATCTCATCAAAAAAAAAGAAAAAAAAATTATGAGGTGCTTTACACATATAAAATGCTTGCCTATGTACATGGTAACAGTCATACCACAATATTAACCATTTAAGAAAAAGTACAGGGGCTTCCCTGGTGGCGCAGTGGTTAAGAATCTGCCTGCCAATGCAAGGGACACGGGTTCAAGCCCTGGCCCGGGAAGATCCCACATGCCGAGGAGCAACTAAGCCCATGCGCCACAACTACTGATCCTGAGCTCTAGAGCCCGCAAGCCACAACTACTGAGCCCATGTGCCACAACTACCGAAGCCTGTGCACTTAGAGCCTGTGCTCCGCAACAAGAGAAGCCACAACAATGAGAAGCCTGCGCACCGCAACAAAGAGTAGCCCCCGCTCACAGCAACTAGAGAAAGCCCGCGCACAGCAACGAAGACCCAACACAGCCAAAAATGAATAAATAAATAAATAAATAAATTTTAAAAAAAGAAAAAGAAAAAGTACAAAGCATATGTAGCTAAGGGACTGTATCTTTGAAACTGCAAATATATTTGAGTAGACCAAGCAACGAATCTCAGGGGAATTATGTGACTGTGATTGTGAACAAGTGATTCATCCATTGTGATGGATAGGAAGTTAGTGGATAGTCTAATAGTGTTTTGGTGATTTAACCAAATTTTGGAAAAGTACTCACACTAATTTCTTTGTCATTATCTGGAATGTCAAGTTCAAAATATCATAGGGTTTACTTATTTATTTATTTATTTTAAGTTAAACCTCCTTTTATCAGCAAATTCCCTGAGAGGAGAAGACAGTGCTTTCGGCTCTCTATTTTGATGTTTCTATGACTTTTAAATTTTTCAAATTTTAAAAATTGTGTAATATATAATGTACATAATGAATGAAATTGTACAGTTAAAGAGTAATGATACAATGACATGTGTGTATTCACTACCCAGGCCAGGAAACAGAATATTTCCACCCAGGAACTCCCTTATTACTACCAAAGTGAACACTGTCCTGAATTTTAATTAATGTATTAATAGTTCCTGTTTTCTTTACATTCTTAATCACTTGTGTATATATCCTTAAATAGCATATTATTTAGTTTTGAATGTTTTTGAACTTTAAGTGGAATCATAGTGATTACATTCTGCTAAGACTTGCCCCTTTCACTCGACATTGTGAGTCATTCACGTGAACACAGCTCTAGTTCAATTTTGCATCTATATCGTAAGTTGACCTACAATGTTCTTTTATTGTATTATCTTTATTGTGTTTTGAAATCAAGACTATAGCTTTCTTTTAAAATGAGCTGGGAATCTTTTGTTCTTTCTCAGTTTCTGGAAAAAATTTCCATGAAGCAAGAATTAGTTGCTCCTCAAATGTTTAGTAAACTCACCCATAAGAACATTTTGACCCGTTTTGTTTTTGTTTTTGTTGGGGGGGAGGTCTTAACTACCATTTTAATTTCTTTAAACTTAATGTTTATTCAAGTTCTCATGTCAATTTTGAAATTTTATAGTTTTAGATATTTTTGTATTTAATTTAGATTTTCAAATTTATTACATATGGCTGTTGTAATTCTTCACTGTCTTGTAAGTGCTCTCACGTCTTCAAGATTTCAAAAATATTTTGACCAGCTTTTCTAGTTGTTCTCAAAAGAGGGTTGATTTGAGCTCCCTAGTCCATCAGTATCAGAAATAGATGTCTGATTCTTTTTTGAATCTGCCTACTCTTGATTCATGCTTTAAAGTTTTATTTCTCCCTAGAAACATTAAAATTACTGATTTTCTGTGTTGAATAATTCAACATATGAAGATTCCATGGATCTGACTCTGCTATTTCTGTTCATGATGCCTTATTATCTTGGGTAATTATTGATTATTGACATTATTATTGTTTTTCTTGTTTTTACTGTGAATTATGTTTTTTTATTTGAACTCTCAATGAAATTCTTGAGGCCTGGGATGCAGGTAGATTCCTCCAGAAAAAAAATTGCCTTTACTTCTGTCAGGTGTCTGGAGCAAACTAGTCAAGAGCCACTTTAAATGAAATGATTGGCTTGAGATATTTTTGGCCTACTCAAGAAGTGAGAATTCAAACTATAAACCTGCAAAAGGGTTGGCTGGTGGTAATGAATTTTCAGAGGAAAATTTTTCCCCTCCATTCATCACCAAAGTTTAAAATAGGTAATTTTTTGCAGTCCCAAGGAGGGAAGAAGCATTCATTTATAGTTCATCCTAATACTGAGGGTACAGCCCTCTGGATCTTGGCTTTAGGAGGGAAAACTCTCATGTTAGACTTTATATTTTGACTCTTGCTTTGTCTTTTGTGCCCCTAGTCCTTCTGGGCCATGGAAACTGAGTTTACCAAGAGAGGCAAATTCAGCAAATGTTCTCAAGGAGAAAACTCTCAGAGCTTCTTGTAAAGCTCAGAGCTCCTGACTTTATTCAGAACTTGGCCTGAATATTCTTCACTTTCTTGCCAGCTCATGTATATATACAAGATCATTTTTAAGAAAATATTTTAACCAACATTTTTTGTTGCTTTCAGCAGGAGGGTCTAAGTCACTGATAGTATTGTTCTCTGTTTATATGATTAAAAAGAATCATATTATATACATGGTTTCATAACCTGCTTTTTAATATTCATAATGTAAAAAGAACACTTACCTAACTTAAGGAATATGTGTCTACAATCATTATTTAATTATTTATTCATTCAACAAATACTTCCTGAGGCCCTAATATAGAGACATTTTTTGTCCCCAACGATACAACAATGAATAAGACACACAGTTCCTATATGTACTAAACTTAAATTCTAGGGGAAGGGAAATATTAAACCTATTATTGCACAATAAACTATATAGTTACAAACTTTTCTTATCAAGAAAAATTAGAGGATAATTTGAGAGAGCCACTCAATTTAGACTGAGAAGTCAGGGAAGGCCACTCTAAACAAGAGACATTAGAAACTAAAGGATGAACAGGAATTAGCCACATGAAGAGTGAGGGGAAGAATTTCCAGGCAGAAGGAACAGCAGGTATGAAGGCCCTGAGACAAGAGGGAGCATGCCATGTTTTGAAGATGAAATAAAGCAAGAGAAGCTGTAGTAGAGATCAAAGGGGAAAAGAGTGAGACATGAGCTGGAGAAATTGGCTGGGGCCAGAGCATACATGGCCTTCTACTCTGTATTCGTCAGCTCTGGATGCCACAAAAGCCTGGGTGGCTTAAGCAAGAGAAACTTATTTTCTCCCAGTTCTGGAGGATGAAAGTCCAAGATCAAAGTTGCAGCATGGGCAGGTTCTGGTGTGACTTCTCTTACTGGCTTGCAGACAGCTGCCTTCTTGCTGTGTCCCTACATGGTAGGGAGAGAGCTCTGGTATCTCTTCCTCTTCTAGGGCACCAGTTCTGTCAGATCAGGGGTCCACCCTTAATCCTAATTACCTCCTTAAAGGCACTATCTCCAATACAATCCATGGGAGGTTAGAGTTTCAGCATATGAATTTGGGGCGGGGGCGGTGGGTACACAATTCAGCCCATAGCATATGCCATGGATTTTTATTTCAAGTGTGATGAGAAGCCATTGAAGAGTTTTGTGCCAGGGAATGACATGATCAGTTTATGTTTTGAGAGAATCGGTGTGCTTCTTGAATTGAAGACAGAAGAGGAGAGACCAGTTAGGAGACAATTGTAATAGCCTAGATAAAACATGGCAGCTGGGACCTCTTTGGTGTGAGGAGTAGAGAGGATTCAATGCATTCTAATACAAATTTAGCAATAATCATTGTCACCATTTAGTGATTGTTTGGATGTAAGGAAGACCTAAATATCGAGGAGGTGTCTAGATTTATGGCATGGGCACATGACTGGATGGTGGCATAATTTACTGAGGTGAGAAACACTAGAATTGCAGGTTTGGAGCAGGAAGAAGATAAATGTAAGTAAGTCTGTTCTGAAATGCTGAGTTTGAGATGTCTACTAGATGTCTAAGTGAGATGTCAAGTAGCAGATAGATCTGGGATAATGATACAAATGTGCAAGCTGGTATTTGAAGTCATAGGAGTGGATGAGATTGGACAGGAAGAGAGAACAGAATAGAGAAGAACAGGGGGCCTAAAACTAAGCTTTGAAGAACATAATTTCCTCACAACACTCTATGATGAAAAATTTTAAACATAAGGAGTCACACTGTGAGCATCCATATACCCACCACCAAGATCCTACAATTAGCATTTTACTATATTTGCTTTATCCCATATCTATTTATCTGTCTATTCTTCTATCCATCTATCAAGGCATCTTATTTTTTGATGCATTTCAAAGTAAGCTGTAGATATTCGTACATCTCACCCCTAAACACTTCAGCATGCACATCAACTAGAGTTCAAAATTTATGGTTCTTTTTTATTTTTATATATTTTTTAACATCTTTATTGGAGTATAATTGCTTTACAATGTTGTGTTAGTTTCTGCTGTATAACAAAGTGAATCAGCTATATGCATACATATATTCCCATATCCCCTCTCTCTCGCATCTCCCTCCCCCCTCCTTATCCCACCCCTCTAGGTGGTCGCAAAGCACAGAGCTGATCTCCCTGTGCTATGCAGCTGCTTCCCACTAGCTATCTATTTTACATTTGGTAGTATATATAAGTCTATGCCACTCTCTCACTTCGTCCCAGCTTACCCTTCCCCGTCCCCGTGTCCTCAAGTCCATTCTCTACATCTGTGTCTTTATTCTTGTTCTGCCCCTAGGTTCTTCGGAACCATTTTTTTTTTTAGATTACACGTATATGTGTTAGCATACAGTATTTGTTTTTCTCTTTCTGACTTACTTCATTCTGTATGACAGACTCTAGGTCCATCCACCTCACTACAAATAACTCAATTTCATTTCTTTTTACGGCTGAGTAATATTCCACTGTATATATGTGCCACATCCTCTTTATCCATTCATCTTTTGATGGACACGTAGGTTGCTTCCATGTCCTGGCTATTGTAAATAGTGCTGCAATGAACATTGTGGTACATGACTCTGTTTGAATTATGGTTTTCTTGGGGTATATGCCCAGTAGTGGGATTGCGGGGTCATATGGTAGTTCTATTTTTAGTTTTTTAAGGATATGGTTCTTTTTTAAGTTGAAATTTACATATAATGAAATGTGCCAACCCTAAATGCACTATTTGCTGAATTTCAACAAATGCATACTTGCCTATTTAATGCAAATTCCTATCAATATTTAGACATTATGATTAACCTAGAAAATTCCCTCAAGTCCCTTTCCAGTCAGTCTCTATCCCCTCTCCCATAGAAGCAACCATAGTTCTGATATTTTTCCACCAAAGATTGCCTTCTGGAACTTCATATAAATGGAATCATACACTATATACTCTTTCTTGTATGTAAGGCTTCTTTTATTCAGCATATTATTTTTGAGATTCATTCCTGTTGTTGCATGTATGATTAGTTTGTTCCTTTTTCTTGATGAGTCTTATTTTATTGTATGGCTACACCTTGGTTTGTTTAGCTTTCCTTCTATTGATGGACACTTAAATGCTACTTCCAGTGTGAGACCATCATGAATGAAGCTGCTATGAGCATTTCTGTATAAATCTTTGTGGACGTATGTTTTCACTTCTCTTGGGTAAATATCTAGAAGTGGAATTGCTCATGAGGTCAGAAGGTCGATAGATGGTTGCTCTGGTTTGGTTTGGTTTTGTTTTTGTTCTTTTGTGATAGAATCTTTATTTTACATGTTAGCATCATAGCACGAGAATCCATCCCAGGCATTGTCCTGATCTGCACCCCCACCCATTATGTTTACACAAGTAGTGTTCCATGATCATTTGTGTTAAATATATATAAATATAGAAAACTCCTTCTGCATATCCAGCTAATCTAGAAGCAAAATGATGTTTATAGACTTGCAATCCTTCCCCTAAATGAAATTTGTTTCTGGATTAAATATGTCTGAATTCTTTTGAGGTCACATGATGAGGAAAATCCAATTTACAGTCTGCTAAAGCTACTCAAGGAGTCAAGAGACTCCCTTGCATGGACAGGATTTTTGGATCCTTCTATAATAGTATTTTTTAAATTAATTTTTAAAATTGTGAGAAAAAACACAATTTACCCCCCTAACCATTTTTAAGTGTTCAGTTCAGTGGTGTTAACTATACTCACATTGTTGTGTAACAGATCTCTAGAACTTTTTCATCTTGCAAAACTGAAACTCTATACCCATTAAACAACTTCCAAATTTCCCCTCTCCCCTCCCAGGCAACCACTGCTCCACTCTATGTTTCCATGAATTTGACCTAATCTAGATACCATGGAACCATACGGTATTTGTCTTTTCGTGACTGGTTTATTTCACTTCACATAATATCCTCAAGGTCCATCCATGTTGCAGCATGTGACAGGATTTCCTTCGTTCTTTTTTTTTTTTATTTTTGGCTGCGTTGGGTCTTCGTTGCTGCACACGGGCTTTCTCTAGTTGCGGCAAGTGGGGGCTACTCTTCTTTGCGGTGAGCGGGCTTCTCATTGTGGCGGCTTCTCTTGTTGCAGAGCACAGGCTCTAGGCTCGGGCTTCAGTAGCTGTGGCACGCAGGCTCAGAAGTTGTGGCTCACGGGCTCTAGAGCGCAGGCTCAGTAGTTGTGGCGCACGGGCTTAGCTGCTCCGCGGCATGTGGGATCTTCCCGGACCAGGGATCAAACCTGTGTCCCCTGCATTGGCAGGTGGATTCTTAACCACTGTGCCACCAGGGAAGCCCTCCTTCTTTCTTAAGGCTAAATAATATTCCATTCTGTGTATATACCACACTTCCTTTCTCCAGTCATCAGTAGATGAACATTGGACTGCTTCCACCCCTTGTCTAATGTGAATAAGACTGCAATGATAAATAAATACATTTTTTAAAAAGACTGCAATGAACATGGGTGTGCAAATATCTCTTTGAGATCCTGCTTTCAATTCTTTTGAATATATACCCACAAGTGGGATGGCTAGATCACAGATGCTTTGTTTTAATAAGAAACTGCCAAACCTTTTTCCAAAGCATTTCACACTCTTACTAACAACACATGAAAAATCTAGTTGCTCCATATCCTTGCAAACTTTGTGGTCAGTCTTAGAACACCAACATTTAAATGTCTAATAAAATAGGTGGACCGATTAAAGGAGACTATGGAGTAGTAGAGAGATGGGAGAGAAACCAGGTGTGATTACGAAAGAAGGCAAAGGAAGAGAGATTTAAGAAACAGGGACTGATCAAGATCTTCTCATGTACTTTTGCTCTGCCTCTAATACATCTTCCACTCTATAATTAGTAATTTTTCAACAAGCAAATTTTATCATTTCCCTCCTTTGCCTTTCAGACCTCACATTGCTATTAAAATGGAGTTGCCAGGTTTAGCAAGCAGGATGTCCAGTTAAATTTAAATTTCATATAAATAACAGATAATTTTTTCAGTGTAAAGTATGTTCAGTGTAATATCTGGGACTTACTTATGCTAAAATATTGTTTATCTGAAATATAAATTTCAGGTATATATCTGAAATATAAATTTAATTCAACATCCTGTATTTTATCTAGCAAATCTATCAAAATACAGTTCAAAAACTCCTACTTTGGCCTCCAATGCCTACCTGCCTACCTCTGCAGCATCTTCTTTGCTAGATTGCTTCTGAATCTCTATACTTTCTCGTAGTCAAACAAGAAAATTCTACAAACTTTCTCATAGGCTTCTTCTGCCTCAGTGCACTTGCATATGCTGTTTTCTCTGGAAGAAACATTTTGCTTTCTCTCTTTCCCTAGCTAAATTCTACTCATCCTGTAGCTTTCAACTTAACTGTCACTTTTGTTTTTCCCCTTGGCCATGAAGCGGCATGAAGGATCTTAGTTCCCCGACCAGAAAATGAACCCATGCCCCCTGCAGTGGAAAGGCAGAGTCCTAATCACTGGACCAACAGGGAATTCCCTGTCACTAGGACTTCTCTATTCATCTCAGGCTAGGTCAATTCTCATTGTTATATATGCCCTTTGGCCTTCCAACTTGTGGTTATTTAATTATTTATATGTATTTTATCTTCCCTGCTAGGCTATAGGCCTCCAAGGAAGAGACTGCCTGCCTTGTTCATTGCTGTATCACCATAGCATAGTGACTGGCATAAAACAGGTTATCAAATATTTGTTGTGATTGCTTGTGATAAAGTGGATGCAAATTAATTTTGTTCTGTGACTTTTATATCATCAGTTGAGAACATTTGATGCTCAATTAGATGTTGCAGAAACGAGGTTACAAATCTCTGCAGAAAAGAACCACAAATGAACACTTCAAGTATAGGAGTTGAAATACTTTTGCAAAAAATTTAAAAGAATTCTTTTTCCATGTAATTTTACCAAAGAGGAAATGCTTGATTAGGAAGATGCCTGTTAGGAAAAGGAATTCAAGAAAAAACAAAAAGCACTTTGCATTTGTCATAATTTTTAGCTAAGAGAGATATTTATATGGAGGCTTTCCCTTTCAGAAATCTGTGAAATATTAGTTTTTAATGTAGACACTAAACGTTCTTGGCAGAATGAGAAAAAAATATCAAATTGAAAGCTTGAGAGGAGTGCTTATTATTTGAGTATAATCAATGAACTGAGTAACAGAAGGAAACGTAATTTAACATACCTCCACTTCAGTTTAAGTGAAATGGATACAGATGTACTCTTAAGTTTTGAGACTGTAATGACTAGAGTCACGAAATCAGGGCCCAAAGAAAGAAAAAACATGGATAACTCCATTAAACTGAGTAAAGGTCAACTATATGAGAAATGAGAAAATGGATTATTTCTGCAAACCCTTGATTTCTGTACCCTTCCTCTTGTATGTTAAACTATCTCAGTGGCTAACTTAAGCAGAAAGGGAATTTTCTGGAAGAACACTGAGTGGCTCATAGTTTCGATTGTAAGGAAGGGAACTGAGGGAAGCTAGATGGCCAGAACCAGAGCTAAAGTCAATCCTGAAATGGCCTGGTAAGGGTACTACTGCCATGACCAGTAGATGCTAGACATAACCCCAGGGATTGTTGCCATTGTCCCATCAGATTCTGGGTATCACAGGTGTGAGTGGGATGAATTCTATTTACTTCTGTGTAACTCAGTCCAGATTCAAAGTCCCAAGTAAGAGCATCCAGTCTACCAAGCTTAGATCATTTTCCCTCACCCTAGGATTGCTGTGGGGCAGAGGTGGGAGGAGATGGTGGGTGGAGGGCAGAAGGCAAATATCTGGACTTTCTGGCCTGTAGTGGGAGAAAAGATTCTGCCACCCACAAAAACTCCCAAATGGAAAATTCCCAAACAGTGTAAGGAGGGGAGGGTAAGATGGTGAGCAGCCACAAAATTATAAATATCCATTATATATGTCTATCTTTCAGGGATATGAGGAGATATAAGAGAATCTTGCTCTATCTGACAGCTACTATTGTGTCATTTCTACAATTGTAGGCAGTAGGTTACTAAATCACCAATAACTTGATTTAGACATATCCATATATACATGTACACACAAGCATACAAATTGATCCATTGACTTTTTTTCTAAGTTTACTATTCCCATCGAGAAAGGGAAAGCTTTTTCTTTTTTCCAGGTCAAATAAAGGGAATGGTCACAGGTGTCATTAAACTACAGCTATATCATAGCCCCTAACCTCAGAGGATAAATGTGACAATAACGTATTTTGATGAAATTACATCGAGAGAAGGCAAATTCAGCCATGTGGAGAGTCATGAGGTCCCATTTAAAGGACTCCTTTAAAAGATGCTCCCTGATCAGCTTGGTGCTGTGTGACCACCTAGAGGGGTGGGATAGGGAGGGTGTGAGGGAGGGAGACACAAGAGGGAAGAGATATGGGGACATATGTATATGTATAACTGATTCACTTTGTTATAAAACAGAAACTAACAGATCATTGTAAAGCAATTATACTCCGATAAAGATGTTAAAAAAAAAAAATGTGTTAAAAGGGTAGATCTCATATGAAATGTCCTTAACACAAAAACAAAAATCAAAAAAACAGAAGAGCCTAAGGAAATATGTGGTGGTATGTCTATTACCTTGATTGTGGTGATAGCCTCATGGGTGTAACCTCATCAAATTGTATACATTAAATATGTGCAGTTTTTTAATATACCAATGATAGCTCAATTAAGCTGTTTATAATTAATTAATTAAAGTTATGCTTAAAACTATTCCAAGATTTCTGGAGGACAATTAGGCACTATTATAAAATCTTCAAATATATGCATAACTATTATCTAACAATTCCACTTCTACAAATTTATCCTAAAAATGAAAGATATGTTGAAAGATTTAGCAAACTTTTAGTTGTGAATAATTTCAATGGTGTGATATATCTCAAATAAAAATGGAAATAAAATCTCAACAACAGTGGGGAAAAAAAAAAAAAAGATGCTCCCTTATACAGCTTCTTGCTGAAAAGGAAGATCTAATCTGGGGCATTGCTCTCCTCTTCACATTTGTTCCTGAATGAGCCCTTGTGCCCCTTTGATTTTATCTGATATTTGTAAATCAAAAGCATTAGGAAAATCTGCCCACCTCTGAACTCAGTTTCCCACTTAGTCTTGTAGAGTCATCTGTATACATGACAATTACTCACACGGGATTACTTATAAATATTATGTCAGTGCTGTTGCTGTTTTAGATTACTAATTCCTTGGAAAGGCAGGAGCTCTGTCTGTTTAATTAATTGCGTTTAACACCAAACATTGGTCATTACATGTAAGGTTTTTAAAGCTGCTGTTGGACATTATAATAATAAAAGACTTTTGCTGGCTACAGCAAATGAAATCTCTCTTCACGTAAGACAGGTCTGACAAACAACAGTGTGGGGGCCAAAGCGAGCCCACCACCATCTCTTTATCTCTGTTCCTGTAAATAAAGTTGTATTGGAACACAGTCATGCTCGTTAGTTTACATAGTGTCTGTATCTGATCTCGTGCTATAATGACAGAGTTGAGTAGTTGTGACAGAGACCGAAAAGACTGTAAAGCCTAAAATATTTACTATCTGGCCATTTACCAAAAAACCTTGCTGACCATGGATCTACTTCAGTGGTTCTCACCTCATATAACAGGATGGAATCCTCTGTAAAATCCCAAAAAAGAAAAAAAATCCTTGGCCCCACACCAACACCCCAAATCAAAAGGTCTATGGTGGGACTTCCTTGGTGGCGCAGTGGTTAAGAATCCGCCTGCCAATGCAGGGGACACGGGCTCGATCTCTGGTTCAGGAAGATCCCGCACACCGCGGAGCAACTAAGCCTGTGCGCCACAACTGCTGAGCCTGCGCTCTAGAGCCCGCGAGCCACAAGCACTGAAGTCTGAGCGCCTAGAGCCCGTGCTCCGCAACAAGAGAAGCCACCGCGATGAATAGCCCCCGCTGGCTACAACTAGAGAACTAGAGAAAGCCCGTGCGCAGCAACGAAGACCCAACAAAGCCAAAAATAAATAAATAAATAAATTTCTTAAAAAAAACAAAATGTCTATGGTCAGAGCTGGAGATATACAGCTTTTAAAAGTTCACACAAAACTGAGAATCGTCAGCCTAATGCAATACACAGTACCTAGTATAATTTTAATAATTTTCATTCATTGTCTACTAGATGTCAGGCATTGCCCTAGACGCTCTACATGTATTTTCTCATTTATCTCCATAAAAACCATCTTAGATACATTTTACAATCCTTATTTTATAGTAAAGGAAATGGAAGTATTCTAAGGTTAACTTGTACAAGCTAACACAGCCAGTAAGTGGAACAAGAGCTTGCACTAGGTCTTTCTACCTATCCAAGATTGACAACAGAAGAAAAATATCCAGGTGGAAAGAGACTCTGACTCTTATCCCCTGAGATGTGCTTTTCCTCTGGCAGAGCTGTAGGTATTTCCCATTACTGATGCTACACTGACCTGAATAAGAATGACTGGCCAGGGACTTCCCTGGCAGTCCAGCGGTTAAGACTTCACCTTCCAATGCAGGGGGTGAGGGTTCAATCCCTGGTCGGGGAGCTAAGATCCCGCATGCCTGGTGGCCAAAAAGCCAAAACATAAAATAGAAGCAATATTGTAACAAATTCAATAAAGACTTTAAAAATGGTCCACATAAAAAATTAAAAAAAAAAAAAAAAGAATGATTGGCCTAAGTATGGCTGCAGAACTCTCCTGTTGATAGAAGGTAGCACAGCTGAGAAAAGACTGGAACATTCAAATAAGATGTTATTCAAACCTAGAGGATAACAAAAGGGAAATAAACTCATGGAGTAACATGAAGCTAAGTATTCATCTTCAATGAGGAGCGCACCATAGGAACATCTTTCTTTCTGGTTCGTGACCTGCCTCCAATTTGTAGAGCTCATCTTCAATCCCTAACCTCTTGGAACATCATAAAGAACTCTAAAGACTCCCCTACGTCCGGATCCTAGAAATTAAGGCATAGAGCAAAAGGAAGTTTCCTTTCCATCTTGCCTAAAGCACAACTTTCAAATTCTGGTTTCCTGAATGATTTATACACCAATGTTCAACTTTTTCTTAACTGGTTCCTCAGGACATGGCAAATCTAATAATGTCTAAGAAATATTGAACATCCATTTTTGCTAGATGATATCATTTGGTTACAATATGTATTTGAACTCAGTGTACCTATAATTGCTTATTTAGGCAGAGCTCTAAATGATCTTCAAATCATTAACCCTATAAACAAAGTTTAATCCTTTCATACTAATCTTGGGTCTGTTCAAGTTCTGGTACTTGTTTTCTGCTAATTCTCATTGTGATGTGACTCAGATAATTTTGATAATCAGTTTTTTAAAAAAAATTCTAGTATCCTATTTATTGTTGCTAATTTATACCCCCAAAAGCATTGATATTTTACGATGCAAGGAGTAATCAGAAAAAGAAAAGCTTCAGATTTCATTGGGTAGATTTAAAATTGTACCCTCATAAGGGTGCCTTTTATTCATAAGTATGATACTCTAAAAATGAGCATTTATTTTTGCTATGGGCTGAATTGTGTCCATTCATCCCACCCGCTCCCACCACCAAAATCATATGTTATAGTCCTAACCCCCAGTACCTCGGAATGTGACTGGATTTGGAGATAGGGCCTTTAAGGAGATAATTAAGGTAAAATAAGGTCATATGGGTAGGCCTTAATCCAACATGCCTGGTGTCCCTATAAGAAGAGATTAGTACACAGACGCAGTGAAGACCATGTGAAGACAGAGGGAGAAGATGGCCATCGATGAGCCAAAAAGAGAGGCCTTGGGAGAAACCAAGCCTGCTTACTCTTTGATTTTGGACTTCTAGCCTCCAGAATTTTGAGAAAATTTCTGATGTTTAAGCTATCCAGTCTGTGGTATTTGTTACAACAGCCCTAACAAACTAATACAATAATGAAAACCAACAATATTCCAGTGAATTTTGCCCAAGTGAAAAGTGGAGCTGCTTTCTCCTATGACACTGTTTAAAGTAATACCTAGAATGCCCCTCTCTGCTGAAAGTTGTCTGATGTCTCTTTCATAAAGGGGTGCTGTTTACTATCACCCTGGAATACGTCTCAGGAGATCGGTTAAAATTCAGATATTCTCAATTCATAGAAGGTAGGCCAGTTCAAAAGCAATTTCAGGCAGGACTCGGAAACATCATTTTCTTTAGCTCTTTTAGAATCAAGTCTACAAGGGACTTAGTTCCAGAAATCCCAGAACTAACTTGGGCTACATCTGCCATGATCACTTTGGATTGTTTCCCTGAATCTAAGGCAATCCCTTAGGTTTAGTTTGCAGTTACTGACTTGGGCCTGTTTTGGGACTGGACTCTAAAGATGAAGGGTAGGTCAGAAACTCTTGACGTCCTCATATTTCCTTGGGACATCTTTATTTCTTACTCTACAGATTTATCTTAATGAACACTGGTAAGAGGAGTGTAGACTGGGGGAGAAAGATTATGGAGAATCTATGTATAGGAAAAGAGGAGGGTGGGAAGGGGAGGACTAAATTGGCCTCCCACACTTACTTTACCTAAAGCAATTCAGAAAACCCAAATGACTCAGCTCCAGTACCCCCTATTTTGTGCATGTGTTCCTGTTTGAGGATGTCATTCCCTCCCCATACATAAATGATTTACACTGGAGAAGTCTCAGGTCCTAGCTGTACTTTAATAGAGTTAATCCAAACTCTATTCTCATACCCTCCAATTAGCCCTGTATTGAAAGCTGATTGTACTTGTATGCCTCTGGGTACAGATCTAATACATTGTATTGACATCTGTTAAAAGGTAGGTTCTATGACATTAGAATGAAGATTCCTACTAGCTTTTCCTTTTAACTTTCATAGAACTTTATACTTTTTAATGCAATAATCACCAAGCTATTTTATACTCTAGTTGTTGGCATTTACTTCTCATTGTATTCCTCCTACTAGATTGTTACATTTCTTCAAGGCAGGGACACGTGACTCATTCATTTTTGAATTTTTTCCTCCTATTCCACTCCTTCCCACTCTCTGACCCCCTCCTCAATAACATGGCGTTTATTTATAACAAAGAGTTGTATAGATACATGATCTAACTTTTCTTAGTCTCTGTTTCAGCTGTTGCAGTAAGTGGGTTGGTATCTTAGGTCCTTTCTAGACCTATACGACAACCAATGCTTTAGGTTGATAATTACACATTTCAGAGCAATTTTAAAGCATGTGGTAACTTAAAAAATCACTTAGCATAAACAAAAAAGCATAGACTATTCTAAATAAATAAATAATCAAAGGAAGAACATTATAGTACAGGTATATCAGAAAATACATTTAAAAGATTCATAAGGCCTTATTAGCATTAATATTTTTTTTAGGGTTCATGCTAAGAGCAAAACTGTATTTGGTTACTTGTCATCCTTATTTGACTGATCAAGAAACTAAAGACTATAATGACATACCTAAAATGGAGTTTTAAAAAACATTTGAGTACTTACTACGTGCCATGTGCTGTTCTAAATCCTTTACATGAAATGATGCATTTAATTTTCATAGTATATCAGTGGTGGAGGCTGAGGCAGAGTCCAAATTTCTAGAACTAGATAATAAAATATAAAATAAAACCAAATTGTTTAAATTGCGTTAAAGCTACAAAATAGTGATTTCTAAGCACAAATGACTATGAGACATTTAAGCTTTGTCTTTAGTAATTCATTCTTAATGAGTTAGCTTAGCTTAAGGTACTTCTCAGGCACTATTTTGCTGTATTAATACAAATTTCACTGGATGAAAACAAATTATACAATTTTAAGAGTTTAGAAGCTAAATATAATTTAAATTTTAACATAATTATTTAATCTTATTCATATTAACTCTCAACACCCTAAAAAAAGTCACTATTATTTAACAACAACATAGCAAAAATTTTAAACAGCAAAATCAGGAAAAAAGAGCTTAATTCACCACCTAAAATTCTTACAGAGTTAATTTGGGAATAAAACCCAGAATATCTTTTTTTTTTCACTGAATAACCATATTATCTTTCTTCTAAATAGACTCAGTCTCAAGGGATAAATTATTCACTATATCTTATATGTCTACCTTAACTGGGGAGTTCAAAGCATATAAATGACTTTTTGTAGATTAGTTTTTATTGCAAACACTTAAGTGTTTTCTTCAGAGCTGCTCTTCTCCTTTTTCTGCCAAATTTTTGTTTAATTATATCATTAAAATGAATTTTGGGAAGCCCCTCCATTTTAAACTTATTTTTAACTGAAATATTTATGAAATAAAAACAAATTTAACTTAAAAATCATATTTTTTTAAGGGAACGTTGAAGGGGGTCTACCTGTTGAGGTGTAACTATTAATAGTTCAAAGAAATTATATTATCTAGGTTGATTCTATTGAAAGTCGCCTCACCTAAACAGGGAAGTTGGCATGTTTGCCTAGCAACAGCCGCTAAAACCTTCTGTTGTGGAAGGTTCCCTAGGAGTGAGAAGGGAGGAGGAGGAAAAACTGGAGGAACAGATTAATCTGTTTTCTTCCCAGCAGGGGACTGAGGCCTGGCTGAGGGATAGCCTTTAGATTAGCACACACTAACCTAATCCCTCCATGGTAGCTAGAAATTTGCTCTTTGTAGGACTGGGGTTACTATTTAGTGGGCTGAAGAGATGGTTACAGATTTAGCTCACTTCAAAGAGAGTAAATTCCAATCAGCAGAAAGACATCAATAGGTCTTCGAAAAGAAGCTGAAATCTGAGTAGCAGGAGGGTGTTAGCAACTAAAAAGAACTCTTCCCTGCTTAAGAGTTTAGGAAGGTGTGTGATATATTATTTACAAATAATATAAGAACACTAGCTGTTACAGTAATTGAATTTATCACCTTAAAAGCAGAAGCTTCTCTAAATATAGTACTTCTCTTGGTATTGGGGATGTATGCAATGAAGAAAGGACAGGAAAGCAAAATCTCTGCTCACTTGGCCAGACCTGAAGCAAGGAAAAAAAAAAAAAGTGGGGGGAGGGTGATAATGCACAAGAGTGTTAACGGGGTGCTTACTTGAGGACCATCTCTCTCCTCTATTCTAGACGATTTATTTTGAAATTAGGACTGTATGGTATGAAAAGAATTCCATTTCTCTCCTTTCTTAAAAGCAAGGGTTTGGCTAAACCGAATTATCTTGAAGGGGACTCCCATTTTACCCAAAATGAAAATGGCTTCTTTTCCATAAGGGAGAAGAAACTTCCAATAATCATAAGGTTAGCTTTAAGATCCAATAGCTCTTCTAAGGGCCGAATCTTTTTCCGTCCTGCCCCAGACAGCTCTTAATTGGTCACATAGGCCTGGAGAGACGTTTTGGGGCAGTGAGTGTCCAGGCCTTTGGGCTGTTTACCCCTGCTGGGAGGCTGAACTCTTTGGGGGACTCTGTGAGGGAAATGACTGGGGCAAAGCTGGTGTGATCAAGAACCAGGATAAAACGGGATAAGAACAAATTCTTCTGGGGTGGAGGAGGAGAGATGTGAAAAAGAAACAAGAGCAGAGGGACGAGGCTAAGAGAAGGCCAAGGAGGAGAGGTAAGCGCGGGATTGGATGGAAACGGCAGAAATTTTCCAATTCACCATCTGGCCACTTGCCCGCTGGGCGCCGAGGCGCTGGTGGACCAGTTCTTCTGCTCAGGGGGTGGTGCGCTCTGGGTCCAGGCGGTAAGCGACACCACCCTCCCTCCCGGGCGTTGGTGGCCGGTGACTCAGAGCTTTGCTCCCGCGCCCGCCCCGCCCGTCCGCCCGCTTGCCCCGCCCCCGGAAGGAGGGGCCTCACTCTGGTCTCCGCCCCAGTCTCTGGGGCGGGCCGGAGCCCGAGGAAGAGGAAGGGGACGAGGACAACGAGCGACGGGGCGGAGGAGGAGGAGGAGGAGGAGGAGGAGGAGGAAGAGGAGGCAGACCAACAAGATGGCCCCTGCTGCAGGAGCAGCCTCAGCAGCAGGTGGGAGGCCGGAGGCGGCGCTGGCGGTGGCAGCGGCGGCCGTGGTCCGGCGGCCTGGGACAGAGTCAGAGTCGACGGTGGCATTGGCGGCGGCGGTGGCTGCCGCGGCGGTGGCGACGGCCGCGGGGACTCGGAGCTGAGAGGAGCTGCTGCTCGGACCAGCGCGGTGAGCGAGCGGCAAGCGGCGGCGGCGGCGGCGGCGGCAGCGGCGTGGGGAGCCGGGCGGCTGCGGCCCGGCCTCCGTCGGGAACAATAGGCAGCCGCGGCGGGGCAGGGGCTGTCCTCGGCCGCCCTCGGCTCCTCGGCCGTAGCGTCCGCCCGCCCGGCCTCAGGCCCCGCCGGCGGCCGAGGGGCTTGTCAGTGCCCGGCGTCCTTTAGGCCTCGGGCCTCCGCGTGCCGCCTGGAGGGCCTGCCGGGGTGGGTAGGCCGTGGGGAGTTGCAGACGCCGCCCTGGTCGAGGGGAGGGCGAGGGAGGCTTCGGCCAGAGGGAGGGGGGCCACAGGGCTGCCCAGCCCCGCTGTTCGTCCGAGGGCCTTCGCGGGAGTAGAGTGCGCTCGGGAAATGCTTTTTGGACCCCCAGTCTGTGGGGGTGGGGGAAGTGAGGGCGTCTGTAAACAGGCGCCGCCTGCACCTCAAGGCTGCTCCCTCCTCCTCCCCCTTAAGCACTCCTGTTTCTCGGCCAAGTGGGTTTTACAATGTCTGTTTCCCTGGAGCTACTGCAGATCGAGCCCGATAGTCTTTTTTTTCTTCCTGGCGGCGCTAGGGAGGTTGTGTTTGCAGGTGTTTTTCAAAAAAATTTAAGTGCAGCAACACCAACAATTCTGCCTGGTAAAATGTGATTATCAAGGGATGGAGAGAGATAGAGGGCTGAAGGATGTTCCTCTTTAAACATTTCTAGGCATCAGTTCTCTCGAAACAGTTTTGCCCACGTCCCGGTGAGAGTGGAACTAGGGCTCTTTTGGAACAGTAGATAATGTAACTCTTGACATCCCAGAATAGTCCCTGAAACTGGAAACAAAGCCGCTTGCTGGCAACGCCGAAGACAAATTGTAATGTTTGAATAGAACTTTTTTCTTCAAAGGAACCGTTGTGAATTATTAATGTGCCGCATAAGAAACAATGTTAACTAGCATAAAATGGACCTAATGAAGCATTTTTTCAGGAGACAGAAGAGCTTCGTCTCCAGGCTAGAACTTCTTGTCTTTTTTAATAATTTTCAAAAACTAGGAACAACTGTTCTGTATTGAATGTTTAGGCTGAAAAAGAGACGGCTCCTCATTATAGTTGCCCTGCATAGTGATTTCTGAAACTTCAACAGTTAACTACTATTTCTTCTAAACTTAATTTCTCAAGACATCTACCATGTACTTTTCCAAGTGAAGGGGAAAATTATCCAAGTTATTTCTATGTCAGTCTCTATACGTATGGAGAATTTATATTAAAATTGTTTGGATGTCTCCAAAAGACCGCTTTCCACTATTTAATATTAAATTGCGTGGTCCATCTAGTTCGTGTTCTTAAAAGGACCTGTGCTGGGCAGAGAAAATGCCAGTTAATATCTTTCACCCATTTTTAAGGTGAATTTCTAATGAGAATTGTCCATATCTGTTGTAATTCAGAGCATTTTCAGGTTATATGAAGTTTAATGAGAGGCACTGGGCCTTGGTTCTTCCACAAGAGTTGACAGTAAATAGACTAGAAATTGAATAAACCTGGAGGTTGGACTGTTTTATTGTTGCTTAGGATTGAAGTATAATGGATGAATATGAATGACTTTCATTTTAAGCCTAGTATAAATAATGTGGATGTTTTGACTTTTTAGCTAGTGGGGAAAGAACAACTTTCACATGGCTTCTGCTGATGTGAATTTTCTGGGAATAAATTTCAAAAGGGGCTTTTTTTTTAAGTGTTCAAAGTCATGATTTAATCAATCAATTTTTTTTGCTGAATTTTGTTAGGTTGGTACAGAATGCAAGTGAACTCTATCTCATAATGATACTTAAAATTATCTGTGACTCTAAACCTATTAGAACAATTGTAGTAACGTATGAATTTGTAAGTGGTCAATGTGCTTTGTTGTGAAAACAAATCTTATGTTGTGTCAAGGACTAATGTGCCTCATCATTTTCCTAAAAACAAAGATTTTTAAGTGTTAAGGTTTTGTGTTTGAAATTAGATGCTGACCCAGCAGTCATTGAGTCTGGGTCCCAATTTATGCTTGATATAGAATTCTGTTTTTATTTGTGTCAGGCTGTTTTAAGATGTGATCCCTCAATTGTTATGTCTTCAATATCAGTGTTTATTCCGATTATGTCAGTTCAGATTTTCTCAAGTAATATTTAAGAATTTCCTTCCAAGAAGTTTTGGGACCATAGCTTAAAAATTAGATTTGTATTTTCTCAGTAATATTAAAAGTTAATATATGTTTGTTTCGTTTGGAGAAATTTGAAAGGGTTTTTTTTTGTACATAAAAAATTTAAAATAACAGTTTTTCAAAGCACATTTGTTAAATGAGTAAATGAGTAAAAATATTCTCATTTATTCCTCCTAATTAGTCTGTAATATAGGAAGAATCTGAGGCTTAGGCGAAGCTAAGTAGCTATAACTAGCAAAAAGGCCGCTTAATTAATAGGTAAAAAAGCTTACTCAAACCGAAGTCTTGTGACACACATTAGATGCTTTACTATTGCTACTGCTGCCATATGTCCCAAGGTTAAACTTTGAAGCATCTCCTGTATTGACGGATTCCTTTTTTTTTAAAAACCATGAACTGTGTTTTGTAATACTGTGCTTGCCTTTAGCTCTAATATCTTTTCTATTATCATTATTTGTACACGGCCAAATTATTCACTTATAAGTTTGAGAACGTATTTACTCGTGTGAATTACCAAAGACGCACTTATATTTGCTTTTAGCAGATCTGAATGCCGTAAATATAGAAACTCATATCGTTTACATAGGACAAATTTGTGGTATTGCTGTAATTGTTTCATGGCTTTAATTTGTTATATAAGCAGTTAACTAAGTTGTGCCTTTGAAATAAATACTTAATGAAAGTTTTATTTTTTTATTTTATTTTTTATTTTTTTAATAAATTTATTTATTTATTTTTGGCTGCGTTTGGTCTTCATTGCTGCACGCAGGCTTTCTCTAGTTGCGGTGAGCAGGGGCTACTCTTCGTTGCAGTGTGTGGGCTTCTCATTGTGGTGGCTTCTCGTTGTGGAGCACGGGCTCCAGTAGTTGTGGCACGCGGGCTCAGTAGTTGTGGCTCGCGAGCTCTAGAGCACAGGCTCAGTAGTTGTAACGCATGGGCTTAGTTGCTCTGCGGCATGTGGGATCTTCCTGGACCAGGGCTCGAACCCGCATCCCCTACATTGGCAAGCAGATTTTTAACCACTGCGCCACCAGGGAAGTCCCTTAGGGAAGTTTAAAAATGACTTTAGTAACATTCGGTAGTGTTAAAGTCAGGTCAGCTAACATTTGGAATTCTTCATTTATAATTTTTTAAAGCCATAGACCATTTAGAATTCTGCAGTGTTTTTTATCTCCAGATATTAGAGCTTGAAATGGAGTTCGGTGGGGTCTAATCAGTCCAGTCTTACATATATCTTGCCAATGGTTGGCACCCAGTAAAGTGAAGAATAAACTGATAAGTGATCCTTGTTTGGTGGACACTTCAGAGCAGGATGTTCCTTGGCAGGGTATACTGACCTGGTTTAGCTTTGGCTATGTCCATGCTCAGGAGTTGAGGTATTCTTTGGGATTGGATTCAAGTGGATTTAAATTCTCAGATTGACCTGCATCAGAACAGTCACAGATTTCAAAATCAGCCTGTTCGTTAGGATCTTCTTTAAGATCGCCGCCTTTTTTGTTTAATCCTGGAGTCTAGACTGGATTTGGACTAGCCTTGGAGGTTATAGCATAATATTAATTTTGTCAGCCATTTATATAAAGGAATTTTTCTTACTCCAAAGTTTCTTAATGTTGATTCTGTACATTTTCTCTTTTTAAAAATATTTATTTATTTATTTTTATTTGGTTGCGCCGGGTCTTAGTTGTGGCATGCGAACTCTTAGTTGCAGCATGCATGTGGGATCTAGTTCCCTGAGCAGGGTTCGAACCCCGGCCCCCTGCATTGGGAGCATGGAGTCTTAACCACTGCACCACCAGGGAAGTCCCGATTCTATACATTTTGAAGTGTGAAGTTTACTTAATCTGCAGTGATGTTGCGCTACATCCCCAAGACAGTTAGCTTTAGCATATTTATTTATATCCATTATTGGTCAGATTTGTGTCTGTTTACTTCTTATATTCTTATTTACTCTTTATGTAATGTTAGACATTTCTTATCAGTTCACAATATTTTCCTGATTGAGGTTTGAGAAAAGAATTCTAGTAAAAAATTTGAGTTCATCTTACATGCACAGTTGAACTGACTCAAATTATGTTCTGCCCTAGAGGAATAAATGTTTTAAGGTTCATTTATATTTATTTGAGATTATTTATAAAGGTATGTTTGATGTTTGTCAAGCATTTTAGCACTGATATCAGTACACACCCATTACTGTGCATATATGGTAATAATTTAGTTCGTAATGCGTTTTTTTCTAAATATCTCCAAGATCTAAATAGCGTTTGAATGTGGTAGCAATGTTTTTGAAGAAGAGTTCTACAGTGGTCTATATATCTTAACATAAATTTTTTTTTAAATAGAGGTTTAAATTGCATAACATAAAATTAACCATTTTAAAGTAAACAGTTCAGTGGCAGTACATTCACAGTGTTGTGCAACCACTACCTTTAGTTCCAAAACATTTTATCACCCCAAAAGGAAACTCTTGTGCCCATTGAGCAGTTACTCCCCATCCCCCTCTCCCCCAGTCCCTGGCAACCACCATTCTACTTTCTGTCTTTATGAATATTACATAAAATGATTTTGAGCCAAGATTGAGCAAGAGTGCTATGTATAATTGAAATTGCAGGAAAAAATTTTGGGATATGATTGTTAGGAATCAAAAACCACCTCATTCTTTACATTCTTCTCTAAGTACAGTAGGCATGCTGCCAGGGATTCTTTATGGAAGAAAAGTTGGAAGTCACAGCAGTTCGAACTTTTCATCTTGATCACTCCAAAGAAGTTGTACTTAAGCTCTCAGACTCATTAGTATTTCCTCGTTGAGTTGTGAGAATTAACTAAGTTTTAATGTTCTATACAAATGTGAGCAATGAATAGTCTTATCTACAGCTTGTTTGGCTTTTGTTTTTTCTTAATATATAGAAGAAACTTGGAATATTAATAGACAAGGACTTATATGAAGTTATATTAGAAAATGATTGTTAGATTGAAACTCTTTAATCTGTGTGAATCTAACTTTATTACTTTTTTTTAAATTAATTAATTTATTTTTGGCTCCGTTGGGTCTCAGTTGCGGCACACAGGAATCTTTTGTTGTGGCACACGGGCTTCTCTTTAGCTTTGGCACGTGGGTTTCTCTCTAGCTGTGGCATGCGGGCTCCAGAGCACACTGGCTCAGTAGTCGTGGCACGTGGGCTCCAGAGTGCACGGGCTCTCTAGTTGTGGTGCATGGCCTCTCTAGTTGTGGTGCATGGGCTCTAGAGCACGTGGGCTCTGTAGTTGCAGCGCGTGGGCTTAGTTGCCCCTTGTCATGTGGGATGTTAGTTCCCCGACCAGAGAGCGAACCTGCATCCCCTGCATTGGAAGGCGGATTCTTAACCACTGGACCACCAGGAAAGTCCCCTAACTTTATTACTTTTATTCAGCTAATCTTTGAGGCTGTTTAGAGTTATGATTTGTCAGACACTCTGCTTGTTGAATAAATCTTTGAAACCTTGGTCTTGGCTCTATACCTGACTCCCTCCAAAAACATAGACACTGTTACAGAAGCAATTGGTTTGTAGCTTTTTAAAATTGTTTGTTTGATTGAGGGAGAAAATAAACAGGCTTTTTTTCTTTCAGCTTTGACTTAAATTCAAAATTAGGTACTTCCCCTAATTAAATTTAAATCTTAACAATTAAGGTGAGAAGTGAAATACAGATTTTATGTTACTGTTAAAGATTTGTAATGGTTTACAGATACAGAAGCTCTAAGTTGGGAAGAAGAATTTAAATTTTGATACTAATTTCCCCCCTTTTAGGAAAATTTTATTTAACTATTAAATTTAGTTATAAGAACAACTTAAAAAGTGATGAAAAGAATTATAACGAATATTTAGAACTCAATGCAGTAAAATTCCTGCTTTTCTTTAATAGTGACTTTTTTCAGGAAATATCAACTGTAAATATTTCTATGTTTATATACATCTGATTAATCTTTAATAGTAGCATTTATTAGAAGGCTAGTGTACTAAATTAATACATTTAATCATAAAATAACATCTTTAAATGAGGTTAAGTTTAGAGATCTATGCTTGAAAATATGGTTTAGTGGAACATTTGTGAATGAAACAGGATCATTATATTCTTAGCTTTATTATAGAACAGTATATCATCTAACCTGATCCCAGTTGAGAATAAGTAGACAAAAAGACCTTTATCACAAAGTTAATGAACTAAATCATCTACACTAAGGAACTGGCTTAGAACCTCTCTTGCTCTGTACATAATTCTAAGAAGTTTGATATTTTCACAGCAGAATTTAATCTGCTGTTTTCTAATTTCACAGCAGATTAAAACATGCAAATTAGATGTGGGAGTAAAGGTACTCTAGGTAATATGGACAGCAAGAAGGATAATGAGGTAAAAATAACATTAGCATGGGGCAGTTTAATGCAGGGCCACTTTTTTAGACTCTGAGTATATCATTAATTAATTACTGTATTCTGCTATATAACCTGTTGTTCCTGATGATAGATTCATTGTGGGAAAATTCGCTTTTTTTTTTTTTTTTTTTTTTTTTTTTAATTTATGGCTGTGTTGGGTCTTCGTTTCTCTGCGAGGGCTTTCTCTAGTTGCGGCAAGTGGGGGCCACTCTTCATCGCGGTGCGCGGACCTCTCACTATCGTGGCCTCTTGTTGCGGAGCACAGGCTCCCAGACACGCAGGCTCAGTAATTGTGGCTCACGGGCCTAGTTGCTCCGCGGCATGTGGGATCTTCCCAGACCAGGGCTCGAACCCGTGTCCCATTGGCAGGCAGATTCTCAACCACTGCGCCACCAGGGAAGCCCTCACTTATGTTTTTGATTTTGGGAGTCATAAAACTATGTATAGAATATATTAGAACATACACTTTGGAGTCAGATGTATCTAAGCTCCCATCTTTTGTCACATAAGCTTTATGATTCTTCATCTCTAAAAACAGAAATGGTAATATCTTCTTTTAAAGGATTGTTTTGTAATTTAAATGAGTTAGCATATATCTATAGTATAGCACCCATTCAATAAATGTTGTTTTCTTCCTTAAATTTTGTTTAACAAAAATCACTTTAGAAAGATATTTATCTAGAATATTTGAAAATTTTCTGCTGTCAAATGTTAGTATTCAAGATACAAATAAACTGTGTATTTATGGAGTTGGTGGTCAGAAATGAAATACCATTCTCATTTTCTTTCCACATCAGTCTTTCATTAATATGGACCTGTGCTGTTTAATATCAGCCACTAGCTACATGTGACTACTTAAATTTAAAATTTTTAATGGACTTTTTTTTTTTAAAGCAGTGTGCTTTCTTTTTTTTTTTTTAATTATTTCATTTAGTTTTGGCAGCGTTGGGTCTTTGTTGCTGCGTGCGGGCTTTCTCTAGTTGTGGCGAGCGGGGGCTACTCTTCGTTGCGGTGCGTGGACTTCTCATTGCAGTGGCTTCTCTTGTTGTAGAGCACGGGCTCTAGGCCTGCGGGCTTCAGCAGTTGTGGCACGTGGGCTCAGTAGTTGTGGCTCGTGGGCTCTAGAGTACAGGCTCAGTAGTTGTGGCACACGGGCTTAGTTGCTCCGCGGCATGTGGGATCTTCCCGGACCAGGGCTTGAACCCGTGTCCCCTGCATTGGCAGGCGGATTCTTAACCACTGCGCCACCAGGGAAGTCCTTTAATGGACTTTTTTTAAGAGCAGTTTTAGGTTTATAGAAAATTGCACTGAAGGTATAATTTCCATATGTACCTTCCCCCACAGTTATTTCTGTTAACATCTTACATTTGTTATAATTGATAAACCAATATTGACAAATTATTAACTAAAGTCCATAGTTTACATTACGGTTCACTCTTTGTGTTGTACAGTTCTGTGGGTGAGATTGTCTTCTTTCACTTAACAACGTACATTTAAGGTTCTTCCATGTCTCTCTCTGACTTGATAGCGCATTTCTTTTTTTTTTTTTTTTAATTTTTTATTTTTATTTTCATTTATTTATGGCTGTGTTGGGTTTTCGTTTCTGCGCGAGGGCTTTCTCCAGTTGCAGCAAGCGGGGGCCACTCTTCATCGCGGTGCGCGGGCCTCTCACTGCCGCAGCCTCTCTTCTTGCGGAGCGCAGGCTCAGCAATTGTGGCTCACGGGCCCAGTTGCTCCGCGGCATGTGGGATCTTCCCAGACCAGGGCCCGAACCCGTGTCCCCTGCATTGGCAGGCAGACTCTCAACCACTGCGCCACCAGGGAAGCCCCTCATTTCTTTTTATTGCTGAATAGTACTCTGTTGTATGGATAAATTTAAGTTTTAATTAATTAAAATCAAAATTTTAAATTTAGTTCCTCAGTTGCACCAGCCACATTTCAGGGGCTCAATAGCCACATGTGGCTAGTGGCTACCATATTGGAAAATGCAGATATAGCACATTTCCATCATCTCAGGAAGTTCTATTGAAGAATGCTGATATAAACCAAAGTCCGGTTCTCCATTTATATTCACTCTCACAGAGAACTTACCATTTGCATGGCCTCAATTTGTCCTAAGCCTACCTTTTCAATGTTTTTGCTTGTGCTGCCAGCAATCCTAAACTTGACATAATTTAAAATCCTTTACTCCCCCCAAAGAATCAGCCTTTCCAGATGCTGTCCATTATAATACGGTTTCTTATCAGGGCATCATCTTTTACTCCACTCTTCTTGTCCCTAAAATCTGGAGTCATCTTTTTCTTTCTTATTTTTTCTCTAAACCTTTTGAATATTTATCAAAGATAAACAGGTCTCAGAGCTAATAACTGTCAGAGTTGAGATTAGAATCTAGAACTCCTTTTTCTAGTTCTCTCTTGGGATCTCCACTAGTTGGGGTTGCTTTTACAATTAATTTTAAAGTTGCGGTCACTTTTGAAGAGATTATTGGGGACTGTTTGATTATGTACTATGTAATTTAAAATATAAATCAAAACTATAGAGGCTCTAGCTATAGATTTAATAAATACTAATGTACTCATTCTTTAAAAAATTAGAACTTGAAGAAGTTTATCTTATTTCTTATCTTAAATAAGAAATTTATCTTATTTCTCTATAATTCAGTTATTATGGAAAAATATTTTTTCTTCTGTGTGTGATCCACTTTACATAATAAAAATTAATTACCTGTACTAATATGAATTGCCTGGTAAGGGTGAATAGAATTTAACTGAACAGTGTTGCCATCCAGAATTCTCTATTGGTACTGATTTACATTTGTATTCTATTCAAATACTTTGTAAAATCCAATTTGGTTACCACATGAACTTGTACCTTCTTAAACATTCTTTAAATTATCATGTTAAAGTTTCCAGAGCTCTTTTGCCTTTCTTTTGGGGTAAGCTTTACCTCTACTTTTGCTGAAAACAGCTATACTGTGTAAGGTCTTGATTTGATCTTCTCTGTATACTGGTTATGCTTGCTCAAAAGTTCATTTTTGTGGAGACATTCTGTTAAAGAGTAGTAGTCTTCCATGTTTAAGTACTGTATTAAAAAAAAAAAAGCCTGAATTTTAAACTTCATTTTGAAATGCTTTCCCTATAATTACTGCTCTTAAAACCCATGTTTTATATGTCAGCTTTTACATTAATTACTGTTTTGATTAAAACTGTCACTCTTTGCTCGAATCTGTCCTCTCTTTAAATTTATTAAAAACTTTTGTAAAACATAAGGCTCTCCTTATATTTAGAAAAGTTGAGTTATGAGTTATCTGAGTCAATTTTTTCAGAAATGTCATTTTATTATGTAGGTTTGCAGTTGACAAAATCTGCTCATAAGGGCACAAAAGTTCCTTCCAATATATTCTCTTTCTACTGCATTAGAAGAAATGAGGGCAGGAGAGAGAGAGGGTTTTTTGAAATAAGAAAATCCTTAGAGTAGAAAATGTAATATTTAAATCTCTTTAAAAGCATGTAAGAGTAACTTAGAATATCACAAAGCTTAGAACAGTTAATGTCATGAAAGCATCTTTGAATATTGAAGTTGTAGTACCTATTCCCATAGTGACGTGCATTATTTAATTCATTGTTCTCAGAGTGTTAAAACTTTAAGCGTCTTAAGTGTATCATGACAAAATGGTGAGGGGCAGAGGGGAAAGAATGGGCGGGGAGCAAAATCCTGTCAATAGAATCTCCATTTTTGAGAGAGATTTCAGGTTCACTTGTTGATTTTTTTTTTTTTTTTAGTATTTTTTGTTTTTAAAAGACTTGGTTGGTTGGTTGATTTGTTTGTTTTAGAGTAGTCTTAGGTTCACAGTAAAATTGAGAGGAAGGTACGAAGATTTCCCGCATACTCAGCTGCCTCCACACATGCATAGCCACCCTTATTATCAACATCCACCACCAGAGTGGTACGTTAATTACAATTGATGAACTTACATTGATGCTTAAAGTCCATAGTTTGTATTAGGGTTCACTCTCGGTGTTATACATTCTGTGATTTGCACAAATGTATAATGACAGGTATCTGTTATTATAGTATCATACAGAATATTTTCTTTGGTTTAAAAATCCTCTTTGCTCTGCGTATTCATCCTTCCTCACCCCAGCTTCTAGCATCCACTGATCTTTTTATTGTCTCCATAGTTTTGCCTTTTCCAAAGTGTCCTATAGTTGGAATCATATAATATGCATTTAAGTTTCTTCCATGTCTTTTCGTGACTTGATAGCTCATTTATTTTTTAGTACTGAATGATATTCCATTGTCTGGTTGTACCACAGTTGTACCACTGGTGGACATCTTGGTTTGTTGCTTCCAAGTTTTACAGTTATGAATAAAACTGCTATAAATATCCATGTGCAGGTTTTTGTGTAGGTACAAGTTTTCAGCTCCTTTGAGTAAATATCAAGGAGAGTGATTGCTGGATCGTATGGTAAGAGTATGTTTAGTTTTGTAAGACAATGCCAAACTGTTTTTCAAAGTGGTTGCCCGATTTTGCATTCCTATCTGCAATGAATGAGAGTTCCTGTTGGGTCCACATCTTTGTCAACATTTGGTGTTGTCCGTGTTCCAAATTTTGGCCATTCTAATAGTGTGTAGTGGTATCACATTGTTTTAATTTGCATGTCCCTGATAACATATGATGTGGAGCATCTTTTTATATGTTTATGTGGAATATATAATATTGTATAGTTGGACTCATGCAATACGTAGCCTTTTCAGATTAGTTTCTTTATCCTTATCTTTTTAATCTGTCACTTCACTTTTAGCTTTACCTCGCTTATAGGTAGTTTTAAGAATGTGGTTAATTTTGGAAACGTACTATTTTCTTTTTTTTTTTTAATCAGTCATCAATTTTATACACATCAGCGTATACATGTCAATCCCAATCGCCCAATTCAGCACACCACCATCCCCACCCCACCGCGGTTTTCCACCCTTGGTGTCCATACGTTTGTTCTCTACATCTGTGTCTCAACTTCTGCCCTGCAAACCGGTTCATCTGAACCATTTTTCTAGGTTCCACATACATGCGTTAATATACGATATTTGTTTTTCTCTTTCTGACTTATTTCACTTTGTATGACAGTCTCCAGATGTATCCATGTCTCAAGAAATGACTCAATTTCGTTCCTTTTTATGGCTGAGTAATATTCCATTGTATATATGTACCACAACTTCTTTATCCATTCGTCTGTTGATGGGCATTTAGGTTGCTTCCATGACCTGGCTATTGTAAATAGTGCTGCAATGAACATTGGGGTGCATGTGTCTTTTTGAATTATGGTTTTCTCTGGGTATATGCCCAGTAGTGGGATTGCTGGATCATATGGTAATTCTATTTTTAGTTCTTTAAGGAACCTCCATACTGTTCTCCATAGTGGCTGTATCAATTTACATTCCCACCAACAGTGCAAGAGGGTTCCCTTTTCTCCACACCCTCTCCAGCATTTGTTGTTTGTAGATTTTCTGATGATGCCCATTCTAACTGGTGTGAGGTGATACCTCATTGTAGTTTTGATTTGCATTTCTCTAATACTTAGTGATGTTGAGCATATTTTCATGTGCTTCCTGGCCATCTGTATGTCTTCTTTGGAGAAATGTCTATTTAGGTCTTCTGCCCATTTTTGGATTGGGTTGTTTGTTTCTTTAATATTGAGCTGCATGAGCTGTTTATATATTTTGGAGATTAATCCTTTGTCAGTTGCTTCGTTTGCAAATATTTTCTCCCATTCCGAGGGTTCTCTTTTCGTCTTGTTTATGGTTTCCTTTGCTGTGCAAAAGCTTTGAAGTTTCATTAGGTCCCATTTGTTTATTTTTGTTTTTATTTCCATTACTCTAGGAGGTGGGTCAAAAAAGATCTTGCTGTGATTTATGTCAAAGAGTGTTCTTCCTATGTTTTCCTCTGAGAGTTTTATAGTGTCCGGTCTTACATTTAGGTCTCTAATCCATTTTGAGTTTATTTTTGTGTATGGTGTTAGGGAGTATTCTAATTTCATTCTTTTACATGTAGCTGTCCAGTTTTCCCAGCACCACTTATTGAAGAGGCTGTCTTTTCTCCATTGTATATCTTTGCCTCCTTTGTCATAGATTAGTTGACCATAGGTGTGTGGGTTTATCTCTGGGCTTTCTATCTTGTTCCATTGATCTATGTTTCTGTTTTTGTGCCAGTACCATATTGTCTTGATTACTGTAGCTTTGTAGTATAGTCTGAAGTCAGGGAGTCTGATTCCTCCAGCTCCGTTTTTTTCCCTCAAGACTGCTTTGGCTATTCGGGGTCTTTTGTGTCTCCATACAAATTTTAAGATGATTTTTTCTAGCTCCGTAAAAAATGCCATTGGTATTTTGATAAGGATTGCATTGAATCTGTAGATTGCTTTGGGTAGTGTAGTCATTTTCACAATATTGATTCTTCCAATCCAAGACCATGGTATATCTCTCCATCTGTTGGTATCATCTTTAATTTCTTTCATCAGTGTCTTATAGTTTTCTGCATACAGGTCTTTTGTCTCTCTAGGTAGGTTTATTCCTAGGTATTTTATTCTTTTTGTTGCAGTGGTAAATGGGAGTGTTTCCATAATTTGTCTTTCAGATTTTTCATCATTAGTGTATAGGAATGCAAGAGATTTCTGTGCATTAATTTTGTATCCTGCTACTTTACCATATTCATTGATTAGCTGTAGTAGTTTTCTGGTGGCATTTTTAGGATTCTCTATGTATAATATCATGTCATCTGCAAACAGTGACAGTTTTACTTCTTCTTTTCCAATTTGTATTCCTTTTATTTCTTTTTCGTCTGATTGCCTTGGCTAGGACTTCCAAAACTATGTTGAATAATAGTGGTGAGAGTGGACATCCTTGTCTCGTTCCTGATCTTAGAGGAAATGCTTTCAGTTTTTCACCATTGAGAATGATGTTTGCTGTGGGTTTGTCGTATGTGGCCTTTATTATGTTGAGGTAGGTTCCCTCTATGCCCACTTTCTGGAGAGTTTTTATCATAAATGGGTGTTGAATTTTGTCAAAAGCTTTTTCTGCATCTATTGAGATGATCATATGGTTTTTATTCTTCAATTTGTTAATATGGTGTATCACATTGATTGATTTGCATATATTGAAGAATCCTTGCATCCCTGGGATAAATCCCATTGATCGTGGTGTATGATCCTTTTAATGTGTTGTTGGATTCTGTTTGCTAGTATTTTGTTGAGGATTTTTGCATCTATATTCATCAGTGATATTGGTCTGTAATTTTCTTTTTTTGTAGTATCTTTGTCTGGTTTTGGTATCAGGGTGATGGTGGCCTCATAGAATGAGTTTGGGAGTGTTCCTTCCTCTGCATTTCTTTGGAAGAGTTTGAGAAGGATGGGTGTTAGCTCTTCTCTAAATGTTTGATAGAATTCACCTGTGAAGCCATCTGGTCCTGGACTTTTGTTTGTTGGAAGATTTTTAATCACAGTTTCAATTTCATTACTTGTGGTTGGTTTGTTCATATTTTCTGCTTCTTCCCGGTTCAGTCTTGGAAGGTTATACCTTTCTAAGAATTTGTCCATTTCTTCCAGGTTGTCCATTTTATTGGCATAGAGTTGCTTGTAGTAGTCTCTTAGGATGCTTTGTATTTCTGTGGTGTCTGTTGTAACTTCTCCTTTTTCATTTCTAATTTTATTGATTTGAGTCCTCTCCCTCTTTTTCTTGATGAGTCTGGTTAATGGCTTATCAATTTTGTTTATCTTCTCAAAGAACCAGCTTTTAGTTTTATTGATCTTTGCTATTGTTTTCTTTGTTTCTATTTCATTTATTTCTGCTCTGATCTTTATGATTTCTTTCCTTCTGCTAACTTTGGGTTTTGTTTGTTTTTCTTTCTCTAGTTCCTTTAGGTGTAAGATTAGATTGTTTACTTGAGATTTTTCTTGTTTCTTTAGGTAGGCTTGTATAGCTATAAAGTTCCCTCTTAGAACTGCTTTTGCTGCATCCCATAGGTTTTAGATCGTCGTGTTTTCATTGTCATTTGTCTCTAGGTATTTTTTGATTTCCTCTTTGATTTCTTCAGTGATCTCTTGGTTATTTAGTAACGTATTGTTCAGCCTCCATTTGTTTGTGCTTTTCACGTTTTTTTCCCTGTAAGTCATTTCTAATCTCATAGCATTGTGGTCAGAAGAGATGCTTGATATGATTTCAATTTTCTTAAATTTACTGAGGCTTGATTTGTGACCTAGGATGTGATCTATCCTGGAGAATGTTCCGTGCGCACTTGAGAAGAATGTGTAATCTGCTGGTTTTGGATGGAATGTCCTATAAATATCAAGTAAATCTATCTGGTCTATTGTGTCATTTAAAGCTTCTGTTTCCTTATTTATTTTCATTTTGGGTGATCTGTCCATTGGTGTAAGTGAGGTGTTGAGGTCCCCCACTATTATTGTGTTATTGTCAGTTTCCTCTTTTATAGCTGTTAGCAGTTGCCTTATGTATTGAGGTGCTCCTATGTTGGATGCATATGTATTTATAATTGTTATGCATCTTCTTGGATTGATCCCTTGATCATTATGTAGTGTTCTTGTCTCTTGTAACATTCTTTATTTTAAAGTCTATTTTATCTGATACGAGTATAGCTACTCCAGCTTTCTTTTGATTTCCATTTGCATGGAATATCTTTTTCCATCCCCTCACTTTCAGTCTGTATGTGTCCCTAGGTCTGAAGTGGGTCTCTGTAGACAGCATATATATGGGTCTTGTTTTTGTATCCATTCAGCAAGCCTGTGTCTTTTGGCTGGAGCATTTAATCCGTTCACGTTTAAGGTAATTATCGATATGTATGTTCCTATGACCATTTTCTTAATTGTTTTGGGTTTGTTTTTGTAGGTCCTTTTCTTCTCTTGTGTTTCCCACTTAGAGAAGTTCCTTTAGCATTTGTTGTAGAGCTGGTTTGGTGGTGCTGAATTCTCTTAGCTTTTGCTTGTCTGTAAAGCTCTTGATTTCTCCATCAAATCTAAATGAGATCCTTGCCGGGTAGAGTAATCTTGGTTGTAGCTTCTTCCCTTTCATCACTTGAAGTATATCATGCCACTCCCTTCTGGCTTGTAGAGTTTCTGCTGAGAAATCAGCTGTTAACCTCATGGGAGTTCCCTTGTATGTTATTTGTCGTTTTTCCCTTGCTGCTTTCAATAATTTTTCTTTGTCTTTAATTTTTGCCAATTTGATTACTATGTGTCTCGGCATGTTTCTCCTTGGGTTTATCCTGTATGGGACTCTCTGTGCTTCCTGGACTTGGGTGGCTATTTCCTTTCCCATGTTAGGGAAGTTTTCGACTATAATCTCTTCAAATATTTTCTCGGGTCCTTTCTCTCTCTCTTCTCCTTCTGGGACCCCTATAATGCGAATGTTGTTGCATTTAATGTTGTCCCAGAGGTCTCTTAGGCTGTAATCATTTCTTTTCATTCTTTTTTCTTTAGTCTGTTCCGCAGCAGTGAATTCCACCATTCTGTCTTCCAGGTCACTTATCCGTTCTTCTGCCTCAGTTATTCTGCTATTGATTCCTTCTAGTGTAGTTTTCATTTCAGTTATTGTATTGTTCATCTCTGTTTGTCTGTTCTTTAATTCTTCTAGGTCTTTGTTACATATTTCTTGCATCATCTCGATCTTTGCCTCCATTCTTATTCCGAGGTCCTGGATCATCTTCACTATCATTATTCTGAATTCTTTTTCTGGAAGCTTGCCTATCTCCACTTCATTTAGTTGTTTTTCTGGGGTTTTATCTTGTCCCTTCATCTGGTATGTAGCCCTCTGCCTTTTCATCTTGTCTATCTTTCTGTGAATGTGGTTTTTGTTCCACAGGCTGCAGGATTGTATTTTTCTTGCTTCTGCTGTCTGTCCTCTGGTGGTTGAGGCTATCTAAGAGGCTTGATGGGAGGCTCTGGTGGTGGGTAGAGCTGACTGTTGCTGTGGTCCATACTATTTTCTAAAGATTAAGTACCAGCATTAAAAAAAATGAACTCATCTTGTGATGATAGATTTAGCTGTCTTACATTTTATGTGAGTTGTCCAACACTATCTTTAGAAATACGAAACTTGCCACAATCAAGTAGTGATATTTTTCAGTCATTTAACAGTTGTTGAGCAAATATATGCCGTACAACAGCATACAACAATATGGACTTCCTCTTATAGAAAGAGTTTAGAATGTATTGGGATCATCAGAGGGGCAACCTAATATACACTGGGCTATAAAAAGGTTTCTTGAAAGAGCTTCCTGAGTTGAATATGACTTAAAGGATGAATCGGGGTTTAACATCCCAGATTTAGGGGAATACTTGAGCCAAACAAGACCTGGAGTGAAAAAGAATATGTTGTATACAGAGAAACCTTCATACTTTTGTTGCTAGAGTATAAAACATGAGGCAGATGGTGGTGAAAAATAAAGCTGGAGAAGTAGGTGGGGGCCACATCCCAGGGATCTTGTATGGCATGTTCAAGCACTTGGGATTGATTCTGCTAAGGCACCATCTAAGAGTTTTTTTTAAATTTTATTTATTTATTTATTTATGTATTTATGGCTGCGTTGGATCTTCATTGCCGCACGCGGGCTTTCTCTAGTTGCGGCGAGCACAGGCTACTCTTTGTTGTGGTGCGTAGGCTTCTCATTGCGGTGGCTTCTCTTGTTGCGGAGCATGGGCTCTAGGCGTGCGGGCTTCAGTAGTTGTGGCACGTGAGCTCAGTGGTTGTGGCTTGCAGTCTCTAGAGTGCAGCCCCAGTAGTTGTAGTGCACGGGCTTAGTTGCTCCACGGCATGTAGGATCTTCCCAGACCAGGGCTCGAATCTGTGTCCCCTGCATTGGCAGGTGGATTCTTAACCACTGCGCCACCAGGGAAGTCCCTAAGAGTTTTTGTTGATGTTGTTTGTTTTTTAACTTGAGATACAAAATACATGCACTAAAGGGCAAAAATCATAGCGGTAGATCTTGATTACTTTTTACATATATACACTTGTGTAACCATCACCCAAATCAAGATATGCAGTGTTTCTAACACCCAAGAATTCTTTCTACTCTTTTCCTGACAGTACACCCTCTACTGCCTCCCAGCTTTCCTAAGAGTTAATTCTGACTTATAGCACTATAGTCTGTTTTGCCTCTTCTTAAATGAAATCATGCATCATGTCTTCTTTTTGCTTCCTCTATAAATTAAATCCTACAGTAGGTGCTATTTTGTATCTGGCTTTGTTCATTGTAATATCTGTGAAATGTGTCCATGTTACATGTAACAGTGGATCAATTGTTTTATTTTTATTAGTGCTGTATAGTATTCCATTGTATGAACTTATCACAGTTTATCCATTTTGTTGATGGACATTTGGGTTGTTTACAGTTTATTTTTGGCTTTTTATGAATAAAGCTGTTATGAACATTACTGCATATGATTTTTGGTGGACATACTTAGTCATTCCTCTCATATAAATACCTAGCAGTGGAATTTGTGGGTCAGTAGTAGACTTTGGTTTAGCCTAAGGAGATACTCCCAGTTTTCCAAAGTGGATGCACCAATTCACACTGCTGTCAGCATTGTATGAGAATTTCGTATGCTCATATCATCTTTAATACTTCGTATTGTCAGTAAAATTTTTTTTAGCTATTCTGGTAGGCATGTAGTAGATTTCCATTGTCATCGTAATTTAAATTTCCCTTGTGAGTAATGACATCTTATGACTCTTAAATAAGCATATTATACACTTATTGGCCATTTTGATACCCTCTTTTGCGAAAGAGGATCTTTCAAGTCTATTGTCCTTTTTTTTTAAATTTATTTATTTTATTTTAATTTTATTTTTGGCTGCGTTGGGTCTTCGTTGCTGCATGCAGGCTTTCTCTAGTTGCAGCAGGTAGGGGCTACTCTTCCTTGCGGTGTGCGAGCTTCTCATCGTGGTGGCTTTTCTTGTTGTGGAGCACGGGCTCTAGGCGCATGGGCTTCAGTAGTTGTGGCGTGTGGGCTCAGTAGTTGTGGCTCGGGGGCTTTAGAGCACAGGCTCAGTAGTTGTGGCTCATGGGCTTAGTTGCTCCATGGCATGTGGGATCTTTCTGGACCAGGGCTCGAAGTCGTGTCCCCTGCATCGGTAGGTGGATTCTTAACCACTGCACCACCAGAGAAGCCCTATTGTCCTTTTTTTTATTGAGTTTTTTGTCATAGAAGAAAACCATAAGTGAATGATCAACAGCTGTGAGGAGTGTGGAGGAAGGCAAGAACAAAGCTGGAGACAGAGATCAGTTAAAAGGTTACTGTGTGATCCAGGTGAGAGAGACTGTATGCTGTATGAGAGCAGGGACTTTGTTTCATTCAGGGCTACATCTTCAGATCCTAAGACACTGTCTGGCACATGGTAGGTGTTCAGTAAGTAACTTTTGAGTGAATGAACACAAACTTCAATCAGGGAAGTAGAGATGGAAAGGAAGATATAGATTTAAGAGATAATAGAAAAGTTTAATAGAGATAGAAGAGGACGGAATCTAGGATGATTACCAGATTACCAGGTGTGTACATTGAGTGTCAAGTTGTATAGCGATGTAACTAAAGAAAGAAAGGCTACAGAAGGAATTACAAGTTTAAAAAAATAGGGACAAGTTAATTACCATGTGACCTTGCACATATTACCTAAGGTTTGTGCTCAGTTTCTTCAACTCTAAAACTAAGATATAATGATATGTAATATCTAATAATAGGGTCATTGTGAGGACTAAGTGAGATAATGCATGCAAAATTTAGAATAGTGCCTGGCACATAAAATATACTCAAAAAAAATTAGAGATAGAAACAATTGAAAATCCCTGTTTTCATGGAGCTTACATTTTAGTAGTGGTGTGTCCACACTGTAACAAAATAACTAAAATATAGCATATTGGATGGTGAGAAGTATTGTGGAGAAAAATTAATCAGGAAAGAGATGGGAAGCACAGATTGTGGTGGTAGTGTGATTAGGGTTGAGGGATCAATTTTAAATAAGGTGATCAAGTAAGGCCTTCCCTAAGGGAATTCACATAGTAATATGTGTAGGGAAATGGGAAAAAGGTTCAGGGTTAGGAGAAGAGAGGGACAAATTGTTCGTAATTTAAGATAAGAAAGCAGGGCTCCCTATTTTACCAAAGAATAGAGTGTGATAATAGTAGATTTATTTGTTTATTGTGCAACCCACAGCAGTTAGGCTTGTCCCATCCTTTTATCCTCTCTTCCCTGTAATACACTACACAAACCTAAGGACGAATTTATTCCCTAAAAGATCTTTGTTACATATGTTGGAGTAAATGTTTTATGTTTAATTCTGACATAGTAGCAACAAATCAGTAGGTTCTCTAACAGTAGCTACTACTTGGGAACAGCAAAATATCTTTTTACAATTTATGTAACTGTTTCAAACCACTTGATATGTGTAAATGACATACATTATAACTATAGGCTTCTGTGTTTGGACTCCATGTAGCAATTCGTTCATTCTTTTAAACTCAAAATGAAATATTGTCTGGGATAACAGTCTAGAAATAGTTCTAAAATGGAAAATTAATCTATCCTTTTTTTTTTTTTAGCATTATTTTTCAAGTATGTGCAATTGAAAATCATTGGAAATAGTTTGAATTCTTTCAGGCATATTCCATAAAAATAAACAGTGATAAAAAAATGTCCTTAAGCCTTGGCTAGCAGATTATGGGGACAGTTTAATAATACTAATATTATTGTTATTTTACTATTATTAAATATGTTAGATTATATCTTTAACACAAAAGTTCCCTAGGTCATAGTATACACTACATATCACCCAACCATTGCAAAAGAAGTATGTTGCATATGCAGCTTACCTATTCTGAATAATCTGCATGTTTTCTCTTTGCTGTCCAGTTCTAGAATCAGTCAGAGCCCTATGGTATCTACCAAGTGCCACAAGGAAGTCTAGGACACAAGCTCTCTCAGAAAAAAAACAGAAACAAGTAAAAGTAAAGCAGTAGGGGCTATTAGTGTGACACATGTGCTGCTTTGTTTTCTTGAGTAAAGAGGGAATTCTTTGTTCCCAGTTTTTGTTATTGATACTTGTTTTTTTTTCTTCCAGTTCAGCACCAGAAATCTGCTACATTCCAAATCCAAATGTCATCACTACTCGAAAATTGAGTTCATGAAGGGTAGCTTTCTAACTGTGGTAGAGTTAACTGGAGTGTTTTGTAACAGCTTAGTAATATAAATGTAGAACAATCTAACAAAGATGTTGAGTGAAAGAAGCCAAAATACAAAACACATACTGATGATTCATTACATAGAATTTTAAAACAGGTAAAAGTAATCTATAGCATTAGAAGTTAGGATAGTAGTGACCTTTGAGGAAGAATAAAGAGGTAATGATTGGGAGGGATGGTGAGGGGGCTTTCCGGGGTGCTGGTAATGTTCTATATCTTGGGTATACAAGTATGCTCACTTTGCTTACTATGTTCATTGAGCTGAACACTCTTGTTCTGTATACTTTATATGTGTATGTTATATTTCAATACATTATCTTAAAATATTTATAAGATTAAGATTAATTTTGTGTTTTAGTCCCCTGATTATTTCTCAGTGAAATATTCTGATAAAGTATTCTTTGTGATTCTCTTCAGAAGAAATAACAGTTGCTGTAACCTGGTTTAAGAAAAAAAAAAAAAAACCTAGTAGGCTTAAATAGTTCCAGTATTCCTGTACTAAATCTACTTAATTTAAAACTAATTGTGCTCAGATTAAACCTAAAACAGGCACCATTTAGTTTAATTTAGACAGATATTTATTTATGGCTGATTAATAACATAATTATTACGAAGTATAAAAAATTACAGGTGCTGGGACTTTCCTGGTGGCGCAGTGGTTAAGAATCCGCCTGCCAATGCAGGGGACAGGGGTTCAAGCCCTGGCCTGGGAAGATCCCACATGCCACAGAGCAACTAAGCCCATGTGCCACAACTACTGAGCCTGTGCTCTAGAGCCCTCGAGCCACAACTACTGAGCCTGCATGCCACAACTACTGAAGCCTGCCTCCCTAGAGCCTGTGCTCCTCAACAAGAGAGGCCACCGCAATGAGAAGCCCGCGCACTGCAACGAAGAGTAGCCCCCGCTCGCCACAACTAGAGAAAGCCCGTGGGCACCAGTGAAGTCCCAATGCAGCCAAAAATAAATAAATAAATTTATTTTAAAAAATTACAGCTGCTGAAAGTTGGAAGACAGTGTATTATAGTGGAAAAAGTACAGGATTTGGTGTTGGACAAGTGTAGGTTCAAATTATGACTAGATCACTAAATTATCCAGGTAACTGTTCTCAGTTTTCTTTCCTTCCTTCATCGATAAAGTAGAGGAGATTATCTCAGAAGGTTGTTGGAGGATTATATGAGATGATTTGTAAGTGCTTAGCACTTAAATCCCAGTCCCCCCTCCCACAGTTTTGGGATAGAGGGGGAAAGATTTGAGGAGTATATAAAGAAGTTGTAGGTAGGTGAAAACAATTATAACTTGCTGAAGATGACTAAGGTGATGCTGGTAAGGAAGGTTAAATCTTTCTTTATGTTGTAACCAGTAAAGACTAACAACTTGGGAGTATTTGAATCATTTTCAATATTAAGAGTTAAAAGTGCTGCTCTGGCACGTCGACATGGGGGACTGTTGCACAGATGACAATTTATTTTCGGTTGGAATATAATACGAAGTTTCAGATAGATTTAAATTGAGCCTAAGTAGTACGTATTTTTAAGTCTAAAGGATTTGTTATCCATGCTGTGCTTTGAAAATGTCACTGTTTTGGTACATTTGAATGTTCTTCCCTGTAGTTACTGATAATTTATGCTGCAAGAATAAGGAGCTAAATTTAGGCATGTTGTGTTTGTGAAGGTACTTAAATATATTAGTAATTTTTAGGCCTTAAAAAAAGAGGATAGATTCATTCTATGAAAAGTTTATAATTCAGTTGAGGCAACCTTTCAGATTCCAATGTCAGTATTACATTCTGTATTACTCTTTTCTCAAAAGGCTATGATGAAATTTATAAATGTAAAATTGTGTCTTGATTATATAAACAATCAGATATCTATTATTGAAAAACAAACCACCCCAAAACTTAGTGACTTAAAACAACAACCATTTTATTTGCTTACAATTCTGAGTTAGTGCGTGGGGCTAGGTTAGCCACAGGTGGTTCTGCTGCTGGTCTCCACTGAGGTCACTCATGCAGCTTCAGTCATCTGGCAGCTAAAATTGGGGCTGATTGTTCTAGGGGTCTGAGCTGGGACAATTTTTCTCTGTTCTGTTGGTCTCAGCTCAGGTCTAGCTCAAGCCTTCTCACATAGTGGCACCATGTTCCAAGAGTGGAAGTTGCAAGGTTTCTTGAGGCCTATGCTGTGGAGCTCTCCAAACATCACTAACGCTATATTCAACTACAGTATTCAAAATAAGTTAAGGCCACCCAGATTCAAAGCATGGGGGAAAAGATTCTATCTCTTGATAGAAAGAGCAGCAAAGTCAAATTACAAAGGGGCATAGCTACAGGGATCGGAGGAATTGTGGCCATCTTTGCAGACTACCACAACAAATGATTAAGAAACCTAAAGAGAAAGTCTTATAATAAGTAAAGTTAGACAAACCTGGGTTGGAATCTCAACTCTACCCCTTACTGGCTGTGAGACCTTAAGAACATTGCTTAACTTTTCTGGGCCCTGATTTTCTCAAGGGTGTGATAATATTTTGCAAGGTTATTATGAGTATTAAAAGATAATGCACTTTAAGTTTTTAGAATGTTTTGACCCATAGTAAATTCTATTGTTATTATTTTAGAACTTGCCATTCCTTTAAATCTCCATTTGCTTGTATTGCTCACTTATTACCTGAACCTGTGATAATCTTCTTCAAAGATAGGAATGCCAGCATAGCTTGCTGCTAATAAGTGGTGTCCCAGAGGCCCTCTGAAAGATAGCGAAAATTGAGAGTTTTTTCCTCTGTTTGCCAGCTTTGATATATTAAGACTCAAATGAGTCTTATTAGACTTCTCGTATTAGAAGTTGTCTGCTTAAAATATCAAACAAAAACCTAGGTTTTATATTTGGGTACATAAGCCTTGAGTTATCTCCCCACCTCCCTCTTCCAAAGTGGAAATGTGTGTGTTCATTGTAAAAAGGAACTGTCAAGATTTTTAAAAATTGCATTTACACCTCATAAACTAATTAATATTAAACTGTTTGGGATATAAGAATACTTGGGTTTTTAAGCTTTTAATGTCTTTTGTTTATAAGTTTCTGTTTTGTAGTGTTTAGGGAAGAAATCATTTAAAATTGGCATCACTTGCTAATAATATTAAATTCAGAGTTTATATTTTGGCCACAGAGAATTTGTCATTATGTTGCTGATGTTAGATATCTTTTTTCCCCAGTGTCTTAAGGTGGAAAGTAAGATTATTGATTTGAGACTTTCTTCTTTTTTAATACAGACAGTTAAAGCTATAAATATCCATCTAAGCCTTGCTTTAGTTGCATCCCATGAGTTTTGGTATGGTGTGTCTTCATTTTCATTCATTTCAAAATATTTTCTAATTTCCCTTTTGATTTCTTCTTTGACTTACTGGTTATTTAGCAGTATGTTGTTTAATTTCCCTGTATTTGTGAGTTAAATTTTTTTTCTGTTAGTAATTTCATTCCATTGTATGCAGAGACTATAATGTTTATGATTTCAATCCTTTTAAACTTATTGAGACTTGTTTTATGGTCTAGCATATGGTATCTTGGAGAATGTTCTGTAAGCATTTGAAAAGAATTCTGCTGTTGTTGTACTGAGCATTCTGTGGATGTCTTTTAAGTCTAGTTGGTTTATAGTGTTATTCTTGTGTTATATATCCTTGTTTATCTGTGCATGTTACTTTTGGAAAAGCCCTAGGTTCCTTCCCTAGCAGCTTTCTGTTAGCCCAGTTGACTTTCTATTGGCAAAAACATAAATATTCCAGCTTGATAGGTTTGCTAATGTATATTGTCTGGCTTCTTTTGTATTAAAACCATAGAGAAAATAGCAAGAGAGGAAGAAAACCCAAGACATTCTCTGATTTTAAGGAACTTACAGTCTAGCAAGTAGTGGCTTTCTCTGTTGAGGATACCTTTAACATGGATACCACATAAGAAATTGTCACAGTAATCCAGGTAAGAGATGTTGGCAGCCTAACATAAGGATTTAGGAATGGATGGGAAGGTTTCAAGAAACATTAAAGAAATAAAATGAATGGGACATGATGACTGATTAGTTGAGGCGGGGAGCAGGTTTGAGGAAAAGTGAATAGTGAAGGATGATTCCCTATGCTTCTGTCAACAGGTAAGTCACTCAATCATTAACATAAGGAACAAAAGGTTTGGTAAGGTTGAGATGGTTTGAGACCCCAGTTGGACATGGATGACTGGTAGCCAACTGGTTATGTGACCCCGGCACTCAGAAGAGAGGCTTGAACTTTTGGAAGTCGTCAGCATCTAGTTGGTAGTTGAAAGCTGAAAATAGATGAAGTCACTGAGGGAAATTTTGTAGAGAAGAGAATTGAGGAAGGAATTCTGAAGAGCCACATATATTCCAAGGATGGGCAGAGAAGGAGAAGCCTTCAACAGGGACACGTAAGGAGTGGCCTGTTAATTAGTGGAATACCTGGACAGTGTGCTGTTATAGAAGCCCCAGAGGGACAGCATTTGCAGGAGTAACTGGTCAGCATTATTAAATGCTGTATAGAAAGAAAGGAGATAAGGACTGAGATGTGACTGTTGTATTTCATAAGAAGGTTGTTGATATACTTGTTAAGAATAGTTTCAAAATCGTGGTTGGAATAAAGTGATAGTTTGCAAACTGAAAGGTGTGGGAGAAGAGAATAGAGACTAGAAGAGAGGAACAGGGACAGGGATTGAGTGACTTTTTTTTTTTTTTGATTAAATAAGACAGGGTGGAGATAGAAATGTGGTGTGGTTTGTTTTGTTTTTAGTTTTTGGGGTTTTTTTTTACCTCCTCTGCAGAAAGGTTTAAACATGCTGGTGAGGAAAGAACTAGTAAATTGGGATACGTTGAAGAAACAGAATGTTAGTGCTGTCCCTTAAAACAGCAGTCCCCAACCTTTTTGGCACCAGGGACCGGTTTCATGGAAGACAATTATTCCACAAACCAGTGGTGGGGGGAGGATGGGTTTGGGATGGTTCAAGCACCTTACATTTACTGTGCACTTTATTTCTATTATCATTACATTGTAATATGTAATGAAATAATTTTACAACTCACCATAATGCAGAATCAGTAGGAGCCCCGAGCTTGTTTTCCCTTGCCACTCACTGATAGGGTTTTTTTTTTTTAATTTTTTTCTTTTTTTAAATTTATTTAGTTTTATTTTTTGGCTGCGTTGGGTCTTCGATGCTGCACGTGGGCTTTCTCTAGTTGCGGTGAGCGGGGGCTACTCTTCATTGTGGTGCGTGGGCTTCTCATTGCGGTGGCTTCTCTTGTTGCGGAGCACAGGCCCTCGAGTGCCTGGACTTCAGTAGTTGTGGCGCGTGGGCTCAGTAGTTGTGGCTCGCAGGCTCTAGAGTGCAGGCTCGGTAGTTGTGGCGCACTGGCTTACTTGTTCCGTGGGATGTGGGATCTTCCTGGACCAGGACTCGAACCCGTGTCCCCTGCATTGGCAGGCAGATTCTTAACCACTGCTCCACCAGGGAAGTCCCTGATAGGGTTTTGATATGAATCTGCAAGCAGTTGATTTATTATGGTCTCTGTGCAGTCTAACCTCTCTGCTAATGATAATCTGTATTTGTAGCCGCTCCCCGGCGCTAGCATCACCACCTCAACTCCACCTCAGATCATCAGGCATTAGATTCTCATAAGGAGCACGCAACCTAGATCCCTCGCATGTGCAGTTCACAGTAGGGTTTGTGCTGCTATGAGAATCTAATGTTGCCGCTTATCTGACAGGAGGTGGAGCTCAGGTGGTAATGCAAGCAATGGGGAGCGGCTGTAAATACAGATGAAGCTTCGCTCGCTCGCTTGCTCGCCGCTCACCTCCTGCTGTGCGGCCCAGTTCCTGACAGGCCACAGACCAGTACCAGTCTGTGGCCTGGGGGTTGGGGACCTCTGTCTTAAAATGTCTCAGTTTCACTGGATTTCTCAGGAGCTTTATAGATTCGTATTTAACAATCTGAAATATAAATTTATAAGACACAAGTTAAATTTTCTTTTCATTGTGACCATTTTCCCCTACATTCAAGATTACTGAGGACTTGCCAATCAGATTTGTCATTGTGTTTCAAAATAACTTCTGGGGATAGGTGGAGCAAACTTCCTCTTTAAAAAGGAGCCGTTATTCTAGCAGGAGGATGGATTTCAAAACGTGACCTGAGAAACTATTTAAAGTCTTGTTAAAATATTTGGCCTAGCCTTCAAATTTTATTCATGTATCTTTTGTACTGGGACTGAGTTATCTTTATGGTTTAGAAAAGAGCCTTAGTTAAGTGGGCATCAGTTTTCTTTCTTTCTTTTTTTTTTAGGATATTTAATTTTTAGAGTAAAATGAATTAATATATAGAAAGGGCTCAAAACAGTTCCTATGCATTGTTATTGGTGTTGGTTTTGTTATTGTTTTTTAGCAAGTGTTATTATTAAGAAGAGATCAATTTTCACAAAGAAAACAATTTTCAGACACTTGCATTTAATTTGAAAGCAGTTGACATGATAACAGATCAACTAAAATGCTTAGCATATTCCAAAATATGTCTGATTTTGGTTATTAGTTCTCATTATGTCCTTGATGTTTGGACTGCCACTAAATGGTGAGGACATATTTACATACGGTGTATGTAATATTCAGCAGAACATTAATGCAAAAACTGAAAAAATAACCTTTTGATGTTTTGCTATAACAGGTCACTTTCCCTGCCTACTGCCTCACAGTTCCTTTGAAGATGATGCTTTTGAGTCTGGCCTTTTCATTCTACTACCTCTTTAATAACTGATGTCCTATTCAGTGGAGTACGTTTTACACACAGTGTAGAACTTTGCTATGTAGAAGAGAAACCTGGAGCTTCAAACTATGTACACAAAGTTAGAAACTGTCCTTCACTTGCAGTGTTTCAACTTCAGATCAGGCATCTTCTCTGTGAATGGTTTTATCCTTCCTTACTGTTTCTTCTTCTAAATTTGGTGTTAGGTTGGAGGTAGATGTGTTTCTTTTTGTTCCTCTGAACACTAGGAAGGTAAGCCACCTAAATTAGCCCTTTGTAGCTTTCTCAACCCTTCTTTATCAAGTTCTATTTTCCAGGTGTTTCCTCCTCTAAATCAGAAGCCCTTCTCTTTATACCTGTCCCAAGTATTTGTCAATATTTGTACTGACATTAGCGTATTAAGTTATTTATATCTAGGATGATGTGTACAATATAGGGTTACAATTCAATCCATTTATTTTGGGAAGAAGTATTTTTACAATCAAAATTGGGTCTTCACAGGGTATTATTGCTGGAAAAACCTTGAACCTCCGAAAATCACACACTGTTTCATCTGTAAATTAATTAATACTCTGCTGAGAATTATAACACTGAGTAGTATTATAATAAGCCTTCATTTATTTTTATTTTTGTTTTTATTTTCTTTAGCTTTATTTTTCAAGATAGTTAAAATTTTTCTCTTCTCGTATGTTTCCCTGCTTGTTGGTTGCTATGGAAATGTCCCAGAGAAATGGCAAATTAAGTTAAGGCCAGAGATAATAGTTAAACTCATCTCATGGGGTAGGATGGGGTAAAAGGAGATCCAAGATTTTCTTCTTACAGACAATAAGGTTTTGTTTGTTTGATGTAATATCTTACTCAGGGCAACTTACACTTTAAATTCACATAAGAACTGAGTTTTAGTCTCAGCTCAAAGATTTATTAGCTTTGGGCAAGTTATTTAATGCTGCTGAAGCTCAAAATGGGTATAAAATTGGTATAAAGATGCCTCAGAGGAGTGACTAGGCCAGAGTAGATACTTGATGAATTTCATTTTTAATATTTCTTTCTCTAAATCAGAGACACAAAATGAACCTTAATAGAGGAGATGGTAATAACTTTTTAACAATTTTTAAAGTGTCAGTTTGTAACATTTAAATGAAATCTTCAAAGCAGTATAATTTAGCTATTTAGTAGGGTTATTGCTGTGCTCATAGAACAATCTGAAAGGTGTCTTTATATTTTTTAATTATTACATTAAAAATTTGAAAGAGTTTATAAAAAGCCTTTAATGACTATTTAACAGTTTTATTAAAGTATAATTTACATACTGTAAAATTTACTTATTTTAAGTGCACAGTTCAATGATTTTTAGAAAATTTGCAGAATTGTGCAACCATCAACACAAATCAATTTTAGAACATTTCCATCACCCCTAAAAGCTCCCTTGCCTTAATGACTATTAACTTTCACCTGTAAGTGGCATAAATTACAGAATTTAAAAGTACCAGCTTGTGAGTTAGGCTGGACTGAGTTTGAATCATAGTCCTGCCACTTACTAGCTTTATGTCTTTGGGTAATTCTCTGTATTTTGGATTCTTTATCTTTAAAATGGAGATAATAATTACATTACAGTATTGCGGTGAACATTTACTTAATTAGATACAGTATATAGAGCACTGAAAGTGCTGGCACCTAGTTGGTGCTTAACAAATACTGGTTACTGGTGGTGATTTGTATTGTGGTTTAGATTTGTGGTAGACATTTAAATGAGAGAAGCACCTGAAAACACCTAGCATAAGGCCTGACACATGGTTTACTTTCAGAAACCCAAGCTCTGTTACGCATCGTGTCATCATAATTTTGTCTGTAGTAGCTCTTTGGGAATTGCTTTAATCACGCTTAAACCTTAAGGCTCACAACATGTAGTTGTTTGTTATTTTGCGGAGGCATGGATTTGAATTGAGTAACTACTAGGCAGCTACAAGACTTAGAGTTTGATGTCTGCAAACTAGTCACTTAGCTGGTGGAATGTGTCACTGGTCTTATTGCTTACTGTTCGTCGAAATAATTTTCTTACTCTGATAAGATCTTATTTCTTTGTAAAAAAGAAATAAGCTCTGAAAAAAGTCTAATGATAATATTGATGATTAATTTTATTAATGTAAGAGTATAGAGATTTTTCTTTTAAGTTTTAATCAGAACTTAGAAGTTGGGATGACTTAGTAAAATGTCAAATGTCAGATTCTGTATTGTAGCTCCTATCAATGACATGAAGAAGGCAAATAAAACAACCTTTTAAATGCTGTCTACGCACCCACCTACTGGTGTAAAAATGTGTATTTTATTGGGGAAGTTATATTTTTTTAATTTGGGCTTGCTTCAAGGTTGGACTGATTGCTATTTAATTTGTGTGTATTCTGAATTATCTGTTATGAATTATCAACAGTAAGATCACTAATTGTTGCCATTTACATAGGAGAGTAGGCCTTATGGTAAACTGATGGGAAAGTTAACCATTGCTCTCAACACTGAGCAGCAGAGTCACTCTTGGATTTTTTAAGACATAAAGAGGATTCATCATTCATGCTCTGTTTCTGATTAGGAGGGTTCCAGTAGAATTATTCCTAATGAGCTAGATTTGGGCTGACCCCTAACACATAACTATTTATCTGCAGACTTTGAGCACATGTGCATTAATTAATAGAATTTTTTTTTTTCTGACAAAACCTTGCTCTGAAGAAGTTTAAAGAATCTGAATGTTGGTATTTAGTAATTTTATCTCATATGTTTACTCTTGACTGAAAGAATGTTTGTTTATTACATCCACAAAGCCATATGTCCTGTGTGGTTTAGATATGTTTTGTGGTTGAACAACTGTCTTTGAGAAGCTTGAAGAATGTTTGGAAAGATGACTTTGGAGAAAGATGTTTAAAGAATGAGGAAGTGGAAATTCTTCTTAGACCTAAAAACTACAATTGATGACACTTTGAGTCTTTAAAAAATCTTTGGTTTATGATTTTGATGGTTGAAATAGAATCATCAAAGAGCGACTTACTGTTCTTAACCATCAACTTTCCTAGGCAAAATCAAACTTTTAAAATACTATTTTCCCCTTAGTCTCTCAAACCTATCCTTATGGTCAAACGAATGCTTATATTTTTAGTGACGATATGGGTGCTGATTCTGAATGTTAACTCTATCAAGTTTGTTATATATCTCTAAGAACTATTTTACTGGAAAATGTAAGAGGTTAGCAACTATATACTTCATTTTACTAGGTTAATACAGATGGAAATGATACATAAAAGTAAAAAATTATATTAGTTCTTTGAAACAAATTCTAGAAAAGTTATTAAAAGGGTTTTTAATGAATTTTAGAAAGAACAAATAAGTTTTGATGATTTGGCTATCCAAATTTGTAAAAGGTCAATTTTATAAGGAAAAATGTTTTGAATAGCCTTATAGTAATTTATCTTAGAGCCTAAATTGTGTTCTAAATGTGCTCTTATCTTCTTTTGTTTTTATTCTTTCAAATTTTTTGCATTTATATAAGTAATTCGTGATTATATACATTTTGTAAGTTGCCCAACTGTGTAACTGCTGTTAAGTTTGTTAGGTATCTTTCCAGACCTTTTTCTTCTATCCATTTATATTCATTAATACCAAGACTAATACATAGGATTTTTTTCCCCAACACAAATGACATCATATTTATTGGTCTGAAAGTTTTGCTTTTACTTAACGTTTCTACATGCTTAACTAATTCTCTTTTTAATTATTCCATATGTTTTCATAGTATAGGCATACCCTGTGTTAGAAACAGTGAAGTGGGTCGTTTCCTGCCTCTTCAGTGCCTTCACATTACTCTTCACATTATGACCAAATACCATACTATGAGTTAAAAGATCCTGTAGTTTTTGGTTCCTTCTAATTCTTTAGTCTCATCTCATATCTTTCTCTCTTGCTCTCTGTTTATTTTTTGTTTTGCTTTGTTTTGTTTCTGGCTTCCCTGTTGCTTTGGTTTTTTTCAAGCTCCCCAATTGTATTATATTCTGTGTAGTCTCAGAACCTGTGGTTATGCTTTTCCTTTACCTAAAATCTACATACACATATTACGTATTATTCTTTCCATAACTTTTATTCAGCCTTCATCTTCAAATCTTAACATAAATATCACTTCTGCAGGGAAGCAATGCCCTACACACAACCTCACCCCCATTTGGTTAGATTATCTCAGTTATATGTGCTTATATCTCCCTGTCCCTTACCTGCATATCATTTACCATAACTTGCAGTCATGTTATTTAGTTGTATCATTATTGTTTGTATAGCTAATGAAGGAAATAATGTTAGCCCCATGCAGACTTGGAATGATTTGCTCACTGTTTTTTATCTCCAATACTGGGCATGTAATAAAGACCAATAAAAATTTTTTTGCAAGTAGCTAATGTTTAATTTTTACTGGGAATGGAAAAAAGGTTTCTGGGTATAATTTCTCAGAAGAACTGGTTTAATGAAAAGAGAGAGAAGAGTTGTAAATAGTAGCATTAAAATACTTTTTTTCCACTTAATATATATTTGTAAATCAACCAATTTGGATAAAGAAACTAAAAGGAAAGTATAATGGCTTATCTGTGGAGGTGGGGTGGGAATGAGGACTAGAGAGGTGGGAGATAGCCCTGGGAGGGAGATATTTCACTGTAATTATTAAAATTATTTTTGACCCACGTGATCATATATTACTTAACACTTTTTTTAAAGAGTCTGATGAGATTGTGGTGTAAATACAGAGAAAATATATGTTCTTATAAATTATTGCTTTTATTTTTTCTATATTCTTAAGTTTTCAACAGTTATTTTATTTCAATATGCCTGGATCAGTGATTCTTATCTTCCCTTTCCCTCCCTCTCCAAACAAAACACATCTTTAAGAATCTGATAAGTCATGGATCTTATTCCTAGAAGAATGAGCATGTTGTATATAAACAGCTTTATGTAGCATTTCCAAGGCTGATGGATACCTTAATCTGTGCCAGATATTGTTAACTGTAGTTTTAATATGCAAGGATATTTATTAAATCTTTCAGATATTCGGTGATGGCTTTATGTGCAACGTAATCCAGTGGGGGAGCAGGGGATACTGAAAGTAGGATTCAGGAAACTTGGTTTCTGATCCTGGCTCTGCCATTATTAAGCTGTATGACTTTGAGTGAAACTCTTTTACTTGTCTTTGGTATCCTCCATGTCAAGTTGGTATAGTGGAAAGTGCATAGACTTTAATGTCAAGTACTGGCCTGAAGTTGATGTGTTTTGACTTCGCCACTTACTACCTGTATGACCGTGGACAAATTCTCTGAATGTTATTTTATTTCTCTGTGAGAAGAAAGAAAATGATTCCAAGTTCTTTGGGTTTTAAAGATTAAATGAAAAGAGGTGTTTGAAAGAGCTTAATAACACTTATTACTGATAGAGATATAAATAAATGTTAGTTACCTCATCTTGAAAAATTAGGCTAGAACTAGATTTCTCTAAGGTATCTTTTATCTATGATTTCTCTTAGGATTCTATTTTAAATAGTTCCGTTATGACAGAATAATTTGGAAAATTTGTTATAACAGCACTGATCTGAAATCACGTGGGAGAGCAGTGAGGTATTTTAAGTCTGTAAAACTGATGTTGACCATATTTTCTGCCTGTTTTCTGTATTCTACTGTGCTGGATATGTAGTAAATCTGCAAATACTTGCTGCAATTCTAAGATTCATGAAACACTAATGTAGACTTTCTTAACCTGGAGTCTTTAAATACCCAAGAGATCTATGAATAGATTTTCACAGGTCTGTGAACTCTTTGAAATGAAATGCAAAATTTTTACTGTGCCTAAATTGTAGTGAGAAACAAGCTATAGCTTTCATAGTGAACAAGGCAGATTAGGTCTCTGTTCTCATGAAGTCTACATTCTAATATAAGATAGACATTGAGTAAATAAATAAAAATATAAGGAAGTATAACTTATAGATGGTAGAACTATTTTGTAGAGAATTTAAGTACAGTGATGGACTAGAGAGTGACTTAAGAGATTATTTTAGCGTTTTAAGTGGTCAGGGAGTTCTGAGGAGTTGACATTTTTGGTGACATCTAAATGATAAAGAGTGGCCTTCAATTCAAAGATTAGACAGAGAGACTAGCTAGTACTAATATCCTAAGATAGGAACAAGCTTCACTTGAGTAGCTGAAGGATAGTGGAGTGATGGAGACAAGTGTTAGAAACTGAAGTTGGAGAGATAATTACAGGTCTTATCATTTAGGGCTTTGTAAACCAGAATATAATACCCAGATTTTATTCTCAATGTAATAGGAAGCCATTTCAAGATTTTCAACTGGAGAATGATGAGAAAAGGAAACTCACGATAGAACCCTGATAACTCACTTCAGCATTTAGGAGTTTAAGAGATCAGAAACAATAAGCCAGTGAGTTGGCAAGGATGAGGGGAGTGTGGTTCATTGACACTTTCAAGAAGGAGGGAATAGTCATGTTTCATATCTTGTTGAGAAGACAAGTAAGATAAGAACAATGACCTAATCATTAGATTTGTCAACAGTGTTGTCTGCCATAAGAACGAAATTACTGTGAAGTCAATAAATAGCTATTAGGGGACTTCCTTGGTGGTCCAGTGGTTAAGAATACACCTTCCAATGCAGGAGATGCAGGTTCAATCCCTGGTCGGGGAACTAAGATCCCACATACCGCAGGGCAGTTAAGCCCACATACCACATCTTCTGAGCCCACGTGCCACAACTACTGAGCTTGCACACTCTGTAGCCCATGTGCCACAACGAAAGATCCTGCATGCCACAACGAAGATCCCGCGTGCTGCAACTAAGATCCAACACAGCCAAATAAATAAATATTTTTAAAAAATAGCTATTAGCAGCTTTGTGACATTGGTTTTTTCCTTTTTAACTTTCAAAAAATTTAAAAAATTTTTTATATTTCATTTTTGTGACATTGGTTTTTGAATGAACCTGCAAGTAATTCTTCGTTTTTTAACCTTTAATCTGTGGGTGGTGATATGGTTAAGAGTTTGGGTTTTGAGCCAGACTGTCTGGGTTAATATTTCATCTCTATTTGTTTTTAGCTTATTCAGCCTCACTAAACCTCCATTTCTCATGGAGTTGACAGTTGAACACGGGGGTTAGGGGTGCTGACCCTCCGCTCAGTTGAAAATCTGTGTATAATTTATAATTGGTTCTCCATATATGCAGTTCCTCCTCATCTGTGGTTCCGCATCCAAGGATTCAGCCGACTGCAGATCATGTAGTACTGTAGTATTTACTATTGAAAAAAAAAAAATCCATGTATAAGTGGACCCTTGCTGTTAAAACCCATGTTGTTCAGGGGTCAACTGTATCTGTAAAATGGGATAACATTAGTTACCTACCTTTTATAATTTTGTTCTGTGTAAAGCAGTTAGCTGTATAAATAGTAAAAATTATAATGATTGTGCAATAAAACGTTTATATTTTGTGCTCTTTGGGGTTTCTGTAGTTTTATAGTGTTTAAGGAAATAAAGTGCTGTGTTTTAACTTTGTTTTATGATTAATTAACAAATGTTAAGTGCTCTACAAGACCATACTGGTAAAAAGGAAAGAACCATTAACTCAACTTAAGTAGAGATTAACTTAAGATCAGATTCTTTGTAGGCATTATTTTAAACTGCCATGCTAATCTATAGAAAAGTTTGTATGGATGATACTTTATCAACTTAATCAACTTAAGCAAACATTTCTGACTAATATCCAGTCCTCGTTCTGAATATTATGTCTTCCTGACACTTTTTTTCCTTTATTTTGGAGCATTCTACAACCCCATGTACAATTGTAATTGTAGCATTTGACTCTACAATTGAGTGATTAGATACTGTATTTTCTTTTTTAGCACTCTGGATGATAGTCTCATTTTTATTAAGTAATAATTTAATATAAACATACTTGTAGCTACTCATTCTGTTTGCAGATGCATTTTATTTAACTTATTTATAATTAAAACATTATAGAAATCAAAATGTGGGCAATTTCTTTATTCACTTTCTTATTATTGCAAGGGCGATTTGGACATACACTCAGATAACTTTAATTTTAGATCCTAAATGTGATTAACTTGGTAACTGTTTAGGTTCTTAAATATTTTTCCACTGTCCATTTATCTGATAGCACACTTCGCAGAAACCCAGACAAAGCTGAGGTTACTCAGAAGGCAGATACTATGAGTATGCTGTTTCACTATTTCCCTAACAATTCAGAGTCTGGCATACAGTAGTAGTAGTGCTTAGTAAATATTTGTTGAATGAATGGATAAAATTTTTAGCATACCCAATAGAAATTGTTCTCTCAATAATGGGCTTGCATTTAAGGTTGAGTTACTTCAATAAAACATGAATTAAATGTAATGCCCGAAGAGTAAAATGGGTAGATAATTTACTTTTCTAATAATTACAGCTTAAATGACATTTTTGTTTCCATCTTTGTAAGCAGTCTCTGCTGAGCATAATCAAATCGTTAAGAACTTGTAACACTATGTTACTTTATTGTTCTGTGCACCAGTTCTCATTTTTAGAAACTACGGTTAGAGTAAGTACTGCAGGTATTGTTTAAGATGTGTGCTAGAAACTTCAGATTAGGTTTTGTATGTAAAGAAAATTTCTATTAGATGCAGGTGATAAGTTTTGTGATTTGGTTTTTATCCCCTACCAAAAGGAGAGGGTAGACAGTGAAATTTGACTGTATATGTGTTCTGGTTAACTGTATTGACGTATCATTCTTAAATTTGGGCATTTAAAAAATCTTTTGAAGGTAAATACTTTTAACTATGTTCTAACGCAACATACTGTAGCAACAAGTATAAACCGTAACAGAGGCTTAAAAGATCTTTACCAGTAAATAAAACTCTTAAAAATAAACCTTAAAAATAACCCCACGGTCTCTTTTTATCTCACTACCCACACTGAATTTGATGATAAAGTATTTTAAGGTAGATTTTATTTTAGGCCAATTTTTTTAAGACTCTTTATTAGGGTGTAACATACACCGAAATGCATATGCCGTAAGTGTAAAGCTTGATAAATTTTCACAGCTGAACATATTAACGTGTTCAGATCAGAATATTATTAGCTATCTTAAAAAGGCTAATTTTAAAATATAAAACAATCATAGACTTAGATGAACTTGAGAGACTTACATCTTGGATCTAACTTTATTACTAACTTGTCACCTTCAGCAAGTTATTTCCTCTTTTTGGGGTCTACTCCCCATCTCTAAAATGAGGGGATAAGACTAGATGTTTTATTATGGCTCTCACTTTGTAAAAATGCAAAGAGGTGGACTATGTTGATATAAATGTGGTATAAAATCTTATAGGTAGTAGGGTGAGAATGTACAGTTTAATTGAAAAGGAAGATGCTCATTTTTTTTTTCTTTGTTTTTCAGGTAATATTTCACACTATGTGCTGACTGTATTTACAGAAGATATTTAAAAAAAAAAAAGATAAACTTTTTTCAAAGATTTTGATTCCAGTGGAATCTTTGCTTTAGATTTTGTGTGTGTGTGAGTGAATTGTAACTCCAGAAACAATGCCTGTACAAGCTCCACAGTGGACGGATTTCCTCTCCTGCCCAATTTGCACTCAGACTTTCGACGAAACAGTTCGAAAGCCCATCAGTTTGGGTTGTGGCCATACTGTCTGCAAGATGTGCCTGAACAAACTCCACCGCAAGGCTTGCCCATTTGACCAGACCACTATCAATACAGACATTGAACTCCTCCCAGTAAACTCAGCATTGCTGCAGCTAGTGGGTGCTCAGGTAAGTTGAGTAACTTGTTATCCTTTTAAATTTCTGTATGTGTGTTTTTTCCTCCCGAGGGAAACTTGTTAAGATCTGGTAATATAGCATTCTATTTTTTTTTTTTTTTTTTAACATCTTTATTGGAGTATAATTGCTTTACAGTGGTATGTTAGTTTCTGCTTTATAACAAAGTGAATCAGCTATACATATACATATATCAACATATCTCTTCCCTCTTGCATCTCCCTCCCTCCCACCCTCCCTATCCGCCCCCCCAGGTGGTCACAAAGCACCGAGCTGATCTCCCTGTGCTATGCGGCTGCTTCCCACTAGCTATTGGTTTTACGTTTGGTAGTGTATATATGTCCATGCCACTCTCTCACTTTGTCCCAGCTTACCCTTCCCCCTCCCCCTCAAGTCCATTCTCTAGTAGGTCTGCGTCTTTGTTCCCGTCCTGCCCCTAGGTTCTTCATGACAATTTTTTTAAAAAAATTTTTTTACATTCCATATGGTATTTGTTTTTCTCTTTCTGACTTACTTCACTCTGTATGACAGACTCTAGGTCCATCCACCTCACTACAGATAACTCAATTTCGTTTCTTTTTATGGCTGAGTGATATTCCATTGTATATATGTGCCACATCTTCTTTATCCATTCATCTGTCGAAGGACACTTAGGTTGGTTCCATGTCCTGGCTATTGTAAATAGCGCTGCAATGAACATTGTGGTACATGACTCTTTTTGAATTATGCTTTTCTCAGGTTATATGCCCAGTAGTGGAATTGCTAGATCGTATGGTAGTTCTATTTTTAGTTTTTTAAGGAACTTCCATACTGTTCTCCATAGTGGCTGTATCAATTTACATTCCCACCAACAGTGCAAGAGGGTTCCCTTTTCTCCACACCCTCTCCAGCATTTACTGTTTGTAGATTTTTTGATCATGGCCATTCTGACTGGTCTGAGATGATATCTCATGGTAGTTTTGATTTACATTTCTCTAATGATTACTGATGTTGAGCATTCTTCCATGTGTTTGTTGGCAATATGTATATCTTCTTTGGAGAAATGTCTGCTTAGGTCTTCTGCCCATTTTTGGATTGGGTTGTTTGTTTTTTTGATATTGAGCTTCATGAGCTGCTTGTAAGTTTTGGAGATTAATCCTTTGTCAGTTGCTTCATTTGCAAATATTTTCTCCCATTCTGAGGGTTGTTTGTTCGTCTTGTTTATGGTTTCCTTTGCTATGCAAAAGCTTTGAAGTTTCATTAGGTCCCATTTGTTTATTTGTGTTTTTATTTCCATTTCTCTAGGAGGTGGGTCAAAAAGGATCTTGCTGTGATTTATGTCATAGAGTGTTCTGCCTATGTTTTCCTCTAAGAGTTTTATGTCTGGCCTTACATTTAGGCCTTTAATCCATTTTGAGTTTATTTTTGTGTATGGTGTTACGGAGTGTTCTAATTTCATTCTTTCACATGTAGCTGTCCAGTTTTCCCAGCACCACTTATTGAAGAGGCTGTCTTTTCTCCATTGTATATTCTTGCCTCCTTTATCAAAAGTAAGGTGACCATATGTGCATGGGTTTATCTCTGGGCTTTCTATCCTGTTCCATTGATCTATGTTTCTGTTTTTGTGCCAGTACCATACTGTCTTGATTACTGTAGCTTTGTAGTATAGTCTGAAGTCGGGGAGCCTGATTCCTCCAGCTCCGTTTTTCTTTATCAAGACTGCTTTGGCTATTCGGGGTCTTTTGTTTTTCCATACAAATTGTGAAATTTTTTGTTCTAGTTCTGTGAAAAATGCCAGTGGTAGTTTGATAGGGATTGCATTGAATCTGTAGATTGCTTTGGGTAGTATAGTCATTTTCACAATGTTGATTCTTCCCATCCAAGAACATGGTATATCTCTCCATCTGTTGGTGTCATCTTTAATTTTCTTCATCATTGTCTTATAGCTTTCTGCATACTGGTCTTTTGTCTCCTTAGGTAGGGTTATTCCTAGGTGTTTTATTCTTTTTGTTGCAGTGGTAAATGGGAGTGTTTCCGTAATTTCACTTTCAGATTTTTCATCATTAGTGTATAGGAATGCAAGAGATTTCTGTGCATTAATTTTGTATCCTGCTACTTTACCAAATTCATTGATTAGCTCTAGTAGTTTTCTGGTAGCATCTTTAGGATTCTCTATGTATAGTATCATGTCGTCTGCAAACAGTGACAGCTTTACTTCTTCTTTTCTTATTTGGATTCCGTTTATTTCTTTTTCTTCTCTGATTGCTGTGGCTAAAACTTCCAAAACAATGTTGATTAATAGTGGTGAGAGTGGGCAACCTTGTCTTACTCCTGATCTTAGTGGAAATGGTTTCAGTTTTTCACCATTGAGGACGATGTTGGCTGTGGGTTTGTCATATATGGCCTTTATTATGTTGAGGTAAGTTCCCTCTATGCCTACTTTCTGGAGGGTTTTTATCATAAATGGGTGTTGAATTTTGTGAAAAGCTTTTTCTGCATCTATTGAGATGGTTATATGGTTTATATTCTTCAATTTGTTAATATGGTGTATCCCATTGATTGATTTGCATATATTGAAGAATCCTTGCATTCCTGGGATAAACCCCACTTGATCATGGTGTATGATCCTTTTAATGTGCTGTTGGATTCTGTTTGCTAGTATTTTGTTGAGGATTATTGCATCTATGTTCATCCATGCTATTGGCCTGTAGTTTTCTTTGTGACATCTTTGTCTGGTTTTGGTGTCAGGGTGATGGTGGCCTCTTAGAATGAGTTTGGGAGTGTTCCTCCCTCTGCTATATTTTGGAAGAGTTTGAGAAGGCTAGGTGTTACCTCTTCTCTAAATGTTTGATAGAATTTGCCTATGAAGCCATCTGGTCCTGGGCTTTTGTTTGTTGGAAGATTTTTAATCACAGTTTCAATTTCAGTGCTTGTGATTGGTCTGTTTATATTTTCTATTTCTTCCTGGTTCAGTCTCGGGAGGTTGTGCTTTTCTAAGAATTTGTCCATTTCTTCCAGGTTGTCCATTTTATTGACATATAGTTGCTTCTAGTAATCTCTCATGATCGTTTGTATTTCTTCAGTGTCAGTTGTTACTTCTCTTTTTTCATTTCAAATTCTATTGATTTGAGTGTTCTCCCTTTTTTTCTTGATGAGTCTGGCTAATGGTTTATCAATTTTGTTTATCTTCTCAAAGAACCAGCTTTTAGTTTTATTGATCTTTGCTCTTGTTTCTTTCATTCCTTTTTCATTTATTTCTGATCTGATCTTTATGATTTCTTTCCTTTTGCTAACTTTTGGGGTTTTTTGTTCTTCTTTCTCTAATTGCTTTAGGTATAAGATTAGGTTGTTTATTTGAGATGTTTCTTGTTTCTTAAAGCAGGATTGTATTGCTATAAACTTCCCTCTTAGAGCTGCTTTTGCTGCCTCCCATAGGTTTTGGGTCGTCATGTTTTCATTGTCATTTGTTTCTAGGTATTTTTTGATTTCCTCTTTGATTTTTTCAGTGATCTCTTGGTTATTAGGTAGTGTACTGTTTAGCCTCCATGTGTTTGTATTTTTTTACAGATTTTTTTTCCTGTAATTGATATCTAGTCTCATAGCGTTGTGGTCAGAAAAGATACTTGATACGATTTCAGTTTTGTTAAATTTACCAAGGCTTGATTTGTGACTCAAGATATGATCTATCCTAGAGAATGTTCCATGAGCACTTGAGAAGAAAGTGTATTCTATTGTTTTTGGATGGAATGTCCTATAAATATCAGTTAAGTCCATCTTGTTTAATGTCTCATTTAAAGCTGTGTTTCCTTATTTATTTTCATTTTGGATGATCTGTCCGTTGGTTGAAAGAGGGGTGTTAAAGTCCCCTACTATGATTGTGTTCCTGTTGATTTCCCGTTTTATGGCTGTTAGTGTTTGCCTTATGTATTGAGGTGCTCCTATGTTGGGTGCATAAATATTTACAATTGTTCTGTCTTCTTCTTGGATTGATCCCTTGATCATTATGTAGTGTTCTTCTTTGTCTCTTGTAATAGTCTTTGTTTTAAAGTCTATGTTGTCTGATATGAGAGTTGCTACTCCAGCTTTCTTTTGATTTCCATTTGCATGGAATATCTTTTTCCATCCCCTCACTTTCAGTCTGTATGTGTCCCTAGGTCTGAAGTGGGTCTCTTGTAGACAGCATATATACGGGTCTTATTTTTGTATCCATTCAGCCAGTCTGTGTGTTTTGGTTGGAGCATTTAATCCATTTACATTGAAGGTAATTATCAATATGTGTGTTCCTATTACCATTTTCTTAATTGTTTTGGGTTTGTTTTTGTGGGTCTTTTCCTTCTCTTGTGTTTCCTACCTAGAGAAGTTCCTTTAGCATTTGTTGGAAAGCTGGTTTGGTGGTGCTGAGCTCTCTTAGCTTTTGCTTGTCTGTAAAGGTTTTAATTTCTCCATCGAATCTGAATGAGGACTTTGCTGGGTAGAGTAATCTTGGTTGTAGGTTTTTCCCTTTCATCACTTTAAATATGTCCTGCCACTCCCTCTGGCTTGCAGAGTTTCTGCTGAAATATTACCTGTTAACTTTGTCGGGATTCCATTGTATGTTATTTGTTGTTTTTCCCTTCCTGCTTTTAATATTTTTTCTTTGTATTTAATTTTTGGTAGTTTGATTAATATGTGTCTTGGTGTGTTTCTCCTTGGATTTATCCTGTATGGGACTCTCTGCACCTCCTGGACTTGATTAACTATTTCCTTTCCCATATTAGGGAAGTTTTCAACTCTAATCTCTTCACATATTTTCTCAGTCCTTTTCTTTTTCTCTTCTTCTTCTGGGACCCCTAGAGTTCGAATGTTGGTGCCTTTAATGTTGTCCCAAAGGTCTCTGAGACTGTCCTCAATTCTTTTCATTCTTTTTTCTTTATTCTGCTCTGCAGTAGTTATTTCTACTATTTTCTCTTCCAGGTCAGTTATCTGTTCTTCTGCCTCAGTTATTCTTTTGATTCCTTCTAGAGAATTTTTAATTTCATTTATTGTGTTGTTCATCATTGTTTGTTTGCTTCTTAGTTCTTCTAGGTCCTTGTTAAACGTTTCTTGTGTTTTTTCCATTCTATTTCCACGATTTTGGATCATCTTTATTATCATTATTCTGAATTCTTTTTCCGATAGACTGCCTGTTTCCTCTTCATTTGTTTGGTCTGGTCGGTTTTTACCTTGCTCCTTCATCTGCTGTGTGTTTCTCTGTCTTCTCATTTTGCTTAACTTACTGTGGGGTCTTCTTTTCACAGGCTGCAGTTTCGTAGTTCCCATTGTTTTTGGTGTCTGCCCCCAGTGGCTAAGGTTGGTTCAGTGGGTTGTGTAGACTTCCTGGTGGAGGGGACTAGTGCCTGTGTTCTGGTGGATGAGCCTGGATCTTGTCTTTCTTGTGGGCAGGTCCACGTCTGGTGGTGTGTTTTGGGGTGTCTGTGGCCTTATGATTTTAAGCAGCCTCTGTTCTAATGGATGGGGCTGTGTTCCTGTCTTGCTAGTTGTTTGGCATAGGGTGTCCAGCACTGTAGGTTGCTGGTTGTTGAGTGGGGCTGGGTCTTGGCATTGAGATGGAGATCTCTGGGAGATTTTCGCCGTTTGATATTACGTGGAGCTGGGAGGTCTCTGGTGGACCAATGTCCTGAATTCGTCTCTCCCACCTCAGAGGTACAGGCCTGACACCCAGCCGGAGCACCAAGACCCTGTCATCGACACGGCTCAGAATAAAAGGGAGAAAGAAAGGGAGGGAGGAAAATAAAGTTATTAAAATAGAAAATAGAAAGTAATTATTAAAAATAAAAATTTTTTTAAAGTAATAAAAAAAAAGAAAGAGAGAGCAACCAAACCCAAAACAAATCAACCAATGGTAACAAGCACTAAAAACTATACTTAAAAAATAATAAAAAATGGAGAGACGGAACCCTAGGACAAATGGTAAAAGCAAAGCTATACAGACAAAATCAAACACAGAAGCATACACATACACATTCACAAAAAGAGAAAAAGGGAAAAATATGTATATATCGTTGCTCCCAAAGTCTGCCGCCTCAAGTTGGTATGGTTCGTTGTTTATTCAGGTATTCCACAGATGCAGGGTACATCAAGTTGATTGTGGAGATTTAATCCGCTGCTCCTGAGGATGCTGGGAGAGATTTCCCTTTCTCTTCTTTGTTCTCACAGCTCCTGGGATTCAGCTTTGGATGTGGCCCCGCCTCTGCGTGTAGGTCGCCTGAGGGCATCTGATTCCTGCCCAGACAGGACGGGGTTAAAGTAGCAGCTGATTAGGGGGCTCTGGCTCACTGGGGGGGTGGGGTTACGGATTGCGGGGTGAGCCTGCGATGACAGAGGCTGGCATGACGTTGCACTAGCCTGAGGTGTGCCATGTGTTCTCCCGGGGAAGTTGTCCCTGGATCACGGGACCCTGGCAGTGGCGGGCTGCACAGGCTCCCGGGAGGGGAGGTGTGGATAGTGACTTGTGCTTGCACACAGGCTTCTTGGTGGCTGTAGCAGCAGCCTTAGCATCTCATGCCCGTCTCTGGGGTCCGCGCTGATAGCCGTGGCTCGCACCCATCTCTGGAGCTCATTTAGGCGGCACTCTTAATCCCCTCTCCTCGCGCAGCAGGAAACAAAGAGTCAAGAAAAAGTCTCTTGCCTCTTCAGCAGCTCCAGACCTTTTCCCAGACACACTCCCGGCTAGCTGTGGTGCCCTAGCGCCCTTCAGGCTGTGTTCACGCAGCCAACCCCAGTCCTCTCCCTGGGATCTGCCCTCCGAAGCCGGAGCCTCAGCTCCCAGCCCCTGCCCATCCCAGCGGCTGAGCAGACAAACCTCTCAGGCTGGTGAGTGCTGGTTGGCACCGATCCTCTGTGTGGGGATCTCTCCACTTTGCCCTCCGAACCCCTGTTGCTGTGCTCTCCTCCGTGGCTCCGAAGCTCCCCCCTCCGCCTCCCACAGTCTCTGCCTGCAAAGGGGCTTCCTAGTGTGTGGAAACCTTTCCTCCTTCACAGCTCCCTCCCACTGGTGCAGGTCCCGTCCCTATTCTTTTGTCTCTGTTTTTTCTTTTTTCTTTTGCCCTACCCAGGTATGTGGGGAGTTTCTTGCCTTTTGAGAGGTCTGAGTTCTTCTGCCATTGTTCAGTAGGTGTTCTGTAGGGGTTGTTCCACATGTAGATGTATTTCTGATGTATTATTGGGGAGGAAGGTGATCTCCACGTCTTACTCTTCCGCCATCTTGAAGCTCCTCCTGCCTTCTATTTAAATAGATAAAATTTTGTTCAGTACTGTGCAGATCCTTTATTTCAGTACGTTAAGGAGACTTGTTATGGTGGTGCAGTGTTTCTCAGTCAGTGTACAGTAACATTCATTCGGTCTGGTGGTCAGACTTTCTCAACAGCCTTAGCTATCAGATCACTAGAGAAACCTAAGAGGTAAGTCACAAGAACTTCTTAATATTGAAGAAAATATTACTCACAAAATAATTGCATTTTACTTAATAGGAAAAGTGAAGCTGCTTCAGACTATTTTACTTAGTAGACAGTAACTGAAAAGAAAGATCAAGAAAGTGACGAAAACTATAGAACACAGCCTTTGGGAACCATTTGTCTAGAGTAGGAGCAAATACCCCTAGGTACCTAAATATGAAAGTTACTCTAGTAATTCTGAAGGTAATACTCTGAAAGTTTTGTGTCAGTATTCTCAAGGTAGAGATCAATAGTATCTTCAGAAGGTTTCACAAAGCCAAGGGAAGCAGGCTTTTCAGAGTTAGGTATGATTCACTTAAACAACCCCTCACTGTTAATTTGCATAGTGTGAGTCTAAAGTATCATATGTTTACCATAAATCATTTTCCAAATAAATATACTGGAACTTTGGACATTAATATTTATATTAATATTAGTACCACTAATATTTGCTAAATCAGTCTTCCTGTAAGTTGATAAAAAGTAGAGAAGGTTGATATTATGTATGTAGGAGATAAAGAGAGCAGTTTTCGAACAGCTTATTCCAAAGAAAAACTTACTGGGACTTCCCTGGCGGTCCCGTGGTTGGGATTCCGTGCTTCTACTGCTGGGGGCATGGGTTCAGTCCCTGGTTGGGGAACTAGGATCCTGCATGCCACATGGTGCAGCCGAAAAAAAAGGAAAACTTACTTTATTTACAAATCTATCTTGGTGATGTCACCAACACTACAAAATATTAATATTTGTCAGAGGGAAATTGCATTCGATTGTTTTTCTTCTCTTCCTATACTTAATTTTTCATTTCATAATCATTTCTCTTTTTGTTTTGAAAATTCCATTATGACATTTTGGAAATGTTTTTAAAATAGACTTATTGGGGATAACTATTTTAGTAATATATTTTAATAACAAATAACCAAGACTTACTTTTTTTCATAAAGTTGTCTAAGGATGAACTAATTCTTTTTCTACAAAATGAGTAAGACCTTGTCATGTCTTAACTGTAACAACTAATGTTTATGAAATTTGAGGATAGGACATTTTAATCCATAATAGCCATTATTTTAACCCCACAGATTTCCATTAAAAAACTATTAGAAGTAATAAATGAATTAAGCAAAGTTGCAGGATACAAAGTTAACAAGCAAAAATCAGTTTCATTTCTGTACACTAACAATGAACAATCTAAAAGGAAATTAAGAAAATAATTTCACTTACAGTAGCATCAAAAAGAATAAAATACTTAGGAATAAATTTAGCGAAGGAGGTGAAAGACTTGTACATTGAAAATAAAACATTGCTTAAAGAAATTAAAGAAGACATAAATAAATGGAAAGACATCACCTGTTCACACACTTAATATTATTAAGATGACAGTACTACCCAAAGCAATCAACAGATTCAATGCAAGCTTTTTCAAACTCCCGATGATGTTTTTTGAAGAAATAGAAAAACCCATCCTAAAATTTATATGGACTCACAAGGGACCCTAAATAGCCAAAACAGTCTTAAAAAAAGAACAAATTTGAAGGAATCACACTTCCTGATTTTGAAACTGCAAAACTCTGGTGATGAAGACAGTGTGGTGCTGGCGTAAAGATTGGCATTTAGATCAGTGGAATAGAATAGAGGGTCCAGAAATAAACCCACATATATGGTCAAATGACTTTTTACAAGATTGCCAAAACCATTCAATGGGGAAAGGACAGTCTTTCCAACTAATGGTGCTGAGCAAACTGGATATCCAAATGCAAAAGAATGAATTTGAACCACTACCTCACACCATATACAAAAATCAAAATAGATCAAAGGCTAAAAGTAAGAGCTAAAACTGCAAAACTCTTAAAAGAAAATATTTGCATAAATCTTTGTGACCTTGGAGTAAGCAGTGGTTTTTTTATTTATTTTATTTTATTTATTTATTTGGTTGTGCCAGGTCTTAGTTGTGGCAGGCGGGTTCCTTTAGTTGCAGCTCGCTGGCTCCTTTGTTGTGGCACACAGGCTCCTTATTTGTGGCACGTGGGCTCCTTAGTTGTGGCATGCATGTAGGATCTAGTTCCCTGGCCAGGGATCGAACCCGGGACCCCTACGTTGGGAACATGGAGTCTCAACCACTGCGCCACCAGGGAAGTCCCTAGGCAGTATTTTTTTTAGCTATGACACCAGAAGCACAAGGAACAAAAGATAAATCAAACTAAATCAAAATTTAAAACTTAGTGCTTCAGGGAATTCCCTGGCAGTCCATTGGTTAGGACTCCGTGCTTTCATTGCTGAGGGCCTGGGTTCAATTTCTGGTCAGGGAACTAAGATCCCACAAGCCACGTGGTGCAGCCAAAACAAAACAAAAAACTTAGTGCTTCAAAAGACACTGTCAGGAGAGTGAGAGAACAACCCACAGAATGGGAGAAAATAATTGTAAATCATATACCTGTAAGAAACTTGTATCTAAGAACCCTTACAACTCAGTTATAAAAAGAACATGATTTTTAAATGGGCAAAGATCTGGACACTTCACCAAAGAAGATATGCAGGTGGCAAATGAGCAAATAAAAGCTTGCTCAGCATTGTTTGTCATTAAAGATTTGCAAATTACAACAACAATCAGAAGTACAAACTACTATGTGTAAAATAAATAAGCTACAAGGATATATTGTACAACAAGGGGAATATAGCCAACATTTTATAGTAACTATAAATAGAATATAATTTTTAAAAATTGTGAAAACAACAGCAACAGTGAGCTACCATCACACATAAATTAGAATAGCTAAAATTCAAAACATTGACAGCACGAAATACTGGTGAGGATGTGAAGCAAGAGAGACTCTCATTTATTGCTGGTGGGAATGCAAAATGGTACAGCTACTTTGGAAGTTATTATATGATTCTGTTTATATGAAATGTCCAAAATAGGCAAATCCGTAGAGACAGAAAATAGATTAGTTTTTTCCTATGGCTGGAGGGGGTTTGGGAGGAAATATGGCAGGGGTGACTATGGGGTTCTTTTGGGGGGCCATGAAAATGTTCTAAAATTGTGATGGTTGTATAACTGAGAATATACGTAAAGTCATTGAATTATATACCTTAAATGGGTCAATTATGTGATATGTAAGTTATATCTCAATAAAGCTGTTACAGAAACAAAACAAAAATTTAAAAATGCAGTAATTTTGTGTGTATGTATATAAAAGATCTTTTGAAAGAATTCAGTAAATTTAGTGGGAGTTTTGATGTTACCAGTGTTAGAGTAGGAGTGCATAAAACATACTCAATAAAACATTTGATTATAATTAATTAGTGAGCACTCAAACACACCTTTTTTTGTTTGTTTGTTTTTTACCTCTAGGTTCCTGAACAGCAGCCCATTACTTTGTGTAGTGGGGTTGAAGATACAAAGCATTATGAGGAAGCCAAGAAGTGTGTAGAAGAATTAGCACTGTACCTGAAACCACTTAGCAGTGCTAGAGGTAAATCAGATGAAATTATCCATGCTGAGCACGTGTTCATTAAAGATGCTTTTGTCACCGTAAAAATTGTGAGCTATAAGTGAATGTTAACGAAATTCATTTATTTATTGTAAGCCAAACCCACTGGTGCTAAATAATATCATTACAAACCAGATCAAATAAAGTAGTGAGTTTAAAGTTTATGTACTATTTATTGGAAACATTTTTTGAATGAGTTGCAAAAGTAAGTATAAACACACTAGTGGTTTCAGAAGGGCTCTCTATCATTTGACAACTCTAAATTGTCAGCCTTCTATCCAGTTTTGTGTGGTATGCTGTTGGGGATACAATAAAATTGGAAGTTGCCATTACTGTCTTGCCATTATGGCTTGTTTTCATTAGGAAGGTGAGCTTAACCACTAGGAAATATACCAGACCTGTTAGGACCTCAAGATTTGGGTTTTTTGGAGTGTTTTTTAACATCTTTATTGGAGTATAATTGCTTTACAATTGTGTGTTAGCTTCTGCTATATAACAAAGTGAATCAGCTATACACATATATATATCCCCATATCTCCTCCCTCTTGCGTCTCCCTCCCACCCTCCCTATCCCACCCCTCTAGATTGTCACAAAGCACCGCGTTGATCTCCCTGTGCTATGCGGCTGCTTCCCACTAGCTATCTATTTTGCATTTGGTAGTATATATTAAGTCCATGCCACTCTCTCACTTCGTCAAGATTTGGGTTTTTTGTTTTTTTTTTAAGTTTTTTTTTTTTTAATTTTTTTTATTTATTTATTTATTTATCTATGGCTGTGTTGGGTCTTCGTTTCTGTGCGAGGGCTTTCTCTAGTTGTGGCAAGTGGGGGCCACTCTTCATCGCGGTGCGCGGGCCTCTCTTGTTGCGGAGCACAGGCTCCAGACGCGCAGGCTCAGTAGCTGTGGCTCACGGGCCTAGTTGCTCCACGGCATGTGGGATCTTCCCAGACCAGGGCTCGAACCCGTGTCCCCTGCATTAGCAGGCAGATTCTCAACCACTGCGCCACCAGGGAAGCCCAAGATTTGGGTTTTTAATTACTAATATTGACTGGCCTTTTTTTCTTTATTTCTCCATGATTAAAATGAATAATGATATATTTAATGTCATAATGAGTGTTAACATTTGCATGCAATAACAGCTTTTGTATACTTTTAAAATGCAAACTAGGCTTCACTTGTGTAATTTGTATTGTTTGTTTTAAATATTCTGATAGAACCCAGAACTATTCCACATAGCCATAAGTCAATCAGCCCATCAGAGGAAGTTTTTCTGGACTCTAAAATTACATTGGAAATCTAGAAATAACTTTATTTTCTGTTTTAAAGGAGTGGGTCTGAATAGCACTACTCAGAGTGTTCTGAGTCGCCCAATGCAGAGGAAGCTGGTGACTCTGGTCCACTGCCAACTAGTAGAAGAAGAAGGCAGGATTCGTGCCATGAGGGCAGCTCGATCTTTAGGTGAACGAACTGTTACAGAGCTCATTCTCCAGCACCAGAATCCTCAGCAACTCTCTTCCAATCTTTGGGCAGCAGTCAGAGCCAGAGGCTGCCAGTTCCTTGGACCAGGTATATAATTAAAGTTTGATATTTACTATACTAGTAATTCTAAAAGTATTTATAGTGTAGGAACTATAAGTGATGTGCAAAGGTTAGTTCTTTGCAATATTCTGTTGTTATCAAGTAATATCCCACTTGGTATCCCACAATAATGGCTTGGGTAATTCCATGTCAGTTTTTCAGGATACTTAAAACTTTTAATGCCAAAAGTTTATTCATTTTGATAGAGGTTTTCCCTAACTGTATTAATCTTTTATCTGCTTTCTTAAATAACGTATATGGAATGTAATAAAAAATTGCCCCCAAATGGTTCAAAAGTGTAACTGAGTATCGGTTGTTGTTGTGTTGCCCATTAATTAAGTGGTACTTATAGAAATTATTAAATGTTTCCCTTCTAAGAAATGGAGTTATCTTATCTCTGTACGTGATAAATTTTGGTTTTGCTCAACTTTTCCTAGCAATGCAGGAGGAAGCTCTAAAGCTGGTTCTCCTGGCCTTAGAAGATGGTTCTGCTTTGTCAAGAAAAGTATTGGTTCTCTTTGTGGTGCAAAGGTTGGAGCCACGGTTTCCTCAAGCCTCTAAAACTAGCATTGGGCATGTTGTCCAGCTCCTTTATAGAGCCTCCTGCTTCAAGGTATGAACCTATGGTAACTTTCAGCTTAAAAGGAAACGTCCTTTCCCCAAACTTAGGTAGTAAGACTTTGAGTTTAATAAAGTTGCCTGTATCTTTTCATAAAATTTTAGCAGTTTTTCTTTTCTCTTTTAAAGAATATAGATGGTGTCCTGTTAAAGTTAAATCTTGTATTGAATTTTGTATGTTAGATATTGTACAACATAGATTAAATCAAGGCTTATAGACTTTTGTATTTGAAGAGACTAAAAAGCCATGGCAGTTTTCCACCAAGACTGCAAACAGAATTGGTCTAAAGAGAGAGAGTCATTGAAGCAGGAGTACATTTTATTTGGCTATTTGCTCCTGATATAATTCCACATACACAGTACTGGAGCTCCATTTGCCATTTTGGTTTTAGTATATATAGTAATGCTGGACATGTCCTTTGTATGCCAAGTTGAATCAGCACTACTTCAAACACTGGTGCCCACTATGTATCACTTATTGTTCATCCTGTTTTCCTAACTTCTTAATGTCAGGGCTTCTTGCTTTTGACACAACACATAACAAGTACTTCATGGGCCAGGGAAGCATGTCTCTAAAAAATTGTTAATTCATACAAGCTATAAGGAGGTCACCACATTCCCTCATCAGACACTGAAACTAAAAAACTCCCACATTAGCCATCCTGCTATATTCTAATCTTGTCATTTTTTGAGAAGGATAAAATGGTTCACAAAATCAACAGAGCATATAGATTTAACTTAAAAAAATTTTTTTTAAAGTTCTAGCTAAATGCCAATATTATTCTGTTTCTTTCTAGGCTCAGATTATATACTGAAAATGGGGTGTGGATTCCATGTCTGTACCCACCCCTCTTGTTTTCCCTACGTCCCTCTGGAGCTCTCAGAACCTCAACTGGTCCAGATTGTCCCTGAATAACTCACATTTGTTGTAATGGTTGTAATAACCTGACCTGTACAGTGTAATCCGGAATACATTTCAGAATGTCTGTCTGCTTCCAGTGTTACTTCTCCATTAACAGCGCCAGGTAGATACAGTATAGGAAGCTTAAGAAATAAAGGGAAAGAAATCCAGCCTTCCTCTGTGAAGAAGAATAAGGTGCTCAAAAACGCCAAAATACCCCAAGTGAACCTTTCTCAATCCTAATTAAAAACGTTAATAGTAATTTTAAAAAGATTGGAATGTGTAAAAATCCAATTATTTTTCACTTGGGTCATGATTATGTCCCTTTATTTCATTGTCCACCTGCTTTCTTCTTTTGGTGGCAGTTTGTACTATACTCTCAATCATGAAAAGATTCATCTTCTCTCATCACAATAGGTCCATACCCTAAACTGTATTCACTATTGCAGAGTTTCTATTAAGTGTCTGCCAATACCCATTTCATCTTCTTCATGGAACTCAAATCAGCATTTTCCTTTCTTTGCAGGTGTTTGTGTCCGTATAGCTGTGTTCTAGCTGGGTCTTTTTAGCATCTCTTTTATTTCCATTGGAAAAGCCTTTTCAAGCTGCAGGATAATTCTAGGCATTTTTAGTACAGTACAGTTCCAGGACTTCAGGCATTGCATTTCTTGGAAATCTTGGAGTGTTTTTAGTTAAAGAGAGTTTTGAGAGCCAAGTCCACGGAACCAGTACATCATACAGAAAGCATATACTACATTTTAATGAGATTTAATGTATATTGAGAGGGTGTTTCATACATATACATTTGGTCTTTTGACTTGCCTTTGAATAGGGGCAAAATATATTTAGTTTTTGTGACTATAGTTCTTGATGTTTTGTCTGTTTGGTCTCTCTATGGACTTACCTAGCAAAATTTAAGTTAGACCTTCTTATAATAAGAATGGAATACAAGTAAAAATATATCAGTATGACCTGGAAGTCCTGACTAAGATAGTCTATTGTTTCTTTGATGGGAGGGAAAAAAAATTGGGAATTTTCTATAGAGGAATTTGAGTCCTTATGGGAATAAAAGATTAGCAAGGCAAAAAATGTTGTAAAATATGTTAGGATACAGGTGATCCTAGACTAGAATTAATTCTTTTACTTTGATTTATTAGGGCTTTGGCCTGAATCCAGCTTGACTTAAAATGTGAATTATTAAGGGTGATACCACTAGTACCTACCTCAACAAGTTTAAAGAATTAAATGAGTTAATATGTCACTATAACAGTTAATAAGGTAACTTAACACACTGGCACATACTATGTGCTCAATAAATGTTAGTTATTTTTATTGCTAAAAAATATTATCATCATTGTCATACAGCATCTTAGAATTTGCACTTTCAGGTGGTGACCTAACCTACAAAACTGCAGGGAGAATTAAACCAAATACAAATTAGTCATCTTTAGAATCACACCAGCATCTGAAGCTCTTTCAGTTATTGAGTACCAGCTATCTTAATACCAGGCAAGCCCAAGAGTAATAATCCATAGATATGAAGAAGAAGCACGGTGTTTTTCAGAGTACTTGTATGAGTATTTTCTTCTTTTCTTTTTTTTTCCCCACATCTTTATTGGAGTATAAATGCTTTACAATGTTGTGTTAGTTCCTGCTGTACAACAAAGTTAATCAGCTGTTTGTATACATATATCCCCATATCCCCTCCCTCTTGAGCCTCCCTCCCACCCTCCCTATCCCATCCCTCTAGGTCGTCACAAAGCATCGAGTTGATCTCCTTGTGCTATGCAGTAGCTTCCCACTAGCCATCCATTTTACATTTGGTAGTGTATATATGTCATTGCTACTCTCTCACTTCATCCCAGCTTCCCCTTCCCCCACTGCGCCCTCAAATCCGTTCTCTATGTCTGTGTCTTTATTCCTGCCCTGCCACTAGGTTCATCAGTACCGCTTTTTAAAATTCCATGTGTATGTGTTAGCATACGGTATTTGTTTTTCTTTTTCTGACTTAACTTCACACTGTATGACAGATTCTAGGTCCATCCACCTCAATACAAACAACTCAATTTCGTTCCTTTTTATGGCTGAGTAATATTCCATTGTATATATGTGCCACATCTTTTTAATCCATTCATCTGTTGATGGACACTTAGGTTGCTTCCATGTCCTGGCTATTGTGAATAGTGCTGCAATGAACATTGTGGTACATGTATTTTTTTTTTTTTTTAAATCTTAAGGAATTTATTGATTGATAACAGGAGTCTAGAAGTAGGGAGGTTCCTATCTGGCTAATTCACCAGATCAACCACATCCTCAAAAACCCAGGCTTCTCCCATCAGTCTTTTTTGCATCTCAGGTGGATCAGCTGCTCTTCATGTGGCTGCCCAATGGTGGAAGAAATTCCCAGCTCACATGCTCAGACACTAAGAAGCAGAGGAAGAAAGTTTGACTTCCTTGTGTCTCCTCTTAAGAAACCTTTCCCAAGAGGGACTCCATTCTCCCTCCAGCAGATGTCCCATTGCATCTCATTGTGAATGTGACACACTAGGTCACATGACACTTCCTAAGTAGTCTCCAACTCAGATAATGGAATTGCCAGCATTGGCTTAGACCAGGGTTTATTCACCTTTTCTGTGCCATGGGCCCCTTTGGCAGTCTGGTGAAACCTAGGGACCCATTCCCAGAATATTCTATTTAATTGCATAGAATAAAATGACCAGATTACAAAAGAAACCAGCTATATCAAAAAATATATTTTTTAAGTCATACAGGAATAAACTTGCTTCTTTATTAGTGCACTAAATAACAAAATGTAGCGGCAGATCTAATAACAACCATAATTTTTAAGTAGTGATGAAGGTAAACAATGTTCTGAGATACCTGTAATACCTGTTTTGTGATATGAAAATATTTGTGATTTCCATTGGTGATAAAGTCACAAGTTACTGCTAATGATACTGTGGTTTGTTGCTTACATTCATAATAGAAGGAAATGTTAAATTTCAGTTGGAGTTTAATGAAAAGAAAGACATAGTTTTTTTTTTTCTTTTTTCCCAATGAAAGATTGTGAATCCCATGCATTCCATCCACGGACCCTTGGTAGGGGTGGTCTGTGGACTACATTAAAAGCCCCTAGCTTAGATTAATTAAGATTCACATACTGAGTCTGGGAGTGGGCAGCTCTTTACTGAGACAAGTGGCTTCAAAGGAGTGTGGATATCTAAACTAAATCAGGACTAACTCAAGCAAAAAAAGAAGTAAGAGTGTGAAGAGGGTGGGAGAGTAGGGTAGAGGAGGAGTGGGGTGGTCTTGACTCCAGGGTCTGCTCCGTGTAGGGTCAGCAAGGGCTTCCTTCAGAGGGAGAACACTTCTCATCACTGGAGGAAGAGACCTTGTCAAGGGGACTCAGACATACTAGGATTCCTGCCAACCTTGGCATCTTACATACCGCCCCCCCCCCCCCCGTTTTATTTACTTTTGTTTCTTGGTTGGTTTTCTTTAAACATCTGTATGTATTTCAAGGTACAGATATAAAACTTGCCCTTTACAAATATTCAGCCTACTGGAATATATCCCTTCTATCCCACTCCTTAGAAGTGACCACAGCTCTCAGCTTAATGGATGTCTTTTCAGACTACTTGCTATGCACATGTGATAGCCCACCAGCTTACAAACTTTCTTGTGTTAGCAATGCAGAGTACCAGGCCCTGCCCTCCCCCATGCTGGTGAATGAGAACAGCCTCAGTGTGCTAGATGCTAAACTCACAGTGTCCCCTTCGATTCCCCAAAGACACTTGAGGTTCAGGCAGGGGAGGTGGCCCTCACACCACATACCTCAGAAGTGGCAGAGCTGAAATTTGAACCCATGTCTGTCAGACCCCAAAGTCCATTCTCTAAATGCCATATGTGTTGCTTTCTAGAGCTGTACCTGATGGTCCAGTCATTTTTTTCCCTTTTTTTTTTAAGGAGTGGGGTAGGCATATTCCTGGAACCTGGCTTGGATGGTGCCATCTTGAAATGGGCATTCACATTGAAGTGTTCGGGTGTCTCATCAGTAAGGCTTGAGTCTCCTAAATCATTCACAGGAGACTCCAGACGTATATTCAAAAGGCAGCATTGGAAGCATGAGAAGAATTTACAGTAAAGCTAAAAAACAAGGCAAAGATGTCCTCTATGAGTTCCATAATTTAACATTATCTTGGAGGTACTGACCAATGCAGTTAGACAAGAGAAAAAAAAAATAAAGCTTATATAGATCGGAAAGAAATGAGAAAGATAATCTTACTTGGGGAGATCATTAATCAGATGAAAAACTATTATAAGCAAAAAAAATTCAATAAGGTGGCTGGATACAAAAGTTAAAATACAGAAACCAATAGCACTCACGTTTATGCAAGCTGCATCTCGTTAGAAGACATACAGAAGAAAAGATTACATCACAATAGCAGCAACACAGGTGTTTTGGAATAAATTTTTTTAAATGCAAAGTCTGTAGGAAGGAAACATCTAAATGCTCTCTTCTCCTCAACATCTTATTATAAAAATTTTAAAACATACATAAAAGTTTAAATAATTACATGGAGAACACCCATATACCCACCACCTAGATTCTCCAGTTAACATTTTTTGTATTTCACATGTATTACACATGTCAGTCCATATATAATCCTTTTATTCATTCAAAAATCCGTTATTTTTGTTTGTTTCTTTTAATTAATTAATTTTTTTTTCTTATTAGTCATCCATTTTATACACATCAGTGTATACATGTCAGTCCCAATCGCCCAGTTCATCACACCACCACCCCCACCCCTTGCTGCTTTCCCCCCTTGGTGTCCATATGTTTTTTCTCTCCTTCTGTGTCTCAATTTCTGCTCTGCAAACCGGTTCATCTGTACCATTTTCTAGGTTCCACATATATGCGTTAATATACGATATTTGTGTTTCTCTTTCTGACTTACTTCACTCTGTATGACGGTCTCTAGATGCATCCACGACTCTACAAATGACCCAATTTCGTTCCTTTTTATGGCTGAGTAATATTCCATTGTATATATGTACCACGTTTTCTTTATCCATTCGTTTGTCAATGGGCATTTAGATTGCTTCCGTGACCTGGCTGTTGTAAATAGTGCTGCAGTGAACATTGGGGTGCATGTGTCTTTTTGAATTATGGTTTTCTCAGGGTATATGCCCAGTAGTGGGATTGCTGGGTCATATGGTAATTCTATTTTTAGTTTTTTAAGGAACCTCCGTACCGTTCTCCATAGTGGCTGTATCAATTTACATTCCCACCAACAGTGCAAGAGGGTTCCCTTTTCTCCACACCCTCTCCAGCATTTGTTGTTTGTAGATTTTCTGATGATGCCCATTCTAACTGGTGTGAGGTGATACCTCATTGTAGTTTTGATTTGCATTTCTTTAATAATTAGTGACGTTGAGCAGCTTTTCATGTGCTTCTTAGCCATCTGTATGTCTTCTTTGGAGAAATGTCTATTTAGGTCTTCTGCCCATTTTTCAATTGGGTTGTTTGTTTTTTTTAATATTGAGCTGCATGAGCTGTTTATATATTTTGGAGATTAATCCTTTGTCCGTTGATTCGTTTGCAAATATTTTCTCCCATTCTGAGGGTTGTCTTTTCGTCCTGTTTATGGTTTCCTTTGCTGTGCAAAAGCTTTGAAGTTTCATTAGGTCCCATTTGTTTATTTTTCTTTTTATTTCCATTACTGTAGGAGGTGGATCAAAACAGATCTTGCTGTGATTTATGTCAAAGAGTGTTCTTCCTATGTTTTCCTCTAAGAGTTTTATAGTGTCCAGTCTTACATTTAGGTCTCTAATCCATTTTGAGTTTATTTTTGTGTATGGTGTTAGGGAGTGTTCTAATTTCATTCTTTTACATGTAGCTGTCCAGTTTTCCCAGCACCACTTATTGAAGAGACTATCTTTTCTCCATTGTATATCTTTGCCTCCTTTGTCATAGATTAGTTGACCATAGGTGTGTGGGTTTATCTCTGGGCTTTCTATCTTGTTCCATTGATCTATGTTTCTGTTTTTGTGCCAATACCATATTGTCTTGATTACTGTAGCTTTGTAGTATAGTCTGAAGTCAGGGAGTCTGATTCCTCCAGCTCCGTTTTTTTCCCTCAAGACTGCTTTGGCTATTCGGGGTCTTTTGTGTCTCCATACAAATTTTAAGATGATTTGTTCTAGTTCCGTAAAAAATGCCATTGGTATTTTGATAAGGATTGCATTGAATCTGTAGATTGCTTTGGGTAGTGTAGTCATTTTCACAATATTGATTCTTCCAATCCAAGACCATGGTATATCTCTCCATCTGTTGGTGTCATCTTTAATTTTTTTCATCATTGTCTTATAGTTTTCTGCATACTGGTCTTTTGTCTCCTTAGGTAGGTTTATTCCTAGGTATTTTATTCTTTTTGTTGCTATGGTAAATGGGAGTGTTTCCTTAATTTCACTTTCAGATTTTTCATCATTAGTGTATAGGAATGCAAGAGATTTCTGTGCATTAATTTTGTATCCTGCAACTTTACCAAATTCATTGATTAGCTCTAGTAGTTTTCTGGTGGCATTTTTAGGATTCTCCATGTATAGTATCATGTCATCTGCAAACAGTGACAGTTTTACTTCTTCTTTTCCAATTTGTATTCCTTTTATTTCTTTTCCTTCTCTGATTGTCATGGCTAGGACTTCCAAAACTATGTTGAATAATAGTGGTGAGAGTGGACATCCTTGTCTTGTTCCTGATCCTTAGAGGAAATGCTTTCAGTTTTTCACCATTGAGAATGATGTTTGCTGTGGATTTGTCGTATGTGGCCTTTATTATGTTGAGGTAGGTTCCCTCTATGCCCACTTTCTGGAGAGTTTTTATCATAAATGGGTGTTGAATTGTGTCAAAAGCTTTTTCTGCATCTATTGAGATGATCATGTGATTTTTATTCTTCAATTTGTTAACATGGTGTATCACATTGATTGATTTGCGTATATTGAAGAATCCCCGCATCCCTGGGATAAATCCCACTTGATCATGGTGTATGGTTCTTTTAATGTGCTGTTGGATTCTGTTTGCTAGTATTTTGTTGAGGATTTTTGCGTCTATATTCATCAATGATATTGGTCTATAATTTTCTTTTTTTGTGATATATTTGTCTGGTTTTGGTATCAGGGTGATGGTGGCCTCGTAGAGTGAGTTTGGGAGTGTTACTCCCTCTGCAATTTTTTGGAAGAGTTTGAGAAGGATAAGTGTTAACTCTTCTCTAAATGTTTGATAGAATTCACCTGTGAAGCCATCTGGTCCTGGACTTTTGTTTGTTGAAAAATTTTTAATTACAGTTTCATTTTCATTATCTGTGATTAATCTGTTTATATTTTCTAATTCCTCCTGGTTCAATCTTGGAAAGTTGTACTTTTCCAAGAATTTGTCCATTTCTTCCAGGTCGTCCATGTTATTGGCATATAGCTGCTCGTAGTAGTCTCTTACGATGTTTTGTATTTCTGCGGTGTCAGTTGTAATCTCTCCTTTTCCATTTCTAATTTTATTGATTTCATTCCTCTCCCTTTTTTTCTTGATGGGTCTGGCTAAAGGTTTATCAATTTTGTTTATCTTCTCAAAGAACCAACTTTTAGTTTTATTGATCTTTGCTATAGTTTTCTTTGTTTACATTTCATTTATCTCTGCTCTTATCTTTTTGATTTCTTCTTTCTACCAACTTTGCATTTTCTTTGTTCTTCTTTTTCTAGTTGCTTTAGGTGTAAGGTTAAATTGTTTATTGAAGACTTTTCTTGTTTCTTGAGGTGAGCTTGAATTGCTATGAACTTCCCTCTTAGAACTGCTTTTGCTTTGTGCCATAGGTTTTGGATCGTTGTTTGCATTGTCACTTGTCTCTAGGTATTTTTTTATTTCTTCTTTGATTTCTTCAGTGATCTCTTGGTTATTTAGCAGCATACTGTTTAGCCTCCATGTGTTTGTGTTTTTTTGTTTTTTTTTTAATGCTATTCTTGTCTGCTTACATTCTTTTTATATATGTATGTATGTATGTATGTATGGCTGTGTTGGGTCTTCGTTTCTGTGCGAGGGCTTCCTCCAGTTGTGGCAAGCGGGGGCCACTCTTCATCGCAGTGTGTGGGCCTCTCACTATCGTGGCCTCTCGTTGCCGAGCACAGGCTCCAGATGCGCAGGCTCAGTAATTGTGGCTCACGGGCCGAGTTGCTCCGCGGCATGTGGGATCTTCCCAGACCAGGGCTCGAACCCGCGTCCCCTGCATTGACAGGCAGACTCTCAACCACTGCGCCACCAGGGAAGCCCTGTGTTTGTGTTTTTAATTGTTTTTTTCCTGCAGTTGATTTCTAATCTCATAGTGTTGTGGTCAGAAAAGATGCTTGATATGATTTCAGTTTTCTTAAATTTTCCAAGGCTTGATTTGTGACCCAAGATGTGATCTATTCTGGAGAACGTTCTGTGTGCACTTGAGAAGAAAGTGTAGTCTTCCGCTTTCGGGTAGAATGTCCTAAAAATATCAGTTAAGTCTATCTGGTCTGTGTCATTTAAAGCTTCTGTTTCCTTATTTATTTTCTGTCTGGGTGATCTGTGTATTGGTGTAAGTAGGGTGTTAAAGTCCCCCACTTTTATTGTGTTACTGTCGATTTCTCCTTTTGTGGCTGTTAGTATTTGCCTTATGTATTGAGGTGCTCCTATGTTGGGTGCATAAATATTTATAATTGTTATGTGTTCTTCTTGGATTGATCCCTTGATCATTATGTAGTGTCCTTTCTTATCTCTTGTAACAGTCTTTATTTTAAAGTCTATTTTATCTGATATGAGTATTGCTACTCCAGCTTTCTTGTGATCTCCGTTTGCGTGGAATATCTTTTTCCATCCCCTCACTTTCAGTCTGTATGTGTCCCTAGGTCTGAAGTGGGTTTCTTGTAGACACCATATGTAAGGGTCTTGTTTTTGTATCCTTTCAGCCACTCTTTGTCTTTTGGTTGGAGCTTTTAATCCATTTACATTTAAGGTAATTATCGATATGTATGTTCCTACTACCATTTTCTTAATTGATTTGGGTTTGTTCTTGTGGGTCTTTTCCTTCTCTGTGTTTCCTGCTTAGAGAAGTTCCTTTAGCATTTGTTGTAAACCTGGTTGGTGGTGCCAAATTCTCGCAGCTTTTGCTTGTCAGTAAAGCTTTGATTTCTATGTCAAATCTGAATGAGACCCTTGCTGGGTAGAGTAATTTCGGTTGCAGGTTTTTCCCTTTCATCACTTTAAATATGTCCTGCCACTCCTTTCTGGCTTGCAGAGTTTCTGCTGAAAGATCAGCTGTTAACCTTATTGGGATTCCCTTGTATGTTATTTGTTGCTTTTCCCTTGCTGCTTTTAATATTTTTTCTTTGTATTTAATTTTTGATAGTTTGATTAATATGTGTCTCTGTGTGTTTCTCTTTGGGTTTATCCTGTATGGGATTCTCTGTGCTTCCTGGATTTGATTGACTATTTCCTTTCCCATGTTATGGAAGTTTTTGACTATAATCTCTTCAAATATTTTTTCAGACCTTTCCTTTTTCTCTTCTCCTTCTGGGACCCCTATAATTCGAATCTTGGTGCGTGTAATGTTGTCCCAGAGGTCTCTGAGACTGTCCTCAATTCTTTTCATTCTCTTTTCTTTATTCTGGTCCCCAGCAGTTATTTCCCACATTTTATCTTCCAGCACACTTATTCGTTTTTCTGCCATTGATTCCTTCTAGAGTATTTTTAATTTCAGTTATTGTGTTGTTCATCATCGTTTGTTTGTTCTTTAGTTCTTCTAGATCCTTGTTAAACATTTCTTGTATTTTCTCCATTCTATTTCCTAGATTTTGGATCATCTTTACTGTCATTACTCTGAATTCTTTTTCAGGGGTCGTCTATTTCATCTTCATTTATTTGGTCTTGTAGGTTTTTACCTTGCTCCTTCGTCTGTAACATATTTTTTTGTCGTTTCAATTTTTTGTTTGATGACTAGGGCTGTATTCCTGTCTTACGGGTTGTTTTGCCTGAGGGGTCAAGCACTGGAGTTTGCAGGCAGTTGGGTAGAGCGGGTCTTGGTGCCTAGATGAGGACCTCCAGGAGGCCTCACCCTGATTAATATTCCCTGGGGTCTGAGGTTCTCTGTTAGTCCAGCGGTTTGGACTCGGTACTCCCACCACAGGAGCTCAGGCCCGACCTGCGGCCCAGTCGCTGGGGGTTCCTCCTGTCCCCTCAGGGGACTGGTGCCTGGTAGGTGCCCTAGTTGTACTGAGACGCGAACTCCACATCCTCCTAGTCCGCCATCTTGACTCCCTCTCTTCTCTTCAAAGTATTTTTATATCTCTCTTTGATCATATAAAGTATAAGCCCAGTTTGTTTCTTACCTGACTCATGAGATTACGTGTGTCTTCTTAGGTCACCAAACGTGATGAAGACTCTTCTTTGATGCAGCTGAAAGAAGAATTTAGAACCTATGAAGCTCTGCGGCGAGAACATGACTCCCAGATAGTGCAGATTGCTATGGAAGCAGGCTTACGAATTGCACCAGACCAGTGGTCCTCTTTGCTTTATGGGGACCAGTCTCACAAATCTCATATGCAGTCCATTATTGACAAGGTAGACCCTTTTTTGTTCCTTACTTCTTGGACTAATCATGCAGGTTTGGTAATTCATTTAATTTAACAAGTGTATATTTAAGTGAATCTTGTATGTCAGGCTCTTATAAATTATATTCTCTGTAGCTGAGTGTCATGTCATAACTAGTCACATCATAATAGCAGTTTGTTCATGTAAAGGTTTTTTAAATTGAGGTATAATTGACATTGTTCATATAAGATTTGATTTAATTAGTTTTAATGCTTTATCCAGTGCTGTCTCACATTCCTGTGACAGTGTCCTATCTCTATTTTTTCATTGCCTTTCTTCCTTCTTTTATTGTTTTCTGAGTTTTGATCACTGTATTAGTTGAATTCATTTTCTAAACGCCTTTATTGTCTTCCTGGAACAGCCATTTAATGGCCTGCAAGATGTATACATTGAGGTTTCTTGTGATTCTTAGCCAGAAAAATTTCACATTATAAGTTACCAACCATTCTATATTTGATCAAATTTTCAGTAAACTTATTTCTACTTTATTTGTTGTTTGTTATGATGAAAAGATCACTTGAATACACATGAATTTTAGGTCAGGCCCCATTATTTCTGACTCTGAGTTATATTTAATTCTTTTAAAACTATAGAGTAATACTTAAACTGGTTTTGTTGCAGTTCAACATGAAATATGTGAAAGTGCTGTATAAAAATCTTAAAAGTGCCATATAAATATATTATGTGCAATAATTTTTTAAAATTTTTACTAGTTACCTTAATTTTTACTATTTTATGTTAAATCCTTATAACCATAGAGATGATTATACATTAGAATCCACCTTACATTTAGTTTAAAGAAATAATGTCGGGACTTCCCTGGTGACACAGTAGTTGGGAGTCCACCTGCCAGTGCAGGGGACACGGGTTTGGGCCCTGGTCCAGGAAGATCCCACATGCTGTGGAGCAGCTGGGCCCGTGTGCCACAACTGCTGGGGCCCGTGCACCTAGAGCCCGTGCTCCACAATGGGGGAGGCCACCACAGTGAGAAGCCCGCACACCACGGTGAAGAGTATCCCGCACTCGCTGCAACCGGAGAGGGCCCGCGCGCAGCTGCGAAGACCTAGCGCAGCCAAAAATAAATACATTAAATAAATAAATTAAAAAAAAAAAAAGAAATAATGTTAGTATGTAAGAGTAGCCTAAATAAAATAATATTTAACACTTACTGAGAGCTTAGTGTGTGTGTGGTGGTTTTATTTTATTTTTTGATTTTAGTGCGTTAATACTTTGCTCAGAATATTTTATTTTAGTTCAGTTTAGTTTATGTTATTTAGTTTAGTTTCATTCAGTTCAGTTTTTGGCCGCACCGCGTGGCTTGCAGAATCTTAGTTGCCTGACCAGGGATTGAATCCTGGCCACAGCAGTGAAAGTGCCAAGTCCTATCCACTGGACCGCCAGGGAAAGCTTCCTATCTGGTGGTTTTAAATAATTCATTTAATCTTCTCAACAGCCCTGTATTATTCCTTTTATACAGGGACAGAGGGAGATTAAATACATTTCTCCAGGATCACGTAGGTAATAAGTGACAAAGCTGGATTTGAACTTGGACATTCTGACTCTAGAATCCCTGCTCTTAACTACTAAACTTCTTTCCAGACTATTCTCCCCCCACCCCACCCTTTTTTTTTTTTTTTTTTTTTTTGCTATTCCTAAAGGTAGAATTCTTGAAATAAGTAGAAGGTTGATGTCAGAAGAGAATTAGGAAATGTTTTATAACTGCATGGTGCATAATTGTCAGTATAATGTGTATTATTTGTTCTGTCCTATAGATACCTTTATCAAAACTTCACCTGCAACTCCTAGGCCTGAAATTATGCAGTGGACTGATTATAACCTTAATCATGATCTTTTAAAGGAGTGACTTTCTACCTCTGAAGAGAAACTTGACTTGCTTTTATGAAAATTCTACAAGGAGGTTAAATTAACCTTCTTGTCTGAACTGGACTATATAACTAGATGTATATCCTGCAATAATTTTCTCACACCATGAGCAGTAATTTGAATTTAATATCCTAAACCTTCTTACAACAATCTGGTAAATGAAGTTAGCAGTGTGACATCTTATTATTATATAGAGCAATAGAACTTCGTGTGATAATGAAAATGTTCTGTATACATGCATTGTCCAATATGGTGATCACGAGACACACTTGGCTGTTAAACACTTGATGTGTAACTTGTGTAACTGATGAATTAAAATTTTTATTTTACATACTTAAAATTTTTAATAGCCATATGTTGCTAATGGCTACTGTATTGCACAGTGCAAATGGAGAATTTATTAAAAGTGATAAGGAAAGCAATAACCCTAGTAAGTTAATAGACAAACATGAAATAACAGTTCACAAACAGGAAGTATATCTAATTGATGGGCTAGAATTCGGCGCCAATAATAAATACATTTAAAGCAGTGACATGCCAAATATTGCCTGTTAAACTATAAAGAAACATATACTCTCATTCATTGCTGATGGTTTGTAAAATGCATTACAGGTCGTTTGAGAAACAATTTGTCAGTGAAGCCTCAAAATATTCATGTACTTTACCAAATCTACTATTTCTAGGAATGTATTTTAAGGGAATAATCCAAACTTTCAAAAAGGTTATGAATGCAAAGGTGTTAATTGCTAAATTATTTACAAAGGATAAAATAAAGGGATGGTTAAAGAAGTTAAGATATATCTGCTCAGAACACTGTTACATGGCCATTAAAATTGTGGTCATGTCAGGACAGATACTCTCTTCAGCTATTAAGTAGCATTTGATTTCTTTTTAAAAAAACGTTAGTGAAATACTTTTGTTAAGTCTCAGTGGTAGATACATGGGTATTATTATATTAGACAGTTACTTTGAAGTATTTCATAATAAAAATGGTTAGGTATTTTTAAAATACCTTTGTTATAATATTAATGGTAGGCAAATCCATAAGTTTATAAATAGCTGATTATAAGTGTATGAAAAACATGCGAAGATGAAAAAAATTGAATAAAGACATGCCAGCATTTTAATGATTAGTTGTGTTATTCCATGTTTTTTAAAATGTATGCTTTTTAAAAATTTACCTTTTAGAATGACCTTTGGGGGAGAAAAAGTTCCACATGTTTTTTTTTTTTTTTTTTTAAGTGAAAGTGAGTTTATTTAGAGAGGGACACATTCCATAGGCAGAGTGCAGTCAGTCTCAGAAGTGAGAGCAGCCCTCATCTATATTAATAAACTACATAGAGAGCTAAATGTTTCCAAGTAAGAACCCTTAGTTAGTATCACATAACCAGGTTTTTTACTTTACAGGTCATATGTATTGACCAGCTTAGGGGAGTTAGTGCAAGTATGTGTGTCATTAAGCCTTAGGAAAATACACAACCTGTTAGCTTCCAAGAATCCCAAACCAGTATAGGATTTTTTGAACTGGAATGAACTTCTCAAATTATTTAGTCCATACAACAGATGGAGTTCAGATAGAGTCTGTAAAGGTTATATCTGATGTCATAATCTTTGGTCCATAACAGAACTTGAATTCAAACACAGTTTGAGTACAGTTTCATTGTTTGTGCTGTTGTATAGCATTATCTCTAGACTGTATTTCCAAATTTCAATTATTTGGAAAGACCCCAAGAGCCAAAGTAACACAGTACTGTAAGAACTGGAGATGTAAAGAGTATTTCCAAATTGAGGAGGTGAAAAAGATCTCACATTTGAGGAATGTGATGGCAGAGTGAAGAGAGTATACAATATACCAACCTGTGGATGCAGAGAAGTGCAGGGTTTGTTCAAGTAACAAGTGATCCAGTCTGGCCAGAGCATGGGATGTGTGGGAAGATAAAAATTAAATATAATTAATTGCAAAAATGCTTGTGATATTGTAAATAATCTTTATTTTAAAAGGATTATCTGGTCTTTGGGGGAAGTTAATATTTATCTTTTTTTAAGTTGCAGACCCCAGCCTCTTTTGCACAAAGTGTTCAGGAACTAACAATTGCTCTCCAGAGGACTGGAGATCCAGCAAACTTGAATCGACTAAGACCCCATTTGGAGCTATTAGCAAACATTGACCCTAGTCCAGGTAAGCCCAGGGGAAATTAACAGGCTATCCTGTGTGTGCCTTAGTGCTATTCAGTGAGTCTTTTAATTATCTTTTATTACATTTCTCTAGAATTTCCTGGAGTAGTAATTCCAAATCTTTTCTATAGTATTTAAGTTTCTGGCCCCAATCTTGTCTGTCTCTTTATTACTTCAACTAATATTTATTTAATACTTTTTACTGTGCTGCTCACTTTACCAGCAAAATAGGTTCCCTCTGGGATCCTTTATGTTTCCTCCCTCTCTCATCACAAATTGTGCTCTATTTTTACCATTTTCATCTCTTTTGACAAAACTCAGGTTTTCTCATTTTTTCTGTATCATATGTCCTTAGTTGCATTTTTTTGGTCCCAACTTTACTTTCTCTACGATAATCTTGTTCCATCACATATCCTCCCTTGTGTGTCTACTTTGTCCAGCCATTTCCTGTTCCTTCTCCTTGACCTGAAAGTCACCCAACCTTCATTTTTCACTTAATACTTACATCTAGGGTGTGTTAGCTTATATCCTATTGCTGTCCCTGTGTTTATTCCTACTACTGAACTAAAATTCTTAACATTCACTAGTAATTTCCTAGTTTCTAATTCCAAAGATTTCTTCTCGGTCCTTAAATAACTTGATTTGTCTTCAGCATTTGATAATGTTGTTGACCACTTCCTTGATATAGAAACTCTCCTGATACCTTATCTTTCTGTAGTCTTATGATTCTCTTCTGGCCTGTCTGAATGCTGGTTCTGTCGTATTTTGACCACTCTTTCCTCTTCTGCCTCCTAAGGAGTAGGCTGGTTGTGTTCTTGGAATTTTGTTTTTTCTGCGCTCTTCTGTTGATGATGATGGTCATTCATTCTCAGCATCGGGTATTATTCCTTTATAGATAATAGACTCCCAAATATCTCTATGACTATTATCTCTTCATCACTCCAGACCTACTTTCCCAAATGCTTTCTGAGATTCTGTATCCTCTCCTCTCCTCAGTGTGTTTCAAAACAAACTCATCTTCCCTTGATACCTGCTCTTCCTCCTGTCTTCGCTTTCTCTGTAAATGAGCTCATTTTCTGAGGTATGTAAGCTTAAAACTTGAGTCTTTTGTCTTACCTCATATCTTTTCCTTTCACTTGCTCTACATACCATTTCAGACAACAGGATTATTTTTTTTAGCTGCATTGGGTCTTTGTTGCTGCACACGGGCTTTCTCTAGTTGTGGCGAGTGGGAGCTACTCTTCGTTGCGGTGCGTGGGCTTCTCATTGTGGTGGCTTCTCTTGTTGCAGAGCACGGGCTGTAGGCACACGGGCTTCAGTAGCTGTGGCATGTGGGCTCAGTAGTTGTGACACACAGGCCCTAGAGCGCAGGCTGAGTAGTTGTGGTGCATGGGCTTAGTTGCTCCGCGGCACGTGGAATCTTCCCGGACCAGGGCTCGAACCCGTGTCCCCTGCATTGGCAGATGGATTCTTAACCACTGCGCCACCAGGGAAGCCCGAGACAACAGGATTTATCTGTTCTTTCACAATATTCCTCTATCCCATGCCTATTAATACTGCCTCAGTTGAGGGCCTCATTCCTTTTCCTGAGACTAAACGCCTTTCATTTTTCTCTACTCTTTTAATTCTTCCTTCTAGTCTACTTACTGCTGCAAAATGAATCACATCTCAGAGCTTATTTTACACTCATAAACTTTTAGTGACACCCCTTTGCTTATAGAATAAGGTTTGGAACTCTTGACCATGACATTCAGAGTAGTAAATTAATTACCAAAATCGCTTAATCAAACCAGGTAAGATCTTTTTTTATGTTTTTATTTTATTACTTTTTAAAAATTATTTATTTTTTTTGGCCATGCCACACGGCATATGGGATCTTAGTTCCCCGACCAGGGGTCAAACCCAGGCCCAGGGTAGTGGAAGGGCAGAGTCTTAACCCCTGGACTGCCAGGGAATTTCCCTAAGATCTATTTTTAGAACACAATGATTTTTTTTTTTTCCCCACTTCTGTGCTTTGATCATTCTGAGCAATCAGAAGAGCACTTCACAAGCTCACTACCTCATCAACACCGATCTATCTACCTACTTCTGTGCCAATATATTCTACTCTCCTTGTATAATAGTGGATAAACCATGTACCAGTGGATAAACTTCTAGCTAAGGCCACCCTCTCTCCTCATATACCAATATCATCTTGTCAAATATATCCTTCCAGTATCATCTGTTTCTTGTGTCATCAGTTTTCTTTCTCTACTAGAGTAGCTCTATCAACATACAAACATTTTATTGTTCCTCTCATCAAAACCCACTTTTGACACCATTTGTTATCTACCTATGATTCCAATTCTCTCCTTTTTATAACACACTCTTGAATGCAGTTCAATCAGGCATTTATCTCTACCACTCAATCAAAATTGCTTTTGTCAAAGTCACAAGTGACTTCCATGCAGCTAATTCCAAATGTCAATTCTTGGTTCTCTTTGTGTTTGACCTGTTAGCAACATTTAACATTGTTGTTTACTCTCTACTCCTTGTACCACTCTTTTAACTTGCATGCCACCACACTCTCCTAGTTTTCTTCTTACTTTATTGAACCCTCCTTCTCAGCCTCTTTTGCTGATTTCTTCTCATCTCCATAGCCTCTAAACTTTTTTTTTGTTTTTTTCCCATAGCGTCTCACCTTTTTTTCCCCATAGCCTCTAACCCTTGAAGTGCTTCCAGAATTTAATCCTTGTGTCTCTTTTCTATTTATACTCATTGCCCAGGTAATCTCATGTAGTGTCTTCAAAGTCTCATGGTTTAAATATTATTTGTATGACTCACACATTTACTATATTTCGTCAATTCTGAAGCTCACATTTTTTTTTCAGATTTTAGCATTTCCGAAACTGGGCTGCATTTGTATAATCAATGACAGGTGATAATTAGCAATCTTTTCCATTTTGGTAGCACATAAAATAATGGTATGTGTTACAGTTCATGGTGTTTTAGAATCTGTGTAACATAGTGTATACAGCCTAGACCTTCTTCCTGAATTCTTTTGTATATCCACCTGCCTGCTCAATATCCAATAGTTCTACTTGAATATCTAATAAGAATTTCAAAAGTAGTCTGTCCAAAAGTGAGTTCCATCCCCTGTCCCCCGCCCACCCACCATTCCTGTTAGTGGCAACTCCATCCTTCCATTTCCTCAGTCCAAACACCTTGGAGATACCATCAACTCGTCTTTCTCTCATAAGGTACATCTAATCTATCAGTATATCGTGTAGGCCTTACATTTAAAATCCATTAGGAATCCATCTACTTATCACCTTCACTGCTACCCCCCTCATCCCTCTTCATAGATTATGGAATAGCCTTCTGTTGTCTGTCTGGTTCTAGCATAGGAGCCAGAGTGATCCTATTACCCCTCTGCTCAAAAACTCTCCAGTGCTTTCCATCACTCAGTAAAAGCCAGTCTTTTCTATGACCGACCAGGCCTCACATGATCTGGTCTTCCTTTACCTCTCTCTAACTTCTTTTACTCTTTTCCCACCTCATTCATTCCAGATTTCACCTCCGTGAACATGTCAGGCATACTCCCATATTAGGGCCTTTGCACTTATTCTTTCTTTTTCCTAGAATGTTTTTCTCTTCTTATATCCTAATACATCTACAAGGCACACTCAAACCCTACTTTCAGGTCTTTAATCAAATGTAACCTTCTCCAAGAGGCCTTTTCAGGCTACCCTGTCTAAAATTTTACACATACCTGTTCCACTCCCTTTCCTTGCTCTGTTTATTCAACTCAGTATCTAAATACTCTGTATTTTGGTTGTTTATCTTATTATCTGGCTTTTCTCCTTGAATAGAATAGAGGTGTTTGTTTTGATTGCTACTGCTTCCCTCCCAACTAGAATAATACCTGGAACTTAGTAGGTGTTCATTAAAATACTTTCTTGTATGACTGATCTCTTTACTTTCTCTGCATCTTTATCCTTTTCTTCTGTTGAAATTCCACCTGTCTTTCAAAGCCTAGTTCGAATGCCATCACCCAGGAGTTTTTTAGAGTGTTTCAACAGGAAGTCATTTCTACATATGTGTTCTCGCTTCATTTTATATTTCTTTTAGAGAATATTTCAGATTTAGCCTTACAGTTAATTTTTCCTTTATAAAGTCACAGTACTTACTAAATGAAGAGTGTGTATAGCATAGCTGCTTTATATAATAGCTCTTCTACTAAATTTTTTAAGCATTCTGTTTAGCAATACTTGCTTTTACAAAGAATTTCAAAATAGACATTACAAATTGGCTGACTGTAGGCAGTCCACAGTCAAGTTTGTTTGATCCACAAAGTGTTGGTCTGCACTATACTCTAAATTTTTTAGGTGCAAACACTCAAAAACTAGAAATTTTTACATAAAAATCTCAAATTTCAGTTTTCCCTAGGAAACAGTGGTGTATCTGCCAGTGTCAGCCTTGCATCTTCACATAACAACAGTCAGCTAAAGTTGAATAGTAATGATAATCTTAGATGTGAGACATACTCTTTAACACAATCCCTGTCACTCTTCATTGCCATTTTCAACACTAAGGGTCTGATGACAGTTGCCGTTTATTATCTGTCATATTTAATTCCTTTATGTTACCTTCACTGTCCCTGAAGTTATTTTAGATTGTAACCCCTGCTTTAAAAGGATATATTTATTCCTTTAAGATGATGTTTAGGTGAATAAGCTATTTCATGAATAGCTGTATGAAGCTTAACTTGATTTCACTGAAGTGCTGACACTCCTTTACTAATTTAATATTGGGCAGAACATTGAATAACATAGTCTGAAAATGTTTTTAATTTGTTGTGTAGATGCTCCTCCTCCTACTTGGGAACAACTAGAAAATGGGCTGGTTGCTGTGCGTACAGTGGTACACGGGTTGGTTGATTATATCCAGAATCACAGCAAAAAAGGAGCAGATCAGCAGCAGGTAAGGGAGATGTTTGAAACTTAGAAGTAAGCCACTGTGTCTATCCTTACAGATAAAAACAAAGCCAACAGGATGACGTGAATATTTTTAGACTCTGTAAAAACTAGAAATTAAACTAAAAAAAACCTATTTTTAACTCCCTGTTCCATTAGACATCATGAAGAATGTAACAAAAATTATAAGATTTATAGTTTAGAATGGTTAGCAGCCAGTTTATTGGATTAGCCTAGTAATTTTATGTGACAACATTGAAATTAAATAATCCTTGTTGGTCTAATGTGCTGGAGTCACTTTTCACATTGGATATAGCAGCATTTGATTCTTGCTAAAGGTTATTCCATTTATATAAAATTATTCTCTTTGTTTACTATTACATTTCAGTTTGACAGTAGATATCACTTTTCAGTGCTAATGCTGTATCTCTCCAGTACTGTTCACATATTTTGTAAATGCTTTTTCTGCATTAGCATTCAGATATTTTTCATTCATAATGTCTGTTATGACAGTGGGCCAAATTTTCCTCAGGTATTTTTAGATGAAATATATGGCAGTAAAATATAATAGCCTGTGTTATGGCTAGAGTTTTTAATTTTACTCCCAATAATTTCATTTTGCCCTCAGAATTTATGTTAGGTTCAGTACATCTTTTATTTTGTAGTAGTAAGCTTGAGAAATTAAAACTTTGTTATTAATTTATCTGGCTCAGTAAATATTAACAATAAATTATTTAATATTCCTTTTTTCTTTAAAAGTAAGAAATATTAAAAATGTCCTAGTAGAATAATATGGATATGCTTTTCCCAATCTAAGCACAGATCAGGGCTTTATTTTATGATTAAGAAATTTAGAAAATTAAAAACTTACTTTTAACTCCCTGTTCCGTTAGACATCATGAAGAATGCTACAAAAATAATATTAACTTTTAAGTTCTGCCTGTTGTAGATTTGTAGTGTGTTATAAGGAAACATAATTGTAAGTATAGCTATATTGAACATTGTCCACAACAAATGTTAGGAGACAGTTTAAATATTTGAAAGTCCTAATCTCCAGTGGTTTGCTTGTCCACTGTAAAACGTTGGAAAGAAGATCATAGAGCTCTCATGAGATTGAATCAAGAATTTATGTGATGTTACATGTTTGATAGTTAATATCAGCATATCAGAAAAATCAGGACTACTTTTTTTTTTTAAGTAATTTATTTTGCACACTTTCCAGGACTTTTCTCTGGGCAGTCTAGATAAGTGTATGAGTTAGTCTGAATTATTCATCTAGGTTATTAAGATCCTAAAATGGCAATGCAAGATTTACATTTTTTTTTTATGGCTAATGTTTTAATTTTGGTCGTAGCCTCCACAGCATAGCAAATATAAAACATACATGTGTCGAGACATGAAGCAGAGAGGAGGATGCCCTCGTGGGGCCAGCTGTACATTTGCACACTCACAGGAGGAGCTGGAAAAGTAAGTGTGAAAGTCATCAGACTCAACCTTCCAGTAATTTGTCAGAGAATAAGATAGAATTATTAAGTAGAATAATTTGCTGCCATTGAGAAGTACGAAAAGATGTAGTTGCATTCCCTTTGATGAATAGGAAATGTTTAGAAAGTAATACAGAATTTAAAAAAAGAAAACCAAAGCAGTTTCTTCACCTTTCATTACATTGTACCTACAAGTAGGAAGCTACTTGTGGTTAACTGAATCTAAAAGTGACTCATTTTCACTATACCCCCCCACCCCCCCAATTAAAAGTCTAAGAATTTTCATCAACTTTAACTGATTGATTTTAACTAACTGCATAATGCATTTCCAATGGAAAAATTTGCCCTTTGCTCTATTCAAGAAATTATTTATTGCCTGGCTCATTTTCACAGATTATTTCAAATTTCAAGGACCAGATAATTTCAGTGATGTTAAATTGCCAGCACATAGTAGAAAGAAAGGAAAAGCTTCTTAATTGTTTTATAAAACCAGTATAATGCTGACAGTAAATTTGACAAAGCACAATTAAAGAAAACTACAAATTCATCTCACACATTAATATTTTTAAAATCCCAAATATTAAAACTTAGAATTCAGTAATACATTAAAATAGACACCATTACTGAGTGCAAAGGTAGCATAATATAATTAATTACTCTGGGTTAGAGAAGAATGGGTATGATAACCACGTGATCATATCCAAAGATGCCAAAAGGCATTTGAATAATATCCGATGTCCGTGATAGATCAAGATCCCTTAGTAGAACAAGAACATAGATGTTTTCCCAACATGATAATTAAATCTCAAATCAAAAGCCAGCATGATAGCATGATGCTTAATTGGTATTAGTTTATTAGATTCAGTCTTGTTACAGACAAGAGTAAGGGAAAATTTTCTACTAGTAAAAAATGTTATTTAACATTCTGGAAGTTGTAGCTAATGTATGTAAACAAGAGAATAAAATAGCCAAAATCATTAAATGGGAATACTCAAGAGAAATACTAGAAACAAAAGAAACAAGAATTTAGTAAGGTAGCAAATCAAAAAATTAGTTTACAAAAATGAAGTACTCTCATATAAACTAGAAAGGGAAACATAACCAGTTAAAAAGTAAGGTGACATTAAAATCTCTTTTGCGTTAACAACAAAAACAAAAAAAGATAAACACCAAATAATAAACTAATAAGAAATATCCAGGATCTATTGAATTGAATTAGTAAACTACATAGGAACATAAGAGAAGAGTTGAATAAATGAAGAAGCATACTGTGTTCTTGGATAAGACTTGGCATTGTAAAGGTTTTATTTCCTCTTAAACAGTAAGTTCAGTGAAATCCCAATTAGAATCTTAACGTGATGATTTTGGGAACCTAACAGAATCATTCATTTGGGAGAAAAAATATGCCAATAGCCAGGAAAATTTTGGGGAAAAAAGGTCTTCAACAGGGGCTAGACTAATAACTATTAACCTGTTTTATGAGCTAAAGTAAGTATAAAGACTGTGGTTTTAGCATAGGAATAGATAGACCAATGAAATATAATAGAAAATCTAGAAAGAGTTCCAGATACATATAGGAACTCAGCATATGTGCAAAAGGTGGCATTTCACATCAATAACAAAAAAACATGATGATGAAACAACTCTATCCATTTGAAAAATAGGGCTGGATTATTACCTTTACACCAAAACAAGTTATAAATTTATCAGAGATTTAGATATTTTAAAAGGAAACTATAGAGTACTTAGAAATTTTTGTTGTTATATAATCGTACAGTAGGAAGGATTTTTTAAGAATGATACCTAGCATCTATAAAGGAGAAGATCAATAAATTTGATTACGTGAAAATTAAAAACTAAGATAATGGCCCAAACACCACAAACTTAAAAAAAAAAAAAGTGGGGAAATGACATAGAAAAGGCTGATAACCGTAACATAAAATGAGCTCCTACAAATCTGTAAGAAAGAGAAGAACCAGTAGATATATGGATCATGTAAATAAGCAATTCACAGAAAAAACACTAATGGCCAGCAAACATGTGAAACTATGTTCAATATCATGAATTGTTAAAGAAATGTAAAGTAAAATAAAACTTGATATTTTTGAGCTGTCAAATTGTCAAAGACTGAGGCTAGCCCAGCGTTTAATGAGATATTGAAAAAAGCCTTTTTTTGTTAATCGGTAGTAGTTATAGCTTTGGAGCATTATAAGAATTTTCTAACATGCATACATTAGACTTAATAATTCTGCTTTTGGTTATTCACACAAGTGCAAAGTACATGTACATAATTTTCCGTTATTACATTGTTTTAATAGCAAAAAATTAGGGACAACCTAAAATGTACTGACATAAAGAAATATTTAAGATTATGAAGTAGAGGAAAATATTTACTATGCAGCCATATATGACCCTATTTCTGTAATTTATAATCTTAACAAATCTAAGAATATTAAGCCAGTGTATGGAGTGGAAAAATCTGTATTATATACCAAGCTGTTAACAGTGGTTACCCCTGATGGGTGGTCTGCCACCCGCCCCCTACCCCAAAGTGTGTGTGTGTGTGTGTGTGTGTGTATATACACATACACAAGTTTTTAAGTTGATAGCTAGAGCCAGTGTTTCAAGAGAATTTCTAGAAAATGATGTGCTTGGAATCCTTTCCTTTTGTATCCGTTTCTTAAATACATTTTAGTTCTTGATTTTTGCTTTTGCTTTTACAGTTTTGGTTTTTGATGTGTGCCTTTGCTTTTTATATAGATTTCGTAAAATGAACAAACGCCTGGTTCCCAGAAGACCTCTGAGTGCCTCTTTGGGTCAACTTAATGAGGTGGGCCTGCCTTCAACAGCTATCCTTCCGGATGAAGGTGCAGTGGATCTGCCTAGCAGAAAAACCCCTGCTCTGCCAAATGGAATTGTATCAGCAGGGAATACAGTAACACAGCTGATTCCACGAGGGACAGACCCCAGCTACGATTCTAGTCTGAAACCAGGAAAGATAGATCACCTGAGCAGTAGTGCCCCTGGATCCCCTCCTGACCTGTACGTTGTTTTTCCTAACTTTTATTTAAAATTTCTTTATAGACATAAAGTAGAAGGAAGAAGGAATAATCAATGCTTTGTTTTGGGGGGCTTATTTTGTTGTTTTTTATTTCTATTTCCTGTGCCAGTGATTTTTGAGAAACAATTAGCATAGGTGACATAAGATCAAAGTTTGCAAATTTTGTAGAAGAAATGGCTGTTGGAAGAAACCAGTTTCCCAAATTGTGGCAATTTTTTTTACATTTAACGATTTGTGTACATTAGAAGTATTTTCAAGACCTTAAACTTGACTTGCAGAATCTTGCTCCCATAGGCTAGAATCTGTCCCTAAGAGTATTTCTGCCTTGCCTGTTAATCCACATCCTGTACCTCCAAGAGGGCCAACAGACCTGCCCCCTATGCCTGTCACCAAATCACTTCAGATGGTACCGCGAGGTTCTCAGTTATATCCAGCACAACAGGCAGATGTTTATTACCAGGATCCTCGAGGAGCTGCTCCACCATTTGAACCAGCACCTTATCAGCAGGGTAATGATCTTTCACTTATGTCACTCACTTTTCTTAGAAGGTATGAGAATGATTTCAAGAGTGATCATATTTTCAGTAATCTCAAAATAAATAAATGCTTTTTTTAATACTTGGAAAAAACTGAGGTTATATGATCAACTAAATAGTATGAAATAAATGAAGTAGCAAAGCTATGAAAAGTAATTCGCCCTAACTGCTAAAAGCAGTTGTATATTAAATATGTTTACATATTTATAGAAGTAAGTCATCCAAGTAGACAATGGAAATTTGCTGAGGCCGTATATATTTTCCTGACCAAAATTTTCTTCGAGTACGAGAAAAGAATTTAATATTACAGTGGATATAAATTAAACACACAGTACATTTTTTTGCTTTCAGTTGTCACCTAATATTTTTTCTAGGCCCTGTAATATATATGAAAAAATGCAAATACATACCTATAGAGAGTTTATAGTATAGAATCAGTATTAGTAAAGAGTAGAAAACTATATGTGTGAGAGTATATATATCTATATATGTGTTTAAAATGGAAGTGTTCAGTTGTGGTAGTTAATATTACTGTGGTAGAAATTAACTGCAAGACTCAAGGAAGATGATTGAGAACTTGAGGAATCAAAAGACTTTGTGGAAGGATGCCCTAAGTAGAGGTATTGGGAATAGAAAGGAAAATTTACAAATGGATTGTAAAGATGAGAGTCTAGAGTCAAGGAGGAGTAAGGAGACTTGTTGTTAATCCAGGTGTGACTGTTGAGGTCTGGATTAGTGTGATGGGAAAAAAGAAAGTATTTGAGAAAATAGACAAATGTGGAAAATTAGCCAGTTTTAATGATAATATACCAGGTATGGAGAATGAGGAGAGGACTTCATTGAGGTTTCACATAATGTAATTCACGTGAAAAAATAAACAACGATTTTTAAACTAAAGTGTTGACTCTCACTGTCAGAAACAGTATAGTGCTATTTTTTAAACTGGGATAGATTCAAGGTGTTCTCCATTTTCTTTTCCCAAGGCTATATTAATTTTGAATCAGCAGTGTCTTTTCTGATTTCAAAAAAAGTAGTTTTAAGTTGGCATGGTGTCATTAATACATATAAGAATATGATAAAAATTGATCTGTGTCTTCCTTTTGACCACTCATTGCAGGAAAAACCCAACTGCTTTTGTTCAGTTAACGTTAAATATGCTGAATCAGTAAGGGTTCAATTGCAGATAGCAGAAATCATTCTGGCTGTTGTAGCAGAAAGAGGTTTAATGCAGAGAGTCCTACAAAATCAGTAGAAGCATTGGAAAAGCAGACTTAAGCTAGGCCTCCAGGAATGAGTCCCAGAGCTAGTTGCTGAAAGAACCTGTTACAATGAAGCTGTAGAAATAGGAAACTTCTGCCCTAATCGCCAACTTGAGGAGCTCATCAATTGAGGCAAACGTCTTGAAATTGGGAAGCTACTGCCACAACTCTTGTCTCAAGAACTCTAGGGGACTTGCCTGGCGGACCAGTGGTTAAGACTCTGCACTTCCACCGCAGAGGGCATGGGTTCAATCCCTGCTGGGGAACTAAGATCCCACATACCGCACTGCACAGCCAAAAAACAAAGAACTCTAGAGCTATGCAGTTAGCTACTAGATCTGTACCAGCAGAATGGATCTCTTTCCAGTTAACTCAATTTCACGTTCAAAACTTATGGAAATGAGTGATTTGTAGAACCTAAGCTTCAGGGAAATATAGTTTTTTTGCTTTTCAGTGTTTGCAGTATGTTAAGGCACACCAGAAAGATGGTCAAACAATTGAGAGAGCCAATTTACTGTTGTAGACCATAAGTAGATTGGTGTTTTCAGTAACTTTTAAGGATAATTTTTGCTTGTTATTTTTCACAAAGCTAGCCTGACTACATAAGCAGAGGGAAAAACATCTAAAGAAAGGAGTGGATTTTTAATTCTTTAGTGTTGAAATATTTTAAAAGAAAAAAAATAGAAAAATAGATTGGCTCATTGTTGCTTTTGGTTCCTCTTTTGTATTGTACAGGTATGTACTATCCTCCACCACCACAGTGTGTGTCCCGCTTTGTCCGACCTCCACCATCTGCTCCTGAACCTGGTCCTCCCTACTTGGATCATTATCCACCGTACCTCCAAGATCGTGTAGTAAACTCTCAATATGGCACACAGCCACAACAGTACCCACCTATGTACCCACCACACTATGATGGCCGTCGAGTATACCCTGCTCAGTCTTATACAAGAGAGGAGATTTTCCGAGAAAGTCCTATACCCATTGAGATTCCACCTGCAGCAGTACCATCCTATGTACCAGAATCCAGAGAAAGATACCAACAGATGGAGGGTTACTATCCAGTGGCTCCCCACCCAACTCAGATCAGACCTTCGTACAACAGAGTATGCTGGGTTTTTGGGGTTTTTTCTTATTATATAGATTTACTTGATTATTGCTTGCAGTGATTTTTTTTTTAACCTTTTGCCATGGTAATAACTCTTTGATCAATCAGTTCTTTTTTTAAAAGAAAGCATCTTCTCTTTTTTCACCTTTTCATAATCTGCATAGGTTTTTTGGTTTTTTTTTAACTTTTAAAGGGGAAAAAAATTAATACCCCACTCCCGCTAACCCATCTTAGTTTCTGAACATTAGATGGTTTTATTAACATTTCTAGATTTATTTAAAAATTATGGTCTCTGACCAAGAAAAAGAAACTTAAATTTAGCTCTTTGGGAAATCCTGAGAGCTTTTGGGGGTTTTGTTTGTTTTGTTTTGCTTTGTTTTATTAAATCTTGCTATTTCGGATGTTAAGATGAGTATACAAGCTGCTTATTTAAAATATGTGCTAAGTGAATCAATGTGTCCTGAAATTCTTTTTCAATTTTTACTCATCTTTGCATTTTCAGGAGCCTCCTTACAGCCGGCTTCCTCCCCCTCCCCAGCCCCATCCTAGTCTAGATGAGCTACATCGAAGACGAAAGGAAATAATGGCACAACTAGAGGAAAGGAAGGTTATCTCTCCACCTCCTTTTGCACCTTCACCAACATTGCCTCCTGCCTTCCAACAAGAGGAAGTAAGCACATCTTTTTTAGTCTCTGTATCGGTTTTTCCTTAATCAGTGATTTATTGTGTCCTATTTAAGTCATCTTCGCCTATTCCCAAGGTCATGAGGGTATTTTCCTCTAAAAGGTTTATTATTTCACATTTAGATCTACAGTCCATCTAGAATTGATTTTTGTATATAGTGTCTTAGGAGTTAAGATCCGTTTTTTCCCCAAAGGATATCTCATTGATCAAGCATCATTTAATGAAAAGACCATCCTTTCCCCAGTACCCTGCAGTCACCTTTATCATAATCTGGTCACCTTTGTCATAGTCAGGTGACTATATGTTTCTGAACTCTATTCTGTTTCATTGATCTATTTCTCTATCCTTGTACCAACACCACATTGTCTTAATGTAGTAGTATTGTACATCTTAATGTGGTGGTGTATGTTTTCCAGTTTTGGTCTTCAGGATTATCTTTGCTGTTCCTGGTCCTTGGAAATTCCAGACACATTTTAGAATCAGCATGTGGATGTCCACAGAAATCTCTGCTGCAGTTTTTATTAGGATTACATTGAATCTCTGGATCTGGGCAGCCCAGTATGGTAACCATTAGCCACATGTGGATAATGATGCTTAAAATGTGGCTAGTTCGAATTCATGTGTGCTGTAAGCATAAAACATACATTGGATCTGAAGGTTTCGTACCCCCCCCAAAATATCAATATATTTATATTAATTACATGTTAAAATGATACTACTTTGGGTGTATTAGATTAAATAAAATGTTAAAATTAATTTTACCTGTTTCTTTTTATTTTTTAATATGGCTACTAAAATGTTTTAGATTACATATGTGGGTCAATTATATTTTCATTGGACAGTGTTGCTTTAGATCCATTTGAAGAGAAGTGACATCTTTCCAATATTGAGTCTCCAAGAACATGGTATACCCTCCACTTCCTTGGATCTTCTTTAATTTTTGTCAATAATGTCATATCTCATATAGTTTTCAGTGTCTTGCACATCTTTCAATAAACTTATTCCTAGAAAACTAATGTTTTTGAAGCTATTTTAAATGGAATCCTTTTTGAAATTTCATTTTCTCTTTGTTATTATTAAAGAGAAATTAAGTAGATTTTTGTGTATTTTGACATCTGTGTTCAGCAGCCTTGGTAAGTTTCCCTATTAATTCTAGTATTTGTTAGTGGATTCTTTTGGATTTTCTGTGCACACAGTCATGTCCTCTGTGAATAATGACCATTTTACTTTCTCCTTTTCAATTCTTAAGTCTTTTCTTTTTTTTATCTTGGTTGTGTGAGCTAGATCCTCCAGTATAAAATAAAAGTGATGATAGGTTTTCTTATTTCCAGTCTTTGAGCAAATGGAGCTTCTAATAATTTACCATTATGATGTTTGCTGTCAGCCTTTTTGTAGGTAATCTTTATCAGATTAATGAAATTTCCCTATATTCCTAGTTTTTATAGTTGAGACTGTCAAAGGTTTATTCAGTAGTGAGGAAAACAGCAGGATGATAAAGTTGATTCAAAGAGTAGGAGAGACAGGCTAATATAGGTAGTGAAAGGCAGGAAAAAAAACACTGAAATAGAGTTGCTAGAATAAACTGGTTAATGTACTAGAGGGTAATAAACCATAATTTGAGGGTTATCAGTATTTCCACAAGGCAGTACTAACAGTTAGTTATCATGAATGAGTGTTGTCTTATTATCTTTTTAATGTCCTCAGGGTCTATAGTGACCCCATAGACATTTTTCCACTTCTGATAAGTTTTTTCCTTGGTCAGTCTTGCTAGGGATTTATCATCAGTTTTATCTTTTCAGAAAGCCAGCTTTTTGCTTTGTTGATCTTATTTGTTTAATTATTTAGGTTTGTTGATTTTACATAACTGCCTCAGCTCAGTGTGTGTGTGTGTGTATATATATATATATATATATATATATATATATATATTTTTTTTTTTTTATGTCAAGTAGTTTTTTCGGTAGGGTTGCAGTTGATATTATGTAAGGAAAATGTATTGCATCCTTTTTTTGTAGAATTATGATTCTAAACAATATTTCTAGCTGACAAATTATGAATAATAAGCAATGAAAATTGAAATATATCACATTGCATATAATAAACAGTAAACTTTGGGGTCTACTACAAAAGTAATCTACTAAATAAAGATTGTTCATAGTATCTGGCTTTCCTGTCTAAACACTTTGGATGAATTTTCCACAATAATGTAGGTTAATTAGTAAAGCTATAACATCTTCTATTTTTTTTTATCTTCTATTAATATAATTTTACTTGTAAAGTATCAACATTACATGATATTTTTTCAAAAACTGACTATTAGAGACGTCCCAGAGCCTTGTTATGCCATACCAGTTTGTGAGAAATATGGAAAGCAGTATGACACTGTGAAAAGTGAGCTAATTTTGGAATGAAATATACTTATCTATGAGGTTCAGCTTTGTGGCTCAGTGTGTGATCTTTTGTAAGTTATTTAGCCTTCATTAACCCTGAGGCTCAGGTTTCTCTATTTGTAAATCAAGCATAATAAAACCTACCTCACAGTGGTGTGGTGAAGATTAAATGAGACAGAAGGCATCTGGCACAAAGCAGGCATTCAGTAAATAAAAACTGTGTATTTATTACTTTTTTACTTGTAATAAAAATTACAATAATGCCTGGCTGTTACGGAACTTTATCTATTGACAGAATTATTTTAGTTACTGACATACAAAGCTATATAATTAAACTTCAGTTCTGATTATAAGCAACCTACATATAATTGTACTAAATTCATACATTATAAAAATATATAATATAGAAAGAAATTTCTCCGAAATCTCATTTTCTATATCACTGTCAGTTTATTATAACTTATATATGTTTCAACTTTTCTGTGCATGAACTAACACATCATTATAACTTTTAATCAGATCATTTAGTAATAATATATTCAGATTTTACGTTTTGCATTTTTTTTGTTTTTGTTTTTACTTAACCAGTTATCCTGGATGTCTTTCTGTATCAGTATATAAATTTATCTCTCTTTTATTTTTAATAAATTTATTTATTTATTTATATTTTACTTTTGGCTGCGTTGGGTCTTCGTTGCTGCACAGGGGGTTTCTCTAGTTGCAGCGAGTGGGGGCTACTCTTCATTGCGGTGCACGGGCTTCTCATCGCGGTGGCTTCTCTTGTTGCGGAGCACGGGCTCTAGGCGTGTGGGCTTCAGTAGTTGTAGCTTGCAGGCTTAGTTGCTCTGCAGCGTGTGGGATCTTCCCGGATCAGGGCTCGAACGCATGTCCCCTGCATTGGCAGTCTGATTCTTAACCACTGCACTACCAGGGAAGTCCTATCTCATTCTTTTTAATTGCTGTATAATACATTGATTGCAGGGGAAAAAGCACTCTTGTTAGTAGGTCATGTCTTTAAAAAGCTAGCTGTTCTACACAAAATTTGTAAGCGGAGGAGAAATGTAAAAAGGAGCTGGAATTTTTAAAATAGAAGTAGGACAAAAAAAAAGGAAAGAGGTTATAAACAATGGAAACAGGAGTTGTGGTTGAAAATGAGTGGTACTGTGAGCAGCATATCCCTCTGCCAGTGCAGAAGACCAAAGTGATGACTCAGAAAATAGAAGGTTTTTTTTAGTATAGGGGGAAGCATAGAGCCATTTAAATGTACCAGTACCCCCTGGATTATTAGTATGTCAGTATATACATCTGTGATAAAGTGAGAGCAATTTATTAGTGTTCTAGCACTACCTATACTGGTATAACCTTGGTCCGATCACTCACGTTGTCTCTCATGGACTTGAAGAACATATGAGATAGTGTATACATAAAAGTACTTAGAAAACTGTAAAACATTACACAAATGTGAATGTAAGTAAAAATGCATTAGACCTAGAATACCTATTTAGTTATTACATAATTTCAGAGCTCATCCTGAGAAAAGAAAATTAGGAATCTTATCCTTTTCACTTCATTGACTCAACCCTAAGGACCAGAATTTATTCAAGATATGAATTATTGCTATTAAAGAGATTTAGGTAAAAAAGTTATTACGTCATCACGTACTATATAGAACATTTAAGATTACATTTTAGGACCAGAATTTATTCAAGATATGAATTATTGCTATTAAAGAGATTTAGGTAAAAAAGTTATTATGTTGTCACGTACTATATAGAACATTTAAGATTACATTTTAAAGAATTTCTAATGTTCTTGTTTACCTGGAATGTTATTGAAAGAAACATTAAGGAGGGTCTAGCAAAACTAGGGCCTAGTACATACTTACTTAAGTGTTAACTGAATCTGATGAGAAAGAGGATGGGCAAATCTCTTCAAAAATCCTAATTTGATTCTTTGAAAGATATTGAGATACTTCTTTTTGACCCTCTGTTAACAAAGTGTAAAGGCTGAATATCATTTTTCATTTGTTTTATATTTTTCGTAGTCTACAAAAATCTTCTAGTGACACAAATCAAATAACCGTTACTATGTTGCTTCAGCATGATGTTCTAAAGAAATTCCTGCTTTCTCTGTGCTGTTACTCATAGACCCATTTCCTATTTTGTTTCTTTTTTCCTTTTTCCATCTGTAGTTTTTGGATGAAGACTTGAAGGTAGCTGGGAAATACAAAGGAAATGATTATAGCCAGTACTCACCATGGTCATGTGACACCATCGGCTCCTACATTGGAACCAAAGATGCAAAACCCAAAGATGTTGTGGCAGCAGGGAGTGTGGAAATGATGGTATGTGTAATAACTAAGCCATAATTAATACAAATCAAGATAAACCAAATAAATTATCCCCAGTTAATAGTGTAGACACAAGTAACTGAGCTTTGCTTAAGTTTCAGACCATATTCTGTACTATGTGATTGAATTATATTTATATGTTTTTTTAGTTCTTTCAGGTATATGTAAAAATCTTTTCAAACTTGTCTAGACAAAGAAGAGCGTTTCTTATGTTTCTGTGAAGCTAGCAATTAACCCAACAGCTGTTTAGAATTGAAAGTAAATTAATTTGCATAATTAAGACCTTGAATTTCTTGTCCAAATAAATTATAACTCTTTTACAACTCTTAAGTTTAAACAGTAAAGTTGAATCTAGTGAACAATACTAGTGTTTGAATCAGAATTATAGTTACTTAGCTTCGGTAGCAAGGGTCTAGCAATTAGATTTCCATTTATCTTTCTGACTGGAATGCCTTTTAAAAGCCTATGTTGGCACTTATATTTTTAAACAGTATTTTTCTAACTATTGATTGTTGAAAATTAATTTATTGGGTCATGATGGGCCTTTTTTTAAAGAAATGAATTAGAATAACAATATAAATACAAGAGTACATTACATATAGTTAAGGATAAATGTTTGTCATGAAAATATATATGTATACGTATATACATTCAAGTATATGTATATTTGAATGTATATATGTGCTGGGTCATGATGTAAAAAATATTATAGGAAGTGGTCAGAGGTTTGAAAAGCAATGTTTTATATGACAACTAAAGGCAACTAATGATTTTAGTCTTATCAGTAAGAACATTATACTCTATTTTAACCTTATTACAGAGCTAGAGGAAATTATGTTAGAGATCTAAGTGTGGGGTGGATTTCTCATTTTACTTTTTACCTTCTCATTTTACTTTTTACCAGAATGTGGAGAGTAAAGGAATGAGAGACCAGCGATTGGACCTTCAGAGAAGAGCAGCAGAAACCAGTGATGATGACCTCATCCCATTTGGAGACCGACCAACAGTATCTCGGTTTGGTGCCATTTCTCGAACTTCCAAAACAATATATCAGGGTGCTGGCCCAATGCAGGCTATGGCACCTCAGGGAGCTCCCACAAAATCTATTAACATTTCAGGTAAGAATCTCAGAGGTAAGCCGATTTGGAGTGTTCATAGTCACAACTCCCAGCACCACCTACTCCCCATTTACCGTCAGTGCTTTTCATAATCTTGCAGGGCAGTAGTCTTCAAACTTTTCTGTGGAATTATCCCTGTAGAAAGGTAATTATAACCCAGGGAATTGTAGGGGTACAAACTAAAATTAAATATCTGTATATGAAGGTAACCTATGTGCTATTTTTAATAGTTTCATTGCTTTTGTTAAAATAATACATCTCATTTTTTTAAAAAAAATCAAACAAAAGAAAAAATTACAAAGATTGACATTTTAGTGGGGGAAAAACAAACATCAGTACCCCTCCATCTTTCAAGATAACTGTGTACATAATATGCCTACGCCTTTTAGATTATGGCTACCTAAAAAGAAGAATCAAATCTATGAATTGCATCATTCCACTGTAAATTACTCTCTTACAGATTATGGTCCGTATGGAACCCACAGTGGCTGGGGAGGTTCTCCATATTCACCTCATCAAAACTTACCTTCTCAGGGACACTTCAGTGAGAGGTATAAGTCATTCTTTTTACTTTTACAAGCCTTTAAAATTACTCAACTTACTTTGTTTTTCTGGTCATAACATGTTTTAAAAATAAAATTTTAAATTTATTCCATACTTTCTTTCCCACAAAAGGGAGAGAATATCTATGTCAGAAGTGGCCAGTCATGGAAAACCCCTTCCATCTGCTGAGAGGGAACAGCTACGACTAGAATTGCAGCAGTTAAACCAACAAATTAGCCAACAAACCCAGCTGCGTGGACTAGAGGTACCAGCCTAGAGATGTTTTTTCATTCCAGTTTGTGAAGAGTTCTCAAAAAGATTTTACAAGGAGGAACTTCGGAGGTAAAATGAACATAAAACTTTGAGGTTTGTTTCCCAAGAGTTAGTGTGGTTGTCCATTTTTCAAAGAATGTAAGTACTTCGAAGTTCTGAGACAATAGGAAATTTAGAATTTCTGTTACCTGAGAATAGAAAACATATTTTATGTGTTTTATATATTATACATTATGTATTATATATGTATATATATAAGCTCCTTTTATATTTTTACACTGTATAATATTTTAGATAATCTAAAATTTGTAGATTATCTAAAATATTATATAAAATAAAAAATATAAAAGGAGCTTATATTCCTTGATGGCACATTTAAGTTGAAGGTATATATATAGTATATAGTTTTTCAGTCAACAGATGCTTTTAGCTTAAGATTTGTTTTTAATTTCTTATATTTTCTTTAGTTTTTAAAAATTTCTCTCATTTCTTTTACTCATCAGCATCTTTAGTAGAAGCTTAGAACTTTGACCAAAAAAAAATAGCCTCTGTATAATAATAACACCTTTCATTAATATAGTTCTTTCATTTTATAAATTACTATCACATATCTTATTTGACCCATACATGTCACTGACAATTAGATTAGGGAGGTGGTATTGTCCTCCCCCTTTTTGGTTGAAGGATATTAGTTTCACAGAGGTTGAAACATGAACCCAGCTCTTCATACTCCAAATTCAGTGTTCTTTCCACCATGCTACCTGATACTTATGAGAAACAAAATGTCAGAAGGCAAAGAATTCTTAAAGTCCTTTAAGTGCCACATCAGGAAGACTAGGTTTTGTTTATATTATCCTTTGCATTGGAACATAGACTTTGAATATGGAAAGCTAAAGACCTTCTAGTGATAAATGCATTGCTCCCTTCTGGAGAAAAAGATGCTCTTAGAATGTTTCTTTCTAGATCTAGATCTTTCTACCAAGATCTGTAATAATAAGTAAGATATTGCTTTGGAAATAAATTTCTAACTTATTAGCAAGACCAGTAGGAGGGATTTTTGTTTGTGTGTGTGTTTGTTTTTGAACATGTGTCTGGCTTGTGCTCTTATGTAAGCAAGAAGGTTTAGAAATAAAAACCTGTATAGTACTCATGTTTGTCTCCTTTTTCCCATTGCTTTATTAACATTGGTCTAAAACTTCTTGCTGATTCCTATCGTAAGAAAAAAGAATGCTGTGTTTATTATGTTCACCGTTAGTTTATTAACTTGTTGAAGATTTGGACCTTTAACTTCATAAAGCATTATTCCTTACCTTGCTATTTCATGGCTTTTTGTCTTAGTTGAAATTTCTAGACTGATTTTCTGTTCCAAAAGAATTTCAGCACTATTTAACCCGCTGTGGTTAAAAGTCCCTGCCATTACTGAGGTTTCATGAAAGAAATTATAGAATTTATATCAGAGAAATTCAATTAAAAAACAAAAGGAAAAAAATAGAAAAGGAAAAAAGCACATTTATAGTTGACTTCTCTTTCCACTAAGAAAAAGAGCAACTTATACCAAAGATTAAATTACTATTCACTGAGTTTAAATGCCCCATCTTTTCCCTTTTGTATTCAAATGGTACTCAGAGAAAGAAGCAGTGCCTTAACGTTTGCATCATTTTTATTGCCAATCCATGAGTAGTAAGTTGCTTGGGCGGGTCTGGCGTCAGGCCTGGTCACTCTGTGCGCAGCGTGGCATGTGTTGAGCTGTGTGCTTGGCTTTTGCACTAGGCTGTCGGTAGCAGGTTGGCGTTGCAGAGGGAGGCGAGCGCCTTGGCAGGCCAATCACAGCCCCCACCGCCGCCGCCGCCAAAGTGGCCTGGAGCGCCCTCAAGTGAGCAGCTGAGCTTGGAACTGCACCAGGTGGAAAGGGAAATCGGGAAGAGAACCCGGGAACTGAGCATGGTAAGTGCTATGGTGGGAAAAGAGAGGAAAGCTGAAAGGAAAGCCTCTGTGTAGTTGTGTCGCTGAACTCGTGGCTCTGGAGTTCTAGAATCATCTAGAGCTGTAGAGTCATCACCCCAAGGCACTGCAGTGAGTGATTAATACTGACAATGAGTATCCTGAAGATGGTTTGCCTCCCTGTTTTATCATTCTTCTCCTCATTCTCTTTTGGTTTGAGTGTGTTCTTTGTCTTAGTTTTCTGCATTACAAAAAACTTTCTGGGAAAACAAGGCGGTTATCTGGAAGTTACTAAATTTCTGTTAAACGTATTGATTAAGGAAGCAGAGGGGATGGTGTTTTTTGCAGTGCCCTCATGTTAAACAAAGATGTACTACCAAATAACATTTCTAGGTTTCACAGCCCTTATGTTATTGATGACGTATTTTTTTGTCATGAGTGAGATGCCATCTACATATTATTTCCTGTGGAATTGTATCCATAGATACGTTAGGGTTTGTTTCATAGTGCATGAACTCTCATTTCAGTAAATTTTTAGTCTTAGGAGATTGAACCATTCCCTCAGATTGCATGGTAATTGTTTTTTTGTTGTTGCATAGTTTTCACATTCTTTTTAAGCAAATAGATGGGATATTTCATTTTTCTGTTTTCAATAAGTGTATTATAGATACTTACTATATTTTGACTTGCTTTTTCTGAGTCATCAGTTTTTTTGTGAGATTTTTCCATGTTAACTTGAGGCATTTGTCCCCTTGCTATCCAGCTTGGATAGTGAGCAAGTGGGCCGTACTCCATTATGTTTTTGTGCATGTCTCTCTCTCTCTCTCTCTCTTTTTTTTTCTTTGGCTGCATTGGGTTTTCGTTGCTGTGTGCGCGGGCTTTCTCTAGTTGCTTCACGCAGGGGCTACTCTTCGTTGCTGCGCAGGCTTCTCATTGTGGTGGCTTCTCTTGTTGTGGAGCATGGGCTCTAGGTGCACAGGCTTCAATAGTTGCAGCACACGGGCTCAGTAGTTGTGGCACGCGGGCCCTAGAGCACACGGGCTTCAGTAGTTGCGGTGCATGGGCTCAGTAGTTGCAGCGCATGGGCTCTCGGGCACGCGGGCTCAGTAGTTGTGGCATACTGGCTTAGTGGCTCTGCGGCATGTGGGATCTTTCTGGACCAGGGATCGAACCCGTGTCCCCTGCATTGGCAGGCAGATTCTTAACCACTGTGCCACCAGGGAAGTCCCTATGTCTCTCTTTTAATCTGCCTGTTTCTTTGGTCATTTTACAGAACTAAATATGATTTCTGATCATCATTTTGTATTATCTATATCTGTTCTCTCTTCCATTAGCACCATTAAATAAAAGATAATTGAATTTATTTTCTTTTCTTTCAAAGGAGAACCAGTGTTCTCTGGACATGAAAAGCAAATTGAATACAAGTAAGCAAGCAGAAAATGGACAACCAGAACCACAAAATAAGGTTCCAGCTGAGGACCTTACATTGACATTCAGGTAAAGAAAGGGACATTTTCATAGTCTTATACAGTCATGACAGAAGTACCCTCATACATATAATTTGATTTTTTAAATATTATTTTGTATACATTGAGAAAAGAATATTTTTGCATAAGTTCAGGAGTTAAAACTTATTTTAGATCAGACCCAAGGTTGAATTATCTGTTAATACCTAAGAAATAAAATTTTCTGCTTCCATCTCCTTTTTCCCCTTGTTTTTTAATTTATTTAAAACCAGTGTTAACATTTTGATGTATACCCTTCTGGTCTTTTTTTTTTTTTTTTTTTTTTTTTCCTTCTGGTTTTTTGAAGTGTGTAGGCATTTAGCCTCTTCCACCCACCTACCCGCCCCCCCCCCCCCCCCCCCCCCGCCCATCCTCCTGGTTTTTAATTTGGTCTATCCCATATCATCCATTATTCTTCTACAGGTATGGAAGGATACATATCAGCTATTATGAACAACCCTGCAATAAACAATATTATAGTTAATTCTTTGTTTGCATATCTTGCATCTTAGAGTATTTTGCAACTTAGGGTATTTTGAGGCTTTTGATGCATAGTCCCGAGTTGCCCTCCTGATGATATACAACAATTTCTAATGCGCTGTTGCTTTCAGGCTTAGGTTTTTGGCTCTTTAAATCCATGCATTATCCTGGGTTCAAAGCAATTTCTTGTACTAGTAAACCTGCTAAAAGCAGGGGTCAGCACTTTTTCTTAAAGGCCAGATAGTGAATATTTAAAATTATGAGTTTTACTATTTCTGTCAAAACTCAGTTCTGCCACTGTAATGTGAAAGCAGCCATAGACAATATGCAAGCAAATGGGCAGGCTGTGTTCCAATAAAAATTTGTTTACAAAAACAGGCAGCTAAAAAAAAACAAAATTAAAAAAAAAAAAAAGGCAGCTAGCTAGCCTTAGTTTGCCAACCCCTATGCTAAAATAAAGCATGGATATAGAGCTGTAAATTAAAGTTTGAATGCCATTCATGTATGCCATTCCATACTGCTAAAAAGAAAGGCCCTGTTGATTTTATTCTACTAAATAATCATTTTTATCTCTCTCCTTTTTTTAAAATCCAAACTCCTTTTTTTTTTAAAAAACATTAACAGTGATGTGCCGAATGGATCTGCCTTGACACAAGAGAACATCAGCCTCCTATCAAACAAGACCAGCTCTCTGAACCTGTCAGAGGACCCTGAGGGAGGAGGGGACAGTAATGACTCCCAGAGATCAGGAGTTACATCCAGTTCTGCTCCCTAAAACATGAGGAGTCCTACTTTTATCTTCTGTTCCTAACCAATTTGTGGGGCATAGGGGTAGGAGAACAGATAACTTCTAAACCTTTTCTCTGCGAGTGGTCAGAGAAATCCAGGAAAAGCACCGGAGGCAATGTGCACAAACACCACTACTAAAAACAAACCCTGCACATAGTTCACAATAATGCATTTTTTAATTTAAAAAAAAAAAGAAAAAGAAAAAGAAAATTAGCAGTATCTGCAAGCAATTCAGATTAAATTTGTTTTTGTTCTGTGAATGAACTTTATTTTAATAACTTTGGACGCCTTGGATCCAGGGCTTTAAAAAAAAAGAAGATATTATATATACACTCTGTTTGATTAATTGTATGATCTTAATGAAGTAGGTTTTTCTTGTATTTTGGTATTATTACATACCCAGTGTATAATTCCTTACCCCCAATCCTTTGCAACTCTCACAACCCCATAAATTACAACAGACAAAAAGCACTGGCCTTTCTGAGAATTCTGTGGTGCTTGAGAAATAGACAGTAATAGACTAGTTATTAGAAAATGTGCAGCAAACCAACTTTCCAAGAGCTGTTATTTAGAAGCCATAATCTGCTTTCTCTTTCTGGGTCACTAGCTTCATGTGTAGGTAGGTTTTTCATATGGCATTAAAACTTTTTGTAGTTATTGTTCAGGAGGGCTTTATTTCTTGTTTTTGTGTTTATTTTAGCTTTTCAGAGAGATAATTACCAATTAATTTTTGAAGCCCTCATTTCCGATATTATGGACCCCTTTCATTCTCTTAATGTAATCAGAAACATGAGTCAATTTTAGATTGCTTGAGTAGATTTAAATGGAGATTACTTTCAGGATAAACTGTAATTTATTAGCACTGAAAATACATACTTGGTTTATTACCTATATTGAGGTGATGGCTGGAAATTTAGAGCTTTGCTTTTCCAAATCGAACCTCTGCTGAAATCATAGAATGTTCAAAAACCAGGACAATCAACCATGTTTTAAAACTGCAACACTTGATTTGAACTTAAAATGAACAGAGCCACATTAGTTCAATGGATGTTTATGTTTTACTCTCAAAAACCAAAAGTATACAATTTCTGTACACTGGAGCCCTTGGCTTTCAGAGATTGGCAAATACGAACTGCCTGAATCTTAAGGATAGTTCATGGATTAATCAGTTGCTGCTTTTCAGAATCATTAGCACAAGTAGATAGTAAGTACCTAGAAGTCAATTTTTGTAGTCTTGGCTTTACAATATTGAAGATTCTTCATGAAAATGTTGAAAAGAATAAGGAAGAATTTTTATTGCTTAGTTCTGCTGCACATATTCTGATGCCACATGTCTGTACTGAACTAAGACCATATGAAACATGTTTAGTGGGGGTTATTTGATATAGTCACTCACCCTATCCCTATGTTTGCCTGATTTTCTGAAAATTTCCCTTTCTGGATTATACTACTAAAACAGAAAGCACTGGTTGTGTAATAGTTACTGCATTGCTTTGGTTGGGTAAAAAGCAAGAGTTTGTATTTTTCTTGTTTCTTATTTTCTTAACCCTTAACTCCTGCTGAGGTCATAACAACCTCAGTCTAAGCTCTGTGTCCATCATATTGTTAAATGAAACAAATGGGGGGTGAGGGTGGGGGGAGGGTAATACAGTCCTGCCATTGCCTACCAGTAGGAGAGTCCAAACAGAACACTCTTTTGAGTAGCAATTATTTAATTTGCCCAGTCAAGGCACCGTGTTTATATACTATTTCACATTGAATTTGATTATGCCCTACAGACCTGGCTGGTCAAGGATTTGATATACACATATTGGCTTGGGATTCGAGCTTTCTTTTTTATTTAAATAAAAATTTATATATATATTATATATATACATATATACATAGCTATATCTGTATATATATTGGGTATGTTTTATGGATTTTTTCGCATGAGCGCAGCTGTTGCGATAAAATGACTGATTGGGAGGTAGAAGCACTGAATGAAGATGAGGCATTTTGTCAGTTGATATCCATATTTTCCTTTTTTTTTTTAAATACACTTGCTTTTTTGCCTTTTTTATTTGTTTTATTTTGCTTAAAACCCTCTTACATTTACTCTTTAAGTACTTACTGTTTTTTTGGGAGAAGGAGAGAAACTTTTATGTCTCACAGAGTCCCGAGATTTTTCATTTCTCTCTATGGCCATAAAAGACAACATTCTTGGCCTCTAACCTTCTGTAGGCAGATTTGGGCAGATGTTATTTCTCCTTTGGACATGTTTAATTCCTAAATTTTAGGAGCAGTTGGTTCAATTTGGAACTCAGAATGATTCTGGTACTGAAAAGGAATTTATGGGTATTGATTTTGTTGAAATTTGGAGTAAAAGTAAAATTCCATTTTGGGTATCTGTTGAAACCCCTAATAACTCAACTTCTGTTGTTCTTGTTTATTTTCTTCAAATACACTCATTCTTCCTTTCACCATTTTGATTTTGTAAGCTAGGCAGAAACAGGGATTAATTTACACAGTATTCCTATTCTGAATAACACCAGAGAAGCCACTGTTTTGAACTGACTTAAAATACTCTCTTTCTCTTTATAAGGTATTTTCATGGAGTGAAGATGGGGGGAATCTCTCAAATTGTAGCCTTAACCCTAGCTGTACCTCTCTAAGGCCTCACACTCTAGAGGAAATCTGAGTGGGTAGAACAGCAAGAGAAAGGTATACTGTCCCCTTGTGCCTGTAATTTACCTATTTTAAATTGGTTACTCTGCCTTACCTCATAGAAATTCTTACAGCTTTCCCAGTGCTCACAAGCAGTTTTAGGAATTCAATAAAACCTCCAATTTTTTTTTCTCTTTCTTTTCCTTTTCTCTGTTGTATACCTTGTGATATGATGAGCCTGTAAGGGTCAATGGCCTGTTCAGGCAAAACTGCTTGACTTTCTAACTGCTTTTTTGTTAAAATCTATGAAAAATAATTGATTTTTCTAGCTTTTTAAATTTATTCCTTTAGAGACATGTAGAAGATTAAACCAGTCACATAGGAAATACAGTTTTTATGCTTTCTCCTTATTCAAATGTTAATTTCTTCTGAAGATGACTGTTTGCTTTTCACTGAATTAAAAGGCAAGACTCAGACATCTCAGATGAAAATGAACAATTCTGAGAGGGTTAAGGTAGGAGTAATAAGCATTGTGTTCAGTCTGGATAACAACACCAGAATTTTATTACAGCTAGGAATATAAAAGTACTTGGACTTTTTCTTTCTTCAGTGAGTCTCTGGAAGAGGGTAGAAGAACCGAGAATAAGATACCTAGACTCAGTTTTCTGACTTATATGTAGTTCTTTTGCCTTACTTATAGATATTGTCATAAGTTCAGTAGGTGCCACGACTTGGGTAATTTACAGAGGCTGAAGTGACCAAAGATCCATTCCTTGTTACTTTTCTAATCAAAAGAAAAGTTAGTTATAACATAGGTTTCTAGTAATATTCAAATAATAAGACACTATTTCTAATGCCAGCTACAAAATACTCGGCTACTCAGAATGTATAAAAATTTATTTCATACAGCATTAATGTGGTTGATTCCCTTCTCCCATTTTATTTCCCTTCCCTTCTCCTAGTCTTTCCCATGTATTTATTTATTTATATATATATTTTTGCCTAAAAGACATAAAATTGGTATGATTCTCATTTGCTACCTTGAATATGTAACTCCATCAGACTTTCCGTTGGTCTTTAGGGTTGGAGCTCAAAGTTTTTGTTTTTCTTTTTTTCTCTGTCCCTTCCTGTATCTTGCAAATTCCCCTTGATTTACCCACTGCCCTCCCCAATCTGCAACAGTGACAGTTTGCTGCCTCAAAACAGAGCATTCAAATGAATTCGCTTAGCCAATAACTTCTGTGAAGTTGCCTTTTCTAATGGTGTTATTACTCAGTGATGCACAAATGTGGTATTTGCCCTACTGGTAGGCAAACAAAGGTCTGGTTAGGAACGGTAACCTGCTGTTTTCTTTAAAGGAGAGCCAAAGACTTGTGCTTTACTCTGTTTTGGTTTGGGAGGAAATAGTAGCCATTTCGATTGTGAAACCTCTTAGTAGCTGTGAGTTGATTATACTGTGTAGGGAGATGTATCTAAAGTTAACTGTTAAAGTTAGCTGGCCTTATAAAATGTAAAAGTAATGAAAATTCTTCAGTTTTTCTAAACCGTGAATGTCATCTTTTACAGTATTGTGTGTAAGCAGTTCCTCCTCCCTTTTGCTGAGATTATCCTGTCATGATAGCATGTTGTATTTTTGTTATTTTACTTGTGCCTAAAGGACAATCTACTATCACTATGGTCAAGTAACTATAGTCAGTACATGTTAGATTATATTCAGATTCAGAGAAAAATAGATTCTTTTCACTAAAGAGTACTCGGTTGTTATTGCTTATGTACAAATGGTTATAGATGGAGATCTAACCATCTTTTTCTACTTTTTTTTTTTTTTTTTTTGCTCATTTTAAAGAATTGAGTAAAGGTTTCATATATAAAATCTATCTGTAAAAAGCACTTGTAATGTCTTATATATCATTAAAAGGAAAGGCTCAGTTACTTTTTAGGGGAAATTAATAACCTGTCTGGAAATTAGCTGCAGTGTTTACTTAGATTTTTACCCTAAAAGAGTCCAATTGTGTTTATTTTTTATTGATGATACATGGTTATAGTGTTTGCAAGGTGATCTCTTCCCTGAAAAGTCTGCCTATCCTTTTAGATAAAAATTAGACAGAGCTACTAAACTAAGCAGATTTTACGTTCAACGTTAGGGATTGAACAGGCAAGCAGTCTACTACTGTCATCATTTTACCTGACTGCCCATTTTGCTGGCCCACATTCATACCTTTCTACCTTGGACAACTATGATTTTTATATTTATTTGTTGCTTCAGCTCAGCTTTATGAAATTTTCCTGCTGAAATTACTTATTGGGAATTGTAGGTGGATTGCAGTTAATATTTTTTAAAATTCTTATTTCAACTTTCCTGAGCCACTTAGAAAAAGAAAGTTGTTTTTGTTGAAAGATACTGTTAATTGTAGTAAATGCCAGCTTACCATTTGGTTCTTAAGATTTTATTTCTTTGACTGCTAAAGGTGTTTTCACTTGTATTAGATTGTAACGCTAGCTATAATGTTAATGAAGAATAGGAAACTGCCACCACCAAGAAGTAACACCTTTTAATAATAAATATGTTCCCAGTGGGTAGATTCTCAATACTGCACTGAACAAAGTGGGTAAAGAGCCCTTTGAAATCCTGTTGTGATAAAGGGACTAACCTCACCACTGGAATCCTTGTTTTCAGAGCTTCTGAATTTTCAGCCAAACACTGAACTTCCCCTAAACTTTATTCCTGAGCAGAACATCCCTAGAGTAATAACCATTATTTTCAAAAGAAAATAAGGCACAATAACCCAAGAGAGAGAACTTAAGCCTCACAACAATATTGTGTCCAAAAATATGTATTTAGAAAAATAAAATCCTGTGGAGTTTGTTAACCTAATGTATGTTGTATACTAGATAAGGTGACTTATTTTCTTGTATTGAGGTCTCATTATTTCTAGTTGGGTTTTTTTGTGTGTGTTGTTTTGTTTTTAATTTAAACTGTAAGTAGACAGAGCTCACAGGTCTTTGGCATCCATTCTAGGTTGTACACTCAGAGTCATCTTATAACTGGAAACTGTCAGGTGGGCCCCTACCCCAACTCCAGATGGTGTATGAAGGGGTCAAGAAAAGAATGGAAACAAACTATTGGGTGGATAATTGGTAGCCTTTTTTTTTTTAACCTGATTTTTTAAAATCACCATTTATTAGTGTAATCTCTCTCCACTGATAGGCTGCCATTCTCACAATAATATCTGAACCACCCTGTAAAATATTCCTCTGATTTCAAGGCATTTTAAGCTTTTGCTTATCATGTTTACATCCTCTGTTCAACTAAGACACTGTTCTGAAAGCTACTTTTTCCAGGTGTATTGTTGCCTAAATTTCCTTTATTCCCCCTTTCATCCTTTCTCTTCTTCCCACCTTCTGGGAATGAAAGGAACTTGGGGGAAAAAAGTTTTTCTTTTTTTCTTTTTTTTTTTTAATTTTATTCATTGATCCATAGGCTTCATTATCTTACTTGACGATGAATCTGTGAGTTTTTAGAACAACAGAAATGGAAAAAGTGAATCAAGATAATGAACAAAACCTTTCACCCACTTAAAACATTTTCCAGTTGTGAGATTCCTCTTCTTGTGTGTGGTCTCTTCCCCTTGTTACCCCTCTTACCCTTTTTCCCTGACTATGGTCAATTTGGCTCATACCAGTCTCCCCGAGACATTCTGCAGTCATTATCACCTTTTTGGGTGGATTTTATTTTGTTTCTGTTTTTTTAAGTAACTTTTTAACATTGATGCATATTTGCTTGGGATAGAGCTTGTGTAATTTACCAATCGTATTGATTGTATGTGATTGTGCCCTGCGGAGGTATATTTAACAAGTCAAAAATAATCTAGGATAATAAAGGAGCCCATGAGATTTGAGTCAGGTTATAAATGATTTCATGAAATCATTTACAGTTTGAATAGTGAGAATTTATATCTCCTGTTCTTAAATTAATGCTAGACAAAATACCATTTTTTAAAAGTTTTCTTGCATTCCTGTTTTTCTCCCTTGCCTTTTAGCTCCCTGTTCTTGCCTGCCTCCTGTTCAGAAATAAAAATATTGAGCCTTAAAGAGACAGCTCATTTTTAAATTGCTGAAGTTTGTGAAATTTTACTTTTTCCAAGTGTTTCCAACTTCTCTTTAAAAAGTGAAGACATAATGAGTTGGAATTTCACAAGCTGTGAAATTAGCACTTGGCAAACTGTGAAATCTTATTTGAAGACTTTATCTCCTGGAAGTTCTTTTGCAATAGGAAAAAAGAACCCTGTTTTTGAAATAGACCATTTCCCTCTCTTTTTTAAAATCTGTTTATATTTTGAATTTTTAAACAGACTTCAAAAAAGTGAAGTGGAAGAAAAATAGTAGTAGGAAGATGTTTAGGACAGCAGAATGCTGGGTCTGAATAAGTACATACTCTACTTGTTGCAGAGTTTTGAGAGGATGAGGGCCATCTTTTTAATTTGTATTATCTGTGTGCATATTGTCTATATCAAAGATGCCACATTTTGTTAAAATGCTGTTCCTTTCTTTATTATCTTGGAAACTGACTCAGCCTCATGTTGCTCCAAATTAGTGTTTAAGGCTCCCACGAGTTGCAGATAAAAGGACTATTTTAACAAGTAGAAGGAGGTGATTCGCCTTTTGGTTTGTAAATATATGAAAGTATCTACAAGGTCTTTATCTGCTTTCTGTCAGCATTTATATTAAATGATAAATTGATGAGGAGAAACGCGTAGTCTTTTTTTGTAAATGAGCCTGTGCCCTCTTATTCTAACCTTGGGATTGTTTTCTTACACCTTTTTTATGGAGTTGTGTTTGTTTGTTCGTTTTTTAGGTGAAAAATAGAGAAGTAGGTAATGTATACAAACACACATACTTGTAGTGTCAATTTTATAGATATCACAGGAATTAGTCTAACACCACAGTTCAGAATACTTCATTTGTTATATAGTGATTGCACATTAGGAGTAAAGGTAATGGTTCTGAAATCCTAGAGTCAGTGTTCAGTGAGACTCCATGGTTAACATCCAAAGTTCTGGTTTTTATGCCTTCTCTTAAAATCAGAAACTTTTTATGCTTAAGCAACATGGCCTTGCTCTGAATACCTTCCTGATGCAAATATTTTTTGTCTTTCCGTTCTTACTCACTTTTCCTAATTGTACTGAAATCCCCACCAATTAGTCATTCTTGGCATTGAGAGGATTTTCTCTTAGAGACCACTGTAAAATATGCCCTATTCAAGAACTCAATGGCATGAAGAAGAAAAAAGGGGAGGAGAGGGGAATACTCTAGATTTAAAAGGAACTTTAGAGATACAAAAATCACATGCAACGTGTGGACTTTGGATCCTAATTCCAACAAACCAAACATTCAAAGACTCTTTTATATAATATAGTTAGGGGAATTTGACTTAAGTATTGAGTATTAGATAAAACCAAGGAATGACACACTTTTGTTCAGTGTGATAATAGCAACATTGTTATATAATAAAATGTCCATATTTTTAAAAGACAATAACTGACAATGGCTAGAGTTTCCTTTAAAATAACTGAATATTTTTAAAAGAAAAATAATATACATTACCAGTGAACAAACATCACTCCTTGTACCATCAGTTAGCAATTAGTTGTCTGTTAGTACCATATCTGACCTCAAGAGAAGGGGCCACAGTAAGAAAAAGTTGAGAGGGTATGAAGGATGGTAACTATTGCAACCATTCTTGAATGTCATAAAATCTAGAATGGGAATTCCAAAACCAGACTTGCTGTCTTTACCACTTACCTAGGCCTACCCTGCTTACAAGCAGCAGGGTACTTTGTGATCCCTTACACTGAGACTCATTGATTAATATGAGTTTGAGGGCTTCCTTGGTGGTGCAGTGGTTAAGAATCCAACTGCCAATGCAGGGGACACAGGTTCGAGACCTGGTCTGGGAAGATACCACATGCCACAGAGCAACTAAGCCCGTGTGCCACAACTACTGAGCCTGCACTCTATAGAGCCCACAAGCCACAACTACTGAAGCTCACGCGCCTGGAGCCCATGCTCCACAACAAAAGAAGCCACCGCAATGAGAAGCCTGCGAACCGCAACGAAGAGTAGCCCCTGCTCACCACTAGAGAAAGCCCGTGTGCAGCAACAAAGACCCAATGCGGCCAAAAATAAATAAATTTATTTAAAAAAAACCATGAGTTTGATATTTTTGTGTATATTAGCATCTCAATCCCAGTAATCAGCTAATCTGCAATGATCAATTTGTAAATCCCTCTGCTTTCCAACATGGTGGCTCATTTAGTTAATGGCTGCCACCCTTACTTGGAACACCTAGCACATCAAAAGTAAACTTTCAACTACTCACTGAACACTTAGTACAGTATTTACTAAAGTAATTTACTGAGTACTCCCTATACGGCACAACACCGTAGAGGACAAAGGGGAAATACTCTCTACCCTTAAGCTCAGACTCCACTTACGGAACTTGACATGTATACAGTTTAAGGATAGATAACAAATCATCTACAAAGCACTAGACGGAATTACCAAAGGATTATGCAACCACAGCTATCCTCAAAAGAGAAGAGCAAGGAGCTGTGAGGCTATACACAAAGAAGATTTAACCTTGCTTGGCTAGCCAGCAAAGGCTTTCTTGAGGAAGTGGCATTGAAGGTAAGAAACAGCTTGGGGGGAGTGCGCAGGGGCGGGGCAGGAGACTGCTAGTCAGAGAATAAAAGATGGGTGAACCCTGCGAAAGAAGAAAGACTGTTAGGGAAATGAAGAAGGTCATTGAAGTTAGAGTAGAGAGAATGAGATAGTGGCTTTAGATGCAGAGCCAGATCACAAAGTTGGGTTTTATTCTTAAAAGGAGTCCAAGGAAGGGTTGTAAGCAGGGGAATTAAAGGGATCAGATTTGTGCCTCTCTTCACGTTCACTGAGAAGCTTCTGTGTCAGTGCTTCTCAAACCTGACATGAATGCAGTTCACCTGGGGCTCTTGTCAAAGTGCAGTTACTGTCAGTGGGTCTGGAGTGGGGCCTGAGATTATCTAACAGGCTCCCAGGTGATACCAGTGCTGTTTGTCCGAAGACCACACTTTCGAATAGTAGGGTTCTTTCTACGTGATAGGCAATTTCAGAAGCAGAAGGATCCAGTTTCTGCCTATCAGACTTACACTTTTAGTGAAATGAGTAAGATGTAAGGCATAATTAGCACCACTTGGAGACCACCTAAAGGCAAGTGTGTAAGGCTGGGAGAAACAAGGTAATTCAGGAAAGTTCTTGCCTTTGAGGAGTTGATCCTGAAAGGTATAAAGAAGGGTTTATACGATGAACAAGGTGGGAAGTGGAGACTCCAAGCCTGGGAGCACATACACAATCATGAAAGAATATGGCCTGGAATAGAACTTCAAGGAGTTGGGGATAACTAGAAAAGTTAGGTTGAGGCCAGGTCTTGAAAAGCTTTATGTACCCTTCTGAGTTGTGATTTTGTCCCTTAGCAATTAAAAACCAGTAAAGATTTTAAGCCCGAGAGTGATGTGATGATTGTAATTTGAAGTGGAATAGGGCCTAAGGCAGAGAGCTCAGTTATGAATCTGGTGCAGTAGACTTACAAGAAATGATGAGGGCTTGCACCGGGACAGTGGGAATGAAGAGGAGGGGAGGAATTTCTGAGAACAGCACGAGCGTAACTGGCATTTCTAAACACCCAAATGGGCGCCATCAAACATGCCAACAAAATCAGGTGCTTCCCGTAATTCCCTCGACCAAGCGCAAGACCTGATCCCGTATTATCAAGTTAAAGGGAAAAAATTACCTTTGCAGTGTCAAAGCCCTTAAAAAATACAGCTTTATGGAAAACCTACAGTAATCTTAGTTTATCATCACCTTCCTATCCTCCCAAGTCTGAAAGTGTTCAGGTTATTATGAACTAAAACATGCCCTCTAATTTTCCTCAGTCCCTATGCTTACCATTGTCATCATCTAACTGGGCATTTTGTTATCCTGACAGCAAGCCGGGCAACCTGATGAAATCCTGGCCTTAGGGCGTGACGCAGGCTGCCTCTCCAGAGTGGGCTGGCCTGTTTCTCTCTGAGCATCTCGAGGGTTTTGTCTCCAGCAGCATTCCCTGGTTAGCTGAACCTCTGCAGCCATACCAAGATGTGATTCCTGAAACTTGTTTCTGTTCAAAGTTAGAACAGCCTGTCCCCAAGCAGTATCTGTTGGTTTACAGCACTGGCCATTTGGGAAGGACCTGAAACCAACTATGTCCTGATGAGATAAAAGCTGCCAAACTACATTCATTTCTAGCCCCTCATTTCCTCCTCAACCCTCAAATGGACTTGGTCAAATTTGCTAGAGCAGCCCTTGGCAGAGGTAGGTAAGAGACACCAGTCACACAATTGACCTGTACTTATCAAAACACACACCCTTGGCCTTGGCTTTACTGTGAGTTTCTTCCCGTTGCTTCTTGGTCTGTCCAACCCAACCCCTATCTCTCCAGGGAACTTTCTCCCACTACCTCTACCTCTGCCTCTGCTGTCTTCCCAATTTCTCTTTTACCACCTACATCTCCCTGAACTAACGTAGAAGCAACGAGCTTTGACTCCATGCAACTCTCTCTTGCTCAACCTCCCAAGAATACCCTTGTCTGGTGTTTCTGTTCATACAAGGTGTCAATTCCTCTGGATAAGTAAGCATTTTTACTTTACTTGATAATCTTAACTTTCCATTTGGGAGGAATTTATAAAGTTATTTTCCTGTTAATAAGTCAGCAAAACTACTCTGAACCTGGGTTTCTTCAAACACAAATATTTATTGAGTACCTGGTACATTCAAGACCCAGTGGCATGTGCACTGGACATGTTCAATAAATATTTGTTGTTTTGATTTGGTTTCCATTTGGTTTCCCTGAAACCAAAACTGAACTTTCTAACAGTTGTGAGAATTTGGACAAATTCCAATGAGATGCTTTGAGAATCTCACCTGAAAGCTGCCAAATGATAATGCAGGATTTATTTTGATAAACTTTATTTCACCTTAATTAAAATGTCGTAACCACCAAGTAAACTAGAAACCTAAGAGAGCTGAAGACAACTCTGTTTTTTGTGCTAGATGTTTTGCTGAATTTCTGTGGAAGAGTTAAGCTTTGAGTTACTCAGTAACCACAGCAGGGGCTCAGCTCTACTGTTTGTTCTCTGCCAAGGTCTTACTCTTGGATCCAAAGAAAAGAATAGAACAGCCCAGGATATGAGGCAGTGGCGAGGACCAGCTCAATTACCTGCTCACAGGAGTTACTACTGAGACCAGAGGCAAGGCTAGGGGAAGAGGAATTTTTTATTTTATGGCTGATCTTGAAGGAAGTATTAAAAAGAAAAGAGAGGGTGATTGAATGCTACATTCTTTCCTCTGCATGGCTCCTCAAATCTACCCCTAACACAGCAAAGCACAGAGGCCCTCTGAGGTCCTTCCAACCTTGTTTTTGCTCAGAATAGAGAGAAGTAGTGCTAATTTTTATCTGATAAAAGTTCTTAAGTCTGCCTCCAGTTCCAGAAATGGTTAGAAGTTTCCATGAAGAATTTGATTTTAAAATATACAATTATTAAAACACTTTACAGAATACCAGTGACAGTGGAGGGGAGGGGAGAGAGAGACCCAGATTAGTTTGCCCAGTGTACAAGCTGATTTTTCCTTTCCTCATCAAATCAGTCTAAGATGAACCAAGAGGAAAGGGATTTGGGGTCATCAAAATCTAGACAGTGAAAGCCAAGGGGAGCTGTGTGCAAGAGAACCAAAGACTGGGCTGGTATTAAAGACTCCAAAAGACCAACTGAAAGTCTCATTTGGAATGTGCGTCAGAGACAAATGCTTTCTAATTAAATATGGGCAACCAAAGGAAAAGGTGGCAGTCCCTGAGTTTGCTTCCAGGCCCTGGATTTTGAAGGACACCTGGGCAAACTTGATAGAGACTACCCAGAGGAGATGAACCAGATGGTGACATATCATAAACACTACCCCAAGAAAAATAATTGGACACTGTAAGTTTTAACCTGGGAAGGCATGGACATTTTCTTGATAGCTATCCAGACAAGGCTTTGAATCTCACCTTTGCCAGCTTTGTGATTTGGGGCAAGTTCCTAACCCTTGTAAATAGCAGTTGTTTCGTCTGTAGACTGGGCATATTATTATCTTCCTGGTAGAGCTGACAAGAGAATTATATAAGCTAATGCCTGTAAAGCACTTAGCATAGATCCTGGAATGTAGTAAATGGAACCTATCATTATCATATTCAAAGATTTAAAGATTTTGGACTTCCCTGGTGGTCCAGTGGTTAAGACTCTGCACTTCCACTGCAGGGGGCACAGGTTCGATCCCTGGTCAGGGAAGATCCCCTCGCGTGCTGCGAGGTGCGACCAAAAACAAAACAAAACAAAAAAACAAAGATTTAAAGATTTTGACCTAAGCTAATGTGAAGTAATGGTTAAATTCTAGACGATGAAATATTATACAGTCATTAGAAATAATTTTGCCAGTCAGGGCACACCTAAACACCTCTGTTCCATCAGTTCCACCTGAACTGGGCTTCTCTCAGTCTCCTTTTCTCCTTTGTCACCAGCCAGGGGCTCAGGCTGTTTCTAGTTCCTCTTTGGTGCTGCCACCACCTTCGTGTCATACCCTGGTACTCCTCTCTCCCCAAGCCTCTGTGGGACACAACCCTGATGGTCTTGTTGCTCACAAAGTCCAGACCTTCTTGACTAGGTGATATATTGACATGTTCAAAAATAGAAAAATAAGAAGGTTCATATTGACAAATCTCACTTCCACCCCTGTCTGTCTGCACCTGCCCCATCATCCCCACTTTGTGATACAAAAGTTAGCATACTAGAAACACTGCTCTGCAGCTTGCTTTTTTCTACTTAGTGAGCCTAGAGATCCTTCCATTTCAGTACAAAGAGAACAGCCTCATTCTTTTTGACAGTGGCATAGTTTTCCATTGTGGGGATGTACCTTGGTTTAACTAGTCTGCTATAGATGGAAGTTGTTTCTAATCTTTTGCTATTGCAAATCAAGTTACAATTGGTAACCTAATTTATACCCATGCAGATACGTCTGTAGGATACACTTTCTGAAGTGGGATTTCCAGCTCAAAGGGTAAACTCATTTGTAATGCTGGTATTGCCAGATTTCCTTCAAAGGGTTATAGCATTCTGCACTCGCACCAGCAATGAGTGAAAGGGCATTTTCTTCACACCCTAGCAAGAGGATGTGTTGTCTAACTTAGTTGATGTCTTTGAATTCTAATGGTTTCAGTGATAATCCTTTTTAGGGAATCAGATGGGAACTAGGAAAAGAACAGTGCTTAAAAAGTCTTGCAAAGAACCACCGAGGAATGCTAAAATTAGCAGGTGAAAGTCTGATGAAAAACGATGTATCTTCATGTTCTCAAAGTATCTTCTTACAGGATACTTGTTTAATAAAAAGGGAAATATTGTAATTTTACAGCAGAGAAAGAAACTCGGCAGTCCTGATCTTAACCAAGTGATCAAAATTAACATCACCAGTAATGGAGCAAATTGATATCATGCGCCTCCTGATATGATGCACTGAGAAGGGTACAATATTATTTCTTTAGTATTCCTACCAAAAAAAGTATAACTTGAATCTAATCCTGAGGAAACCTCAGATATATTCAAATTGAGAGATGTTCTCCAAAAATAACTGGCTCGGGGACTTCCCTGGTGGTGCAGTGGTTAAGAATCCGCCTGCCAAGGCAGGGGACACAGGTTCGAGCCCTGGTCTGGGAAGATCCCACATGCCATGGAGCAACTAAGCCCGTGCACCACAACTACTGAGCCTGCACTCTAGAGCCCAGAGCCACAACTACTGAGTCCGCGTGCCACAACTACTGAAGCCCGCGTGCCTAGAGCCAGTGCTCTGTAACAAAGAGAAGCCACCACAATGGGAAGCCCGCACACCACATCAAAGAGTAGCCCGCGCTCGCCGCAACTAGAGAAAGCCTGCACGCAGCAACGAAGACCCAGCGCAGCCATTAATTAATTAATTAATTAATTAATTAATTTTAAAAGTAAAAATAAAAATAACTAGCCCGTACTCTTAAAAAATTCCACAGTCATGAAAGACAAAAGAGAGCAACGATTCCAAACTAGACGAGACCAAAGAGACATGACAATTAAATGCAATGTGTGACCCTGGACCAGGAAATGGGGGGTGGGGGGGAGTGGAGTTTTGGGGGCTATGAAATGTTTCCCAAAGTGTGATCCAGGGATCCAAGGAGGTCCGCAAAACCTTTCAGTGTATTCATGAAGTCAAAACTATTTTATATAAACTATTTAAATAATTATATTTAGATGTAATTTAGCAAGACTATAAAGAGATCCTGAGACCAAAAATTTTGAGAACAACTGCTATAAAGAACATTAGTGGGACACTTGGCAAATTTAGAATATGATTTATGGATTTGAAAATTGTACTATATTACTGTCAATTTCCTATCTTTGATCTTGTACTGTGGTCATAAAAGGGAATAGCCTTGTTTTTAGGAACCTCACTCTTCATAAGGGTAAAAGGGCATTATATCTGCAAATTATTCTCAAACAATACAGAAAAATAATAGGGAGAGGGAGTCAGAGAGAGAGAAACAGAGAGAGGGAGAGGGAGAGAGAAAGAGGAATACCAAAAGCAGAGCAAGAAACAAATGTGGTAAAATGTTAACAATGTGAACATTTGGGGAATCTGGGTGAAGGGTATACAAGAATATTTTGTACTATTTTTGCAACTTTTCTATTACTTTAAAATTATTTTAAAATAAAAAGACTTTGTGTCTTAGTCGTGCAAATTAAGAAATTTTTACATTATCACCTCCTGATCTTTCCCTCTCCTGACCCCAGTTCCATGGACCAGACCCACCTGTCTGCCCTTCCCCTTCCCCTATACACACTTTAGTCAGATGGCCAGTAGCATTGATTGGGATGTTTATCTTCATGTCTGGGGTCTGCTATGAAGCACGGTGCTCCTTGAGGACAAAGTCATCTTTATAACCCCAGGCCGAGCACCAACCATGCCCGGTACGTATAGGCATTTATTAAACATTTGTTAATTAAATGATCATATGACTCAATGAATGGATGAAGAAATTAAACACAACCCCTGATGTATAGTTCTTCACTACCTGGCCAGGTGGTATCTGCACCCTTATCTCTTTTCCCACAGATGTTCACCAGACCCCCTTCACCCCTTGGGCAGGGTCCCCTCATCTGCCTTCCTCCAAGGACCTTCTTTACAAGGCAAAAGTCTCACAACTCCTACAAGCTGGAACAATAGGTCTGAACAGCATATTCCCACCTCAGGATCTTTGTATCTCCTGTTTCTTCTGTGTGAAAAGCTCTTCCCAAAGATATTTGACTCCCTCCCTCATTTTACTCTGGTCCCTTAATGTCAGTTTATTAGGGAGGCCTTTCCCACCTCCTTTCTACAACCGTAGCCTCCTTCCCTCCTCCCATCACTTTCTGTCCCCTTGCCCTGTTGTATTTTCCTCTGTAACCCTTATCAACACCTGACTGACATGTTATCGATTTATTTTTTATATACTGATTCTTCATGTGATCGCTGCACGTCTTCCTGTCTGGAGCTCCCAGCCCCTAGAACAGTGCCTGCTGACTCAGGTAGTGCTCCTGTGTTTGCTGAACACAAGTGGTTGAATAGGAGACTTTCCACTTGTCTTTAATCTGGAGTGACAAGGAGCCTCCGACCATTCTGGGGCTTTTTAGGACAGTTCCTTGTAACTTCATACTGTACACAGGGGCCCTCGAGATGTCCAGGGTCTAAATCAGTCAAGAACTTAGACGCAGCTTCAGTCTAGGTAGAGGTTTCCTGTCTAATGAATAAAGAACTCTTTAGAATGCCTATGACCGTACCAACTTCAAGGAGTCTTCAATCACACAGAAGGTGGCATACTTGTATCATGTGAATACAGTTGCAGCAATCCTTATGATACTGTTTTTGGCTATTTAGGAAGAGGGAAATAAATATAAACCTGCCCTTTATCTCCATTAGTTTGACTTCATCTCCCCAATAACTAAAATAAGTAAAAATAACGATATGCATAAATAAAAATAATTCGTTCTGTTTGCTTCTTAGAAGTATGTCAGTAGTTGCATGTATGTTTTTCACCTGCCCCACCCTGTCTCCTGATCCCCCAAGAGAATTTTTCGAAGTATTTCCCACCCAGCTCATCCACCCTAGAAATGTCCTTGGCAGCACCCTGAGGCCCCTGCTCCTGTGCCCCCTCCCACCACTTCAAGGCTGAATGGGGAATGAGTCCACTGTACACACAGGTGTAACCACTGTGTGTCCTTGACTGGGTCACTGACACATCAGCTCTTAGAGGCCTGAAAGTAGCACCTGTTTCAGAATATTTCTCTTCTCTCCCCTATGTTTAGACAACGTGGGCTCTTTTTCTCTTTCCCTAAAAACCTGTGAGAAAGAGGATATTGCACTGAGAGGTAGAAGACTACCTCTCATTCTGGGCATTCAACTTGGCTAGTTATATACTATTTTATTTATATAGAAAATAGACTATCTTCTACCTCCTGGTTTGGTTAACCAGGAAAAAAGAAAAAATTCCTGCAAAGTTCTCATCAGCTAGGTATTTTCTGACTAAGTTTGAATTTGTGAACATGTTCTCCTTTTCCTTTTCTATAAAGATGAAGAAGAAAATGAGGGAGTATGGGTAGGAAAGGTGGACCTTCTTTCTCTGGACCTGACTGAACTTTAAAACTTCTCTACTAATTAACCAGCACTGGGCTCTACACTTTGCTTAACCCTGGGAGCAGGTCATCAGCCTTTGACCTCAGGCCTCCCCTCCTCACCAGCTCCATCCCCCATCCTAGCCTCTGGAACCGCATCCAGATTTAGAGGAAAGAACCAGTTCAGAGGGATTGCCTCAGACCACACTATCTCCACTCGCCCAGACCTGTGGAAGATTAGCAACCATGCTTTCCAATGGGATAGGAACTGTAGCTGCTGGAAGAAGGTAAGAGGGGTGAGCTTTCCCTTTGCATGCCCTCACTGGGTTTTCTGACCTCTGGGGGACTCACCAGGATGACCTCGACACCTTCGAGAAGACCAGGCCCTCTCCCTGGTAGTTTTAATCAGACTTGTTTGGAAGACGTCATTCCAAGTGCCCTCCCTCCCACTCCCTTCTAGGGGTAAGGCCTTTCCCTAAGCCACACCTTGGATTCTTAACCTAAGAAACAAAGGGGATGTCTTCCCTTGTACAGAGATGCTGCATCAGTGTCAGCCCTCACAGCAGTCCAGGAGATACTCCAAGGGGAATTGCTGGGCCTGCCATACATCTGAAAAGAGGGCAAATTTAATCTATGAGGACCTCCTAACTCTCTTTTTGCTCCTCCTTCCACGCAATTCCCCCCTGCCCCACCCCCGTCACATCCCCCATCCCCCCACCCAAGGTCTCAGTGACCTTTGACAAAGGACTGCAGCCCTCAACATCACACACATTCCCTTCTTGATCTGGTTTTTTACAGGAAGCTAGAAGTGAGGCTGTGGCTTGGCCACCTTGGTTTTTCTTTGTGCTTAACAGAGCTCCTAGGGCCCCCTCAGCCTCCACTTGTATTTCCAAATGTAGCTGAGGGACAAAATGGGAAACAGAGGCAAGCAAGCTGAGGAGAAGAATGGCAAGATTCTCTCTGCTTCCTCACCCTGCCTTCCATAGCTCCCTCAGTGCCTCTGCTCTCCCATTCTGTGCCTCTGTTCTTAAAAGGACTGCAGGGTTCACTTCAGATCATGCAAGAAGCCAAGTACCCCTCAGCTGCCCCCAGCTTCCAGCCAGCCCCACACTTGCCCAGCAGACCACTTTGGTGAGTCCTTTCTTCACTGCGTGCATAACCTGCTTTTCTGCTGGGGGAAGATTGAGAAGACTCAGTACCCTCATACAGACTCCCCTCTCTAGACCTTAGGGCCCCAAGTCAGCCACAGGAAGTTCCTGGCCCCTCATGTCTTATCTACAAAAACATTACAAGAGGGTTTATCTCTTGGTTTACTTAATTGGGTGTCCCAATTCTCCTAATTTGTCAATTTCATGATCTTATTTTTTTAAAAAGTGAAATTAGTTTTATTTACTTTAGCGAACACACGTTGGAAGTTACTAAAACGTCTAGGAATCAGAAAATGATGAGGGCCTGAACTAAGGCAGGGAGAGAACAAGGAAACAGAATGCATAGAATCTAGGGTGTGACTAATGAGAAGCGTAAGAGGGAGAAATCCAGGGTGGCTCTCAGGTACCTGTGGGTCCCATTTGCTGAGTTTAAGGGCACAGGAAGAGAAACGTGTGTGGGTGAGAGTTATGAGTTCAGTTTGCTCGTATTTCACTAAGGAATCTGCAGGACATCCAGGTGGAATTGTCCGGCAAACAACTGGTCTGGAACTCAGTGGAAGGATTAGGCTGGAGCTAGAGACTTGGGTGTTTTCAGCACATTGATTGTGGCTTTGCCCCATTCATTCCTTCTTAACCCTCTCATGTTGCTGAAATCCCTCTGCCGAATCAATCAAAATCCTCGCAATCCTTTAACATCCAGGTTAAAAATCCATCTATTTCTGAGGCCTTCCCTAATCAGCTTCTGTTAATGGCTCCTCCAACTGACCTAAGTTTTCATTGGGCACTAAAGTTCTCTGCCATTTTTCTTGTGTGCATGTCCCATCTCACCAATTGGAAACTTCGCATTCTTTATATCTTCCAGCATGAGGCCTTGGGTACACAATACTTCTAATAACCTCAGTTGCTTCAATAGTTGATTCTAATTTCAACATGACTATGGCCAGGCAAGTGAAACTATCCACTTGTAAGGAGTCCAGGACTGGACTTGTCCTGGGCCCTTGTACTTTCCAAAGATTTTGGCCCTCCTCCTGGCCACAGCAGGTGGGATGGTAATCTATGCTTTACTGGGGCAAATCTGTGGTGGGCAGTGGGACAGGTGATTTCTCAGCCTAGCTTAACTCGGCTTTCTGTCCCCCTATAGGAGTGTATGTCTTCTCTCCTTGCTGCTTATTGGCCTCTGGGGCTGTGTGACCTGTCATTGGAGCCCTGGGGAGGACATCTGCACAGCCAAGCCTCGGGACATTCCCATGAATCCCATGTGCATTTACCGTGCCCCAGAGAAGAAAGCAACCGAGGGCGAGGGCTCAGAGCAGAAGATCCCTGGGGCCACCAACCGGCGGGTCTGGGAACTGTCCAAGGCCAATTCCCACTTTGCCACCACCTTCTATCAGCATCTGGCAGACTCCAAGAATGACAAGGACAACATTTTCCTGTCACCCCTGAGTATCTCCACAGCTTTTGCTATGACCAAGCTGGGTGCCTGTGACAACACCCTCAAGCAGCTGATGGAGGTACAACCCAAAGCCCTTCTGCCTAACCTCCTTGCTGGAACACCCAGGAGAACATCTATGTGTTGGTCTAGAGCCCTTTAGAGACTTTGAGTGGTATCCCAGTCTCTTTGTGTTTCTTTTTCTCTTTCTCCTTCCTACCCTTTATTCTTCTTTTATCCATTTATTCATCTAGAAAACATGAGCTGAGCATTTATGCTGTGCCAGGCACTGTGTTGAAGGGACTCACAACTATTGGTCAGGGGCTGACTGGCACTGTGCTCGCCACCCATGTTAGCCAGGCTGCTTTACCAGACCCACCGCTATTTTCTTTTGGCTTCTACAGGTTTTTAAGTTTGATACCATCTCTGAGAAGACATCTGATCAGATCCACTTTTTCTTTGCCAAACTGAACTGCCGACTCTATCGAAAAGCCAATAAATCCTCTGAGTTGGTATCAGCTAACCGTCTTTTTGGAGACAAATCCCTTACCTTCAATGAGACCTACCAGGACATCAGTGAGATGGTATATGGAGCCAAGCTCCAGCCCCTGGACTTCAAGGTGAGTTGCAGATGTCATCCCTGACCTCAGAGTTCTTCTTCTCCACTCAGAAATTAAAGAGATACAGAAGCAGGATCCAAATTAACACTGCTATGGTAGTTGAAGCAGGTGGAGGTGTTATAATACTATAAGTCAGAGCCCCTGGGATATGTATTCTTGCTTGAAACCTGAGAAATCAATGTAATCTCTGGATTGTAGAGGCTGCTCTGAAAAAGTTATATAAAAGTCCTGCAACAAAGAAATCTACTGACTTTATTCAATCAGTATTTCTCAAACTTTTTGGACCACATGGGCATCTCTCCTGCCCACCCCCCAACTCCTGCGTCACTCATTAGCTTCCCAGAGAACATATCTCATGAATACTCATAAGAGTTCAAATTTCCAGAGTCAGAGAAGATAATATTTTGTTTTCTTTTCTCAGACTATCTTTCTCCTCTTCTGTTTCTTTATTTCTTCCTCTTTTTCTTTCCTTTCCTTCTCTTTCTTCTGTTACCATTTATTAACGATATGGAAGATTCACGACACTATACTAGATATGTGAGGTTTCCCCAATCTGGGTTAGAGAGATGGCTTAACCAAATGGTGGGAAAAAGCAGAGGGATGATGGACAAAATAAAGTGCTTCACAGGGAAATGGAGAAGCCAATTGAATAGCACAGTTGGGTAGGTTTGTTTCCTGTTCTCTTCAGGGAAATGCAGAGCAGTCCAGAGTGACCATCAACCAATGGATATCCAATAAGACTGATGGGCGTATCACTGATGTCATTCCCCCAGAAGCCATCAATGAGTTCACTGTCCTGGTGCTGGTCAACACCATTTACTTCAAGGTACTCAAAATGTCCCTGGAGAGACCTCAGGGATGACTTGTTTTCCCTCCAGCTTACCCTCTTTCATACCATTGGGCATGTGTCAGTAGCTCTTTTTGAGAAATGGTACATGCATGGTCTGGGTAAAATACGAATTTGCTGAGTCTAGAGTCATGTCTAGGGCTGTGGCTACTGGGCTGAGGTCCAAAGCGGGCCTGGTAGTGTCTCTGGGCCCAAGGCAAAGTGTACACACTCACAGACCCAGCATGCTCAGCAGCAAGGTGTGCGTGGTAATAAATTCTCGTATATATGTGACGATTTCTCCTGTCCTTAATTAACTCCATTTTGAAATCTGGAACAAAATGATGAGTCTATAGACAATCCTCAGTGATGAGATTTTCTCCATCATCTAGAGCAGCTTCTGCAGTGACTCAAAATTCCTCTTGCCTGAAGCTTCTGAACCTCCTGATGCCAGACTAACCTCAAACTTTGCAGAGGCCTTGTTACATGATCATGCAGACTCAGAGAGTCAAGGGTTCTAAAGACTGTTCCAACTTTATTACATTTAGGAAGGATGAGGGAGAAGGTACTGGGAATAAACAGACCATTGATACTCAGGAGGGCCTCCAGCTTAACGCAGGTTGAATTGTGCCCTTCCCGGGTCATGCTCCAGATACACTCTTCTCCCCCACTGGGCCCAGGGGGTTAGCCAGTCACTGCTGTTGTCAATTATTCTGTTGCTTGGGGGGTCCCTCACCCTAAGAATGGAGTAGGTTGCATTTCTACAATGTGTACTGCCCTTTACAATTTATGGAGCACTTTGCCTTTTGTTAGTCCTCCTGATCTTCATAACATCACAAATGTGAACTTGGGCTGCTCAGACAGATTACTTAATTTAAATTCTGAGTCTTCCATTTCTGACTGCAAACTTGAGCAAGTTACTTGACACTTTTCTATGCCCCAACTCCTGCATCTATAAAATGGTAATAATGATACATCTACCTTACACGGTTACTGAAGGGATTAAGTTAATGCACATAAAATGCTTGGAGCAGTGCCTGGCACACAGTAAGCATCCTTACAAATATTAGTGATAACCAGCTCCTAATCTTACAGATGAAGAACCACCACTCAAAGAGTTAAATGACTTGTCCCAAAATCAAAGAGCCAGAAGATGACAAGGAATGATAATTACAACTCAGAAATGTCAAAGGAGTGTCTTGTATCCCCTCCTTCTTTGAACAGAAAGTTGGCCAGGCCTCACTCTCTGCCCGTCAGGACTCCCAGATGACCCCCTGGGGTTATTACCTCTGTCTGGCTTTATTCATCAGGGACAGAGCCCAGCATTTTGGAGGATGGCCTTTGAGAAAGAGGCTGGTGGGAGGCAGAAAGCAAAAGGCAATTAGATTTAAACTCCACAAGAGACTTGCAAAGAGGCCAGTAGGTTGTTCTTATTTTTATTTTTCTTGTTATAAAAGCAAATAGTCACTGCTGAAAATCTGGGAAATACAGAAAAGTTCACAGAAAAAAAATGACTCATGATTCCATCACTCTGACACAGTCAGTGTTAAGACCTTTGCATGCATATCCCTCTAGCCTTTGTTCTTAAAAATTACACTTACATATTAATGTAATAAAATATTGTGACTACTTCCCATGTCAATATTCTCCTACGGATGTTTTTGGTCTTCTTGCTTTGTGATTCTCCCACCTGGCGTCTTCTTCCAGGGCCTGTGGAAGTCAAAGTTCAGCCCTGAGAACACAAGGAAGGAACTTTTCTACAGGGTCGATGGGGAGTCGTGTTCAGTATTCATGATGTACCAGGAAGGCAAGTTCCGCTATCGGCGCGTGGCAGAGGGCACCCAGGTGCTTGAGTTGCCCTTCAAGGGTGATGACATCACCATGGTGCTCATCCTGCCCAAGCTTGAGAAGAGCCTGACCAAGGTGGAACAGGAACTCACCCCAGAGGTGCTGCAGGAGTGGCTAGATGAGCTGGCAGAGACACTGCTGGTGGTCCACATGCCCCGCTTCCGCATCGAGGACAGCTTCAGCGTGAAGGAGCGGCTGCAAGACATGGGCCTTGAGGACCTCTTCAGCCCTGACAAGTCCAGGCTCCCAGGTGAGTGCAGGAAGGACTTTCCTCCTCTCTCTGCCCCCAAAGAAGTCTGACCAAAGGTGGAAGAGATGGGGAAAGAGTAGAAAAGGGCGAATCAGGACACCTGGATTCTAATCCCAGTTCTACTGCTAACTCAGGGAAATCCCTTCCCTCTCAAGGTGTCAGTTTTCTCTTCTGTAAAACGGGACGTTGGCTCTTGGATCTCCACAGGCCCATATGGCACTGGAACCTTTTGAGTCTGTAACTGATAGAAGAGATGGGACCAGGTAGAAAAGAACTTGAAAAGCATCGGAAAATTCAGAGCAAGGAGACAGATATGATTAAGAGCCAGGGACATCCGGGTCCCACAAAATAGGCATAGCTGACATGTAACAGCCCTTCTTCACCTGCTATTCCAAAGGGCTCATGTGATTTCTAAGGTCACATGGACAGATACAGTCACCCCCTTCCCAGTTTTGATACTTTGATAACGGTGTTAAGTTGGTTTGGTTCTTCCAACCCACCATCCTTTAAAAATATGCATTAAAATCTCTCTCTCTTTTTTTTTTTTTTTTTTTTTTTTGGCCGCACTGTGTGGCTTGTGGGACCTTAGTTCCCGACCAGGGATTGAACCCTTGGCAGTGAGAGCACGGAGTCCTAACCGCTGGACTGCCAGGGAATTCCCTAAAATCTCTCTTTTTTAAAAAGGAGTTTACAACGTTAGTTAATTGGATTTACCTTTAATGGTCTGTCTTTAAACTAAGTCTGAAAACCACTCCCAAAGTGTTGCCACACTGGAAGGGAAGACATTCCGACCAGATGGAGTGAGTTTTTCTTTAAGAACAGAGTTCACCCCCCCCCAACCCCCCCATGAGCTGAAGCAGGAGATTAAATTCACGGGAGCCAGGCTGAATAAACCCAAAGTACTTTATTATTTTTAACATGTATTTATTTTTCAGGGTATCATTAAGTGAGGGTCCAGGATTTCTTTCTATTTTTCAAAAAAGCCCCAAAGGACCTCTTAATTTAAACTGAATTCCTTTCTGTGGGTTGAAGCCAACTTTCTCCCATTTCACAGAGCTTTCTCTGGTCTTCCTTCTAGGTATTGTTGCAGGAGGCCGGACCGACCTCTATGTCTCAGATGCATTCCACAAGGCATTTCTTGAGGTGAGTACACCTCTCTTCACTCTCTATTCTTCTGCTGATTTTTTATTCTCATGCTGCTTTATTATTCAATACATCAATATCTCATGTGATTACTAGCTTTGGAGTTGTTCCTCCACTGGCTCTTACAGTGTAGACAGCAGATGTGTGAACACTAGGAGACAGCTGTGGAAAAAGGCATGATTCCAGTGTCCCTCAAACCCCAAATCTGTAGCACCCTCCTCCACGAGGACTGCTACAATATAGCCCTGACTTGAAGCCCTCATGGTCTAATTGTTCCACCCTCCATCCTCTACCTCTCCTGGGGACATAGACATTAAGGGGAAGGTGACACAGGAAAAGCAGCCAGCAAAGGCATTCAGAGGAGGAGAACCAGGAGAAGATGAGCTAATGGAAACCCAGGAAGGAGTGTTAAGACAATGGAAAGCATCTAGTAAGAAGATTTTTTGAAAAGTGACTGAGGTGACTTTTCTCTGAGGAATTTGGACAGTGCAGTAGGGGCACATGCCTAGTTGTAATGGCTGAGGAGCAAATGGAAAGTAAGGAAGGGGAGCTGGTGCAGATCATGTCCTAAAGTGTGTTCCAGAACACTAGAGCTCTAGACTATACTGCAGGTAACAGAAAGTTAGATGGTCAAATGAATGTATATCCTCTTCTTGGGAAATTAACAAGAATTAATGCACATTGGAGTGCCGACGTCTGAGCAGTTCCACAGTGAAGAAAATGGTTCAGTATGGCTTAACCTAGTGTTGCCCCAACTAAGATGCCCATGGAAACCTTTACTAGAGTAAGAGCTGTATAAAGCCCTTAGAACTTCTGGTTCTCAAACAAATACTGAGCTATATAGATCAATGGCATTAGCTTTCTGGGGAGCTTGACTCAGGTTGGGGTCTGAGAATCTGTATATTTACAAAGCTCCTCAAGGAATTTTGATGCACAACCAGGTTTGGGAACCATTTATACAGATTATTCTTTGGGGGAACCAGGCTATGAGGGAAATGTGATGGGGCAATGTTAGAGAAGGTCACAGGATTGAGAAAATTGCAAAGAAAGAAGATTGTGGTCAGAGAGAAAGGTTTCGGGGCATCGTGCTAGTAAATATAGTTGCAGAGTCCAAGCTCAGTGGGAAATACGTAGTTAGGAGGAAAGTGGAGGGATCAAGGGACAGGAGGAGGTCAGAGTAATTGTAATGGGAGTGAGGACGTGTGATAGCTTAAAAAAACCGAAGGTTATATAGTCTGAGAGAAGGATAATGTAATTATAATCTCAAAAGTCCAGATGTTCTGAGAGATGGCAAGTTCAAGGTGTAGCCATGGACTGGTTTCCTTAAGTGAAGGTAATGCTCATTGGATTTGATGAGATGAAAGACATGGGAGGTTAGAGTATTGAATGGGTCTCATACCACGACATTTTAATTGTCTAGGTCACATGATAGCAGGAGTTAGGATAGACAGAAAGGCTACGGGCTAGGCAACAAAATCCTCAATGTGGGAATATAATCCATAGAACAATAGATGTTAGTGACCTGTAGGACAACAGCAAGAGTAGAGGGATATATCTTAAAGACACTGAGGTCAGAACAGGGGATTTTACATGAGTACTGGATTAATGGTTTTGGAAGTAAAAACAACACTGATACCATATGGATTATGGAAGAAAGAGCACTTAGAAAGGCTGCAAGGGAAGATGAGTCCTCAGGGTTTTAACTATGATTGAGAATCTTCTTCCAAGGACCCCAAATAGAAGTGGTCAGCTCAGACCTCCTTGAGGGCCTTGAGTAACTATTAAGAAGAAGCAGAAGTTTACATTCATTTTGTCTACTTGAGCCCACTAAACAATGATGCAAGCCTCCTCCATGGCTCTTGGGAACCCAATACACACACCCCAACTGATTGTAGATCTCCTGAGAAGCCATTAAAAACCAGAATCTGATTCGAATAAAAGGATCCTGGTCTTACAAAAGCTCCAGTCTGTTCATAAATTTAGTACTAGAATGAGAAGCCATTAAAAAAGCCATTAAAAACCTGAATCTGATTCGAATAAAAGGATCCTGGTCTTACAAAAGCTCCAGTCTTCTCATAAATTTAGTACTAGAATGATCATGAAATAGATAGTATGGCCAGAAGGGAGGTGGTAAGGAAGGAGGGAGGGAGAAAACAGCATCAACCAGCTCCTCAAGACTCAGGGATCTGAAGTGCTTTCATCAGAGGCAGGGACAGAGTTTTAGTGACATTCTGGGTGCCCAAACAAAATTTTCTAAAGATATCTCCCTCCAGACCTGTGCAGTTCTACTTATCAGCAAGTTCAAATACCATCACTTCAGTCTATTCCTCCAAGAAATACTCATCTCATCCAGCCAGAGGACCCTCCTCTTTTCATGGGCCCTAGTTCCTGAGTGGCTGCTTACAGTAGTTGTATCTGGGATCTTGATGCTCCAGGAGTGAAACTATCTCAACTATAGTGCGCTAATCTGGAGTCAAAATGTCTTTTAGTATCTAGTACAATACCATGTACAATGGTGCCAGCCAGAAATGTGACAACCTCGTATATATCCAGATTTCTGGTTTAGAGATTACCTGAATGGACCCTGGCACTTATTATTTAGCACAAGGCTTGGATGAATACAAGTGCTTACATCAATATTCAGTGGATGAAAGAAAGACTAAAAGTAGAGTTCCAGGGGGAACCCAACCTGACCCAAGTGTACTTTCACCTGGAAAACAAATGGCATTTTGGGGAATTGCTGTGTCCATGGATGATTTACCTGCCTGTAATGAGCTGCAGAGTAGCTAATGTAGCAGTTTGTTTCCTATTTGACCTGCAGGTAAACGAGGAAGGCAGTGAAGCAGCAGCAAGTACCATCATTGGCATTGCTGGCCGTTCGCTGAACCCCAGCAGAGTGACCTTCAAGGCCAACAGGCCCTTCCTGGTTCTTATCAGGGAAGTTGCTCTGAACACTATTATCTTCATGGGCAGAGTAGCCAACCCTTGTGTTAACTAAAATGTTATCCTTTATAGTTCTTCCTATTTTGGTTTGTGAATAGAAGTAAAAATAAATACAACTACTCCCATATCTCACAATTACGAATGGACTTTGCCACCTGAAATGAAGACAAGGAAAGGAGAAATGGATAGAGATGCTGTTGGGCATTTGGTAAAATGAGGCTTTCAATTGTTCTCTACCAGTGAACACATCTGGGTCAAGAAAGTGAAGAAGGGAGATATGTCACTGCTTCATCTTGAAAGATGGTAGGCATCCTGAGAGGGCAGGGGGAGCTTGAAATCTAGGTAATCCCCTCATACTAAAAAAATCCAAACATTTTAAACGAATTAATCTCTATACAGAAAAGACAGAGATTCAAATCTGAATATTAAATCATTTAATTCTCAAACCACTCACATGCATAATGTTCTTTTACACAGTGTTAAAATAAAGAGGAAAATGTATTTTTATACAAACAGAATTTCAAGTATACATTAATAGACTTTTCAAATTACTAACCAAGTTGCTAAGATTTCATTCACATTGTTCTTAAAGCTGTTCAACGAGAAAGCTTTTGCTAAACTGCTTTAAATATGTTTATATAAACCCATATATTTTCACTTTCTCTGAATCTCCCTCCCCCAACCCCAGTCTCTGCCCACCCTCCTGCCCTCCCCCCTCCCCCGACACAACAGGGCTCCTGGGGCTCTAGGAGACATGCAACCCCACCAAGAACTATTGGCTTGTCATCAGGGGAAGGACAGAATCTACAGGAGGAGAGACTGAGAACGCCTGTCAAATTAAGGGAGAACAAATCTGATACTTAGAAACGACACAAATCAGGATCATATTTTGTAGCCTGTGATTCACTTGCCTTTTATTAAAAAAAAAGTCTCAGCCTCCCACGAAACCACCCACAAGTTTCTGATAATTTGGTAGCTGAGAAAATAATTTAACATTGGGTATTCTCCCCCGTGAAACTTCTAAAATCAAGGTAGGCATTTTGAACTTTTTCATTTGGTTGTTTCTTTTTCCCTTTGGCTGGGGGTGGGGGGGCAGCTTAAAAATGGTTGATTTCTGTGTTTACATTACGGAATTTAGTTAATTTCACGAGGCCCACCAAGAGTTCTCCCTCCTCAACTCTCCTCCTGAAGTAATCTGGCTTCAGGGCGAGGAACAGCCACTCTCCTTAGGAATTAAAGTGCATTTTTTCAGTAAAAGTGGGGTGGGGGGAGGTGTGGTTTACACTTAAGTGATAATGATTAAAAGAGGGTGGGGTGAGAGAAAGTCCTACTCCTATATATAGGTACTTATAGTTAAGGTCATAATAAAAACAGATATTCTCTAAGGAAATAAGATGTACAAACCCAGTCCAGCACCCTCAGAGGTGCAAGAGTGCTAGCCTGGCTCACCGACTTTTCTGAGGCATCTTTATTAATGGAGTAATCGCTTTAGATGAAAGACACAAACCTCAAATGTTAGTTTTTTCAAAGGGAAAAAACAGACCGGTAGGTTCTTCTAGTTAAAAACTCTATCTCATTCCCTTTCAGGGATAACAACATTTTAGAAATTGATTGTCTGTTTTAATATGAATCCTTGATTAACAAGTTGTGAAAAAATGTTAGATAAGTTTGTTGCTTAGAAATATTATGGTAGCCTTTAGAAACTCAGGATGAGGAGGCATAGTTGGTCCTTGCTATCAATAAATATCAGCTGAGGGGAAGTTAAAATTTTCCTGTAATCTCTTTATTTGATAGCTACCACCAGAATCTTACTTTCTGTTTTCCTAAAAATGCTTTACTATTTCTTGGGGGACAAACCCAAGAATTTTCCAAAGAGAAGTAAATGCTACATTATTAGCTGTATGAAGAAGTGATGAGAAGGGGGAAATTGTCCTGGATTCTGGCCTCTGAGTCCAGTGTGATCTGCTTTTCACAGTGACCAGTGGGAAGGCACAGTGCCAGGGACAGGTAGATGGGAGACAGCTGTCACCCACCATATAAGCACCATTGAGAACAGGTGGACAGATTTCTTTCAGACTGTGTCCATCTGAAGGAAACCATATTTCGGCTACATTGACTTTTCTATCTTTGAACCCTCTGTCTTGTCTTTTCTTCTCAGAGACAGAGCATAAGTGGGTCCCACCTGAAATTATGAGAAGCCAGGATATCTAAGGGAAATCTAAGTGGCTTGCGGGATCTTATTAGTTCTCTGACCAGGGATTGAACCCAGGCCTTTGGCAGTGAAAGCGCCAAGGACCCGCTAACCACTGGACGGCCAGGGAATTCCCTAAGTGCTCTTTCAACCTACTTCTCCCTTTACTCACTTAGGCTGACGTGCCAAAAATTGAGAGTTCTGATTTTAAGATTTCTTAAAGGAGAAGCCATTGGTTCCTGACTGATCTGGCAGATCTAGTTAAGTTCTGCCATTAGATCACAAAATAATTCAACAGGCTAAAACAGTGAATATAGACCATAGAGGATGAAAAGTTAACGGACTGAGACATTTCTTTTGCCTATAGTTTGGGAATGTTTTTCTTTTGTTGTGAATAGGGGGATGGGACAGGGTGGTGAAACTGCAGTCAGACCAGCTTTTGTTTGGCTCTTTCAGAAAGGATTTCTTAGAGGTTTAAGAGGAATCAGCAAGCCAATCAGTAGGACAGAAGAACTTGGCCGAACGTCACAGTCCTGATAGAGAATTCCTGACAGGGAATTTGTTTCATTACTGGTGTAAAATATAGTACAAGTTTCTCTCTATATATTTTTACCATTACTTCCCCCTCCTCCTCCTCTACTGTCCTTCCCCAAATCTTAAAATCCAGTGCGGTGTGATTTGCATAAAGTTCAACAGTGTTTCACAGTACTCCACCATGTTCCTCAGTATGAAAACCCTAATGGGCTACTCTCTGGATGCAAACAAGTCTCAAAGGCTATTGCTTTTCTGTTCCACCCAATATAAGGAAGCCTTCACAAATCTTCTAAGGCATAGGAGGCATTTTTCTCTGACATTGCAGCATACACATGCTAAGCAAACAGCCAGGCCTTAATGTTATTTTAATGAAATTTCATAGCCTGATGCTAATTCAGTCCTCTGCACTAGCGATTTTTCCTTCCACCCACTTTTTCTTCTCAAACACACCACTTACTTGAAATTTAAATTATCAATTATTTGTAGGCAATATATGAATGAAAATTTCTACAGTGCCGGCAGTCTCTCAGATGAGAGACTGCTATATTTGAACTTGCTCTTAAACACAAATTTCTTTCATGAATTAGAAATCACTTGGTAGCTAATTAGTTGGAATGGTGGTTCTCACTTTTTTAAGGATAATCAAACAGTTCTCCCCTCCCCATTATCACGTGTGAGGTTGCCATGGGCAGGTATCTTTATACCTGGGCGGGAGAATGAAAGATATGAAAACTCGTTTGGAAATTACTGGGTTAAGTCTTTGATATCCTGGAACAAAGATGCTGAAATGACTCACTTCACATTTCATGTAAAACTCAGAAATATTTATGCCTTAGCTAGTGCATTTAATTCACAAAGAAACATGGAAAAGTGAAAGTCACTTTACATCGAAATCCCACTTAGAAGACAGGCTAAGAAACAATCAAATACATCACCATCACCCCAGGAAGGGCCCTTCTTTTTCTTCATTAACTTTAACAATGCCACCTGCTTACTTTACAAATAAAAATCACCCTAGGTGGCTTGGGCTTGGCTCTCTTAATAAGTTCAAGCGCTCCATTTCAGCTAGCAGAGTTAAAAAAAACTCCACTTAAATCACATATGCAAGGGAAAGAGGATTCTAGGGAGCAGACTTTGAAAATTTGTTTTGCTGACTTATGCGTACTTTGGTATAGAGAGGAAACTGGGTGGATGGCAACATCTCTCTATTGAATTACTCCGAGGACAAATAAATGATCCATTTTACCACTTGAGCCTTGCTTGGCCCACTCTAAGTTTTAAACTCAGAGCCATGCCTGGGATACCAATAAAGGTATCTTATGACAAAAGAGAACCAGGTAGAGGTTATCCTGCCAAAGACCATTCAGGACTACCTAGAAAATGATTCTCAACCTTGGCTGCCCATTAAAATCATCTGAGGAGCTTTTAAAGCCCAGATTGCACAGCTGGCCACTTAAACGTGAATGTCTAGAGGGGGCCCCAGGCATCAGTACTTTTTTAAATGCCCCAGGTGATTCTAATGTGCAGCCAAGATGGAGAACTACTTGCCTAGGTCAACTGGCTCTGTAACAGAAAGCATTAAGGTCACTGTTCACCCAAGCCAGATAGAAGAAAAATAAGACTCTATGCTTCCTCCCAGATTCATGGATTTAACATGCTTCAAACAAATTACCTAGGCATTTCTCACTTTTTTATTTGTTTTGTATTTCAGTAAATCACTTTGGCTGTAAAACAGGCTGCACTGCCGGCAGTATATTATTGACGTAATAAGACTGCACCTTAAGTATGTGTTTGTAGCAAAACAGCTGGGGACAGGCTTAGGCCAAAACTCTGGGCACAAACAAAAGATAAGCCAGCAGGAGTTAATTCCTGAGTCTAGGATATTAGGAGCATGGCTTATAGGCTGACAATGATTCTATAGTTAGAAAAAAAATAGCTGTGGTGAATAGATTCACATGATTTTACTGCCTATCTCCCTATAGCATTCATACTGTATTCGGGCGAACGTTACTATTATCAGTTGTCACCAATGAGTACTGCTTGTCTCATTTGGAATTTCACACTGTATTGTCTCTTGCCCTACCCAGTCACCAGGAAAGTAAATACTTATCAGCTAGTACCTAAAACACAGATGCCAACCTCTAAAAATCTGAAAATGGATCACTCTCTCATTTTCACTCCTAATCAGAGAATCCCTGTTTGGAATTACAACGAGCCAGTGCATTAGAAATGAAAAGGTGGAAAGCATTCTGGGATATTTCTGAGCAGGCCAGTAGTCCTTCCTCAGCTGTAACAAATGTTCAAATGGTAGATAACCTGACTTGGCTCGTGTACTTGTGCCCCAAACAGCAAATCAGTTGAGTGCTACAACTGCATTTAAAGATTAGGTGGCCTGCCTAGTGGCATTTTACTTCCAAAACTGAATTTCCTGACACCCACAACAGGCCATCCTGACTATTTTAACAGTATTGGCATTAAAACCAGAAAAAATCTCTCTTCGGAGTGTCTAAAAGCAAAACAGGTCATCCAAAAAACTGCATGCAAAACTGCAAGTTAAGATATTGGCAGAAGGCTCATTATCAGGAAAATATGGTTGATATTCCAGTCCCCCCAAATGGACTGCAAATGGCAATTTAAAAATAAAAAAAAAACAACTCAGGATTCAAACAAAATTTTCACATCATTAAAAGGAGTTGAGTGCACCTTTAAAAACAACAGAAAGACTCCACTTCCACGGGGCTACTCTTGCCAAATAGAAGCCAGTGGATAAAAGCACTAAACCCAAGTGTTCTGACACTGTTTGATTTGGGCAACGAAACCAAACACTGACATCTGAACATGACAAGAAGTGAGATACTGCAGTCTCTATATTTTGGGTCTGGCTTTCCTTTGCTTGCTACAGAAAGCTACACTCTTTCTTCAGCCAAGTGCTCAGAGGTAGAGGAGCTGAAGCGAGTACAAGAGAATGGGGTGGATGGTGGCTGAGGAATCCAGCCTCCTGCCTAAGGGGCTACAGGGCAATCTTGGAATATTCTCAGTCTTTAATGGGAGGTAGAATTTCCTACACTGACTTATCTGCCTTCATCAGACACCTTTTTCTCACATACATACATAAAATCACATACACATAGCTGGCAACTCACAATGATATTGCAACTTGCAGCAACTCTACACCTAGCCCAACAGATACTTTCAATCTAAATTTTATATTATCCCCCAGCTTTTCTCAGGTAGATGCAAGCCAGATTTGTTCTTTTGAGATCCCTCCTTTGGCCAGGCTTCTAAACATACATTTCACTTTAACGCCTACATCTTTTGTCGCTGAAGAACAGCTGCACTAAGTGGGTGCAAAGTGTTATAACATCTTTATAAATAGAAAGTGCAAGAAACAATTTTCTTAGCCAAAATACAAACAAAGCAACTAAAAGCTCTCATAGCCTACTATGCCAAGAATTTGATTTTTATAATCAATGATACAGCTAACAAAATGCTTCTAAAGCTACCAAGGTCATAGTGGATGAGTAAATATATTTATAAACATACATTTATGAAAAAAAGGTATTAAGAAAATAGCCAAACTTCCCACAAAAGTTATTTGCATGAACTATCTTTAGTATACCACTCTGTGTTCAATGCACATGCATATACAATTGAATTATATTAGTGTTATTTTTATTGGCCCACTTTTCCAAAAAGAAAACAGGCTCATTTTTTAAAACTTCAAGTTACATGATTTAAAATCATTTTTGTAAAAATATCAAATACCATATAAATTCTAAATATCTTTGCTATCTGGCTGATAGCCATTCTAGAGGTGGAGTCCAGCCACACGTAGTGACTCCTGATTTAGCATCTTGGCTTCCAGAGGAAACACATTTTAAGCTTTGTTCCCTGTGTTGTAATTCTGTTTTTGCAGTGGTTCTTTAAGAACCACTGTAGTTAGGATTCTATTTATAGGAAACTCAGTAGATCATCTTCAAAAATGTCAAAACATCTGCTACAAGATATGCTAAAAGCAGAAATCTAAACCTTAATGAATTTCTCAGGATGTGGTTATTAAATGGTTTAGACTTGTGATGCTGAAAAGAAAGAATAAGTATTTTGTCAATCTGCAGGTTCCCTTTCTTCTGACTTTGTTCTTTTTTTCAATTTGAGACCACAGTACAGTTGACCCTTGACCGACATGGGTTTGCTGCATGGGTCCATTTATAGCCAGGTTTTTTTCAATAGTAAATACTACAGTACTACACCATCAGTGGTTGGTTGAATCCCTGGATGCAGAGGAACCACAGAAACGGAGGCCAACTATAAGTTATAGGAGGATTTTCCACTTGCAGAGGGTCGGCACCCTAACTCCCACATTGTTCAAGAAACAATTATACTTAGTTTTCGTGCAAACACCAGATGATTTCAAATTTAAGAGTCACAGAGAATCTAGAGGAGGGCCCAAAGAGCTGTAAGAAACCGAATGAGAGGCATCTTCATAGATTATCAAATATTTTTCAAGTGTCCAGTATTTTCACTATAAGCATCTTTGCTGCAAACATTTTCACAGCAGAACTAATTGGTCATAAGACAATTTTGCCACAAAAGATAAAATAACTGCATGACAGTTTTTGGTTTGATAGTTTGGTTTCGACTGGCATTTCTCCCAGTTAGCAACATTACTGATGCCTTTATTGAGCTGACAGATAATGATGATTTGCTCCAAGAGTTGGTTTCTTATTTTGAAACACTACATTGGAGGATAAAGAGGCCAAAAGCCTCAAAGGTGCAGAGTTGAACCCACATTTCCCACAGAACTTTGGGAAGTCTATGAATGGACATATGACAAAATGCCAAGAACAAACAACAGTGCAGAGGCTTTCACAATGCAGTACAAAGCTTGGCTACAAATATGCATCCTGGTATTTGGAAACTGATATCTCTCTTAATGAAGGAAGAAGTTTAAGCAAAAAGAAAAAGCACAATGCTGAATGAGGAGATGAATCAACAAGCAAAAAAAAAAAAAAAAGTATAAAATACTAAGAATGAAAGACCTGGAAGACAAGTGCTTAGGTACAACACACAAAATCAGTTATTTGTGCAGGATTGGCATGAATCTACACACATTTTAGAGGTATTCAAATATTTTGTATTTTGCAATAAAGTTTTTAAAATTTTATTATTCATTTTTCATGCTTCATTATGTCCTTTTTAATGTCCCTCTTTTATTTTATCTTTTATGGCAAAATTGCCTTACAGCGAATTAGTTATAAGGTGAAAATGCTTGCAGCAAAGTTGACTATGGCAAAGATGGTTCTAGCAAAAGTACCTAGAACCAATTTTTCATTCCCTGGGAGTGTATTTCCAAAGGCTTCTCTGTCACAAAGAGCAGACTTTGAGGTACAGCAGAGTGGAAATATGGATAAAAAAGAAAATGTTAAGGCTATTTTATTTTTATTCATCAAAATTTGCCCCAATCATTATATGATAAAATCTAATCCTGATGCCTAAATGACTCAAACATTCCAACCCTGGTTATTCAACTACAAATGCCGAAGTCTTTCTTTTCTCTTCCCAGCATTTTCTAGAGTCCTAAATTAAGTCTTCAGCCCTGAGTACCCCTTTTATATCCTGTATTTGTAATTCCTGAGGCCTGACCAGGGAACAGAGATCTCTTCACTATATGATAATTGGGGATGACCAGCAAGAAGCCCTCAAAACTAATTCTCTAGGAAACCACTATACATGGAATGGATAGATAATACCAAACCTTTCTTCTCTTAGAAAGTGTATTCATTTGGGGATGATCATTTTTAGAGCAGAATCCATTCTCTGCCATTATTTCTTCTGAAGGCAATAAAAGTCCATTTATAAGCCAGCAGGAATTTAAATAAAGCATCCTAAATTTGACAAGTCTAACCAAAAATTGTAAAAATTCAATGATTTGTTATTCTATATAACAGAAGCTGATAGCAACTGATAATTTTAAAAGATTAACAACTATAAAACTGGGCAACGGATTTTCCCATATGGAAGGTAATATAAATGGAATGAACCTATTCTCCTAGCACAAATTTGTGCCAGAGGTGGTATGGTGGCAGTAAAGATGTGTAGGATATGTAGGCAAAACTTGCAATCATCTCAAGAATATAATCCATCTAGCCACTCAATAGAAACTCCTGTTGAAACAGATTTAGCAGCCATATAAATTTTCCATACCACAGGAGTTCTTGCCTATTTGTAAATTAAATACAGCTGACATCTCTAATAAATCAAGGTCTGTAACAGCAAGCTTTTTATTCCCTCTAGAGTATTTCTGGTTTAGCATAGACAGTTACTGTGGCTTCACAGGAAAACAAAAAACAAACGGCAAATGCTCACAATTTGGAACTTGGAACAAAAGAAAAAATGGAAATTTTGCTATAATATAAATGAAACTCAGGGGGTGGGAAGCTAAAGAAATCTGTTCCAGGTATTTGTCTCATTCTCCTTCTAGCTCCTTTACTGACCCATGGTAGATTTAAGAAATGGTTTCTATGGCACAAACAACTGACCTAAATGAACACACAAGAGTTAAGACAAATCAAAAAAACCTAATGCTACCTATAACAGATTAAAGTTGGCCCCAAATCCTTGACACATCTTCCATCAAGTGGTAAGGTATTTCCTCTCCCCTTGAATCTGGGCTGACCAGTGACTTCTCTGACCAATAGTGTATGGTGATGACTCTATGATAGCTCTGGGCCTGGCCTTGAAGAGGACTGGCATCCTCTGCCCAGCCTCTTGGAGGCCTGAGCTGCCATTTCATAACTCTGACTGCTATGATGGAGAGATCAGATACAGAGTCCCCGAGACTCCAGAGAGGGAGAGGAGGCCTGCTGGGCCTAGTCTTCTAGCCCTCCCTACCAAGGTGTCAGGAATGTGAGATCATCTTGGACACTCCTGACCAGTCCAACCATCTGCTGAATACTACCAGGTGACCTGAGTTGTCACCACAGGGAGCAAGAAGTTGCCTAGACTAGCCTTTCCTGAATTTCTGATTCACAACATCATGCAATATATAAAGTAGTTGCTGTTTTAAGTCACTAAGGTTTAGGATAGTTCATTACACAGCAATAGATAACTGGAATGCTATCTTTCAATTTTTGCCTTGGTAGTAACTCAGTCATTCACAATTAGAACTACCAAATGGGTGACTCCTCTAAATTGGTGGGCAATATCCCCAGAAAATATTCATCATTCAACATCTGCTCAGAGGTCAACTGCTTTATCTCGTGAAGAAATCTTCCAATCACTTATTCCTGAATTAAAAGTTCACTAAAAGCAGTGCTGTTACTGGCTATTGTATATTCTAGTTCACTCCAACACTTATAAGTAAACAGAGTTAACACGATGTACTGGAGATAGCCTGGGCTTTGGTATCAGATTGGTAAATATTGGCTCTGCAATTTATCCATTGTGTAATCTTGGGCTCAACAGTTTCCTCATCTATAAAATGTAGTATAATTACACCTATTAAAGGCAACATAGTCTACTAAGAATGTCAAGTGTAGTGAAAGACTGCCTAGGTCAACCTCTCTGTGTCTCCGTTTCTTTCTCTCTAAAGTGAGGATAATAACAGTATCTACCCTAATGGGATTGTCATAAGGATTAGATGAGTTAACGTGAGGCACATAGAACTGTGCCTAACACATAGTAAACACTTAAAGTCAGCTATTTTTAGTTACTACCATTACTACCTCATAGGATTATTTTGAGAATGTACTGCAATTATGTCTCTAAAGCACTTAGTATGGTTAATTCTGTCCCCTTCTTTTTGATCTGTTACCTCTGTAGTGAAAAGTGCAGGCTTTTAAAAGTATACACCAGCCTCTAACCAAGTGGGTTTAGGACTCTCAAGTATAGGAAGCCACATCTAAACTATGTCTAAAATCAATTTTGTTATACAAATTCCAAGCAGATTGTCTGGTACCAAAAATTACTTAATGGAACAAAAATTTACTTAATGGAACAGATTCTCCTGTATGCTACCTACCATTTAAGATAAGTGATTTCATAGAATAGGGAACATTTTCCTATGAGATACATACTTTGACTTCCAGCATTATGGATTAATTGAGATTCTAAAATTCACAGTATATTAAATTGTGTTGTTCGTCATATGAGATACTGAACAAATATCTCTCTTAACTGGGTGGTGAATTCTAGCTTCCTTAACAGGACTTACCGAGTAGACATGAAAAAAGCAAGCATTAGAAAAGTGTTTCTTTGGGTTTTTTTCCCTAAACTGCTCTGCCTTTGTAACTAAGCTGTGCGTTTAAAGCTTCCACTATTTGAGCTAATGGACCTTTCTTAATTATGTTACTATGGGAGGTATTATACAGATAATGGGGAAGATGTAAGATAAGAAATTTATTTATCTTATATATGCACGCTCTGTGAACATAATGTATATTTCAGGTAATATTTGCCTTCTAAGTCATTGCTGTTCCTCACAATTGAGGGAAAAGATAGTCTGCCTACACAACAAAACTGGATAGTCTGTACAGATATCTTGCAGGTTTTGATATCACTGTTCCTATCAACAATTACATCCTTTGGAATGTAATTAAGTCAGGTTTGAAAGTACTCAAAATATCCAACTTCGGCTTGTCCTGAGCAAGAAAACATACTTAATGCAAAGTAAAAAGACTGGCCCTGGGAAAAGCACCACTTAAGAATAAGAGTGAAAACAGACACTAAAAAGCAAAGGAGGCAAAGCAACATAAGACTGATAATTATCAAAGAAGTCATAATGCTTGGCCAACTCCATTGTTTTCAACAGATTCGTATTTAAATGACATCTATTACCAAGACCTCAAATGGTGGTGGATGCAGATGATTCACTGGGCTACCTAAATACAATTTCTTTCACAAGTCCTCTACCCCAGATTAATCAGAATCCCAAATTAACCAGAAAAGCAGCACTCCAAAATTTCAAGAACTATTACTATAAGTGCTCTAAGACAAGGCAGATATCACCTATGCAAATATTCTGGAACCTTCTAGATGAAGATTATCTATTACTTGGAGGGCGTAACATATAAAACCTACTAATATCCAACTTAGAAAAAAGGCAACTTTAAGAATAAAATGCCTACTGAAGAGGTGCCGTATATGCGGCTAGGTCACTCATCCAAACTTCGTATGTCTTGGTAGAGCTCACAACAAAGTAAGAATCAAATCCACTGTATTGTATCAGCATGGCCTAGAACACTTTGCCCAGATAAATTTACCTTAGAAGTCCATGTATTGTTTCCAAATGGGGAGCAATTATATTCTCCTCTTGCAAGGAATTCTGTTTATCATCATCCTAACATTTTCCATTTTTTCCAGATCTGGCATAAATAAGCTATTTGAACAGTAAGAATGAACATTCACAAATCAAATACATAATGGCCCATTACAGATTTAGAAGAATTACAAACAATAACAGAAATTGGAAGGTAGGTCTAAAAAGAACTTTAAATCTTCAGATGTTTCATTGTTTTAAAACATTGACTTAAAAAAAAAAAAAGGAAGATTTTGGCTTTTTACTATTCCACATGGAACAGAGTGAGTTTACTTGAGGAGATGAAGATTTATAGTAAAGGAAATAGGTAGAGGTTTCTAATCTAGAAAAACAGTAGTTTGGATAAGAATCAAACCACGTATTCATAACAGAAATTAATTTTTAATACTAGTGGGAATAAATTCATTCTTGCCATCATCATCATTATGTTAACTTAGAGAAATGGCAAAACACTTATAAAAACATTACTTTTTTTACAGTACTTTATGTAAACATGGTATTCATTTAACCCTACATTATTATGCATGGGAATTATTTTTAAAAATTACTTTCTTAAATCTGTAATTACCATCCTAAACTTTAATGCACCTTTAAGGCAAGGACAAATCATAAGGCCTACTCTAAATGCTTTAAAGCAATGGGATTCAAGAAGGAGCACAAATGAGACAAGGATCTAGAAAAAGATGGCAACCTCTTTCAAGAAACTGATGCATATATGGCAGTATGAATTTAAAACCTCAACCAAACTATTATTATAAAGGCAAAATGGCAAGAGTGACAAATTGAGAGGCAGTGGTGTAATTCTTTCAAATCTAATTCTGGACTTGGCAAACTTTTGTTTTCAAGCTTTGCAGGCCATGTGGTCTCTGTCAAAGTACTCAACTTTGCCACTATTGCAGAAAGTAGCCATAAACAATACCTAAAGGAATAGGTGTGGATCTATTCCACTATCACTTTCTTTACACATACAGGTGACCTTAGGATTTGGCCTGGGGGCTACGGTTTGCTGAACCTTGATCTAATTCCTAAATCCTAGAGATACACTTTGCTAAGGGGCATCCTCTCAAATTAAGGGATTTACCTGGTTTAATTGCTAGTTGTCCCTTCTCTAAATCTCAGCAACCAAAATACTAATGAGTAAGTATACAGATAAGGAGAACATTTGAGGAAGAGAAAAAAAAACCACGTCTGTTGCAGCTGAAAAAATAAAAACTTCCAAGATTCCAGCTCCTTCCTGATTAAATGCCTTTGCACTATGACTAAGAAGACTTTTATCTTTGTTCAATTTAATTTCCTTTCCATTACCCATTGCTTTCATTTCTTTAAATTAGATCTTCCAGTCAAATAAAATGTCATTTTTACCAGTTAAAACAAAATTAGTGTTAAGTAACAGCTAAAACTTTTCAAAAGTTATTTCTTGACTAAAGACTATTCAGCTATTAAGGATGAAGTTCACTATTTCACTCTTCCATCAAACCACTTCCAACCAAGGCCTGATTTCAACTATGAAGTTAGTAGGAAAATGGTTTATTTCTATTGTCATGCCATCTTTGGAAAACCCTGTTTCAATGATGTAGGGGGAACTGGAAACATTAAAACAAAAAACAAAAAATAACAAGAAAACTTCCCTTAACTGCTATCTCCCTTCTTTTCCAATTTTTATCCTTCAGGAACGAATTTACTTTTACACATTCAAGATTAGATTTGACCCTCTAGTATAACGGATAGCTTGGGGGTAGTTTGCAACTCACATAAAGTAAAATTCAGCTCAGTTCAGAGGTAAATATGGTTCTGAGTAAAGAGAGAACAAGTCATTAGAAAGAGCCTTCTGCCTAAGTACAGTATTACCGTTCATGCCAATGCCATATTTTAAACTGGTATCAGAGTTCTGAGAGAGAATAAAAGGTACCTCTTAGAATGAAAGCAGATTAATATATTGTCATCTCTCTTCTTTTGCTGAGAATATTGGGTAGCTCCTTTGCTATTAAGTGCTACTAAATAAATGAAAACAGTCCCAGTGTTTGCTATTTCATGGCATTAAGGTACTTAATGATGATTTAGCTCTCACTGCTAATGCTGTTCCCTTCACAAGGTGACACGTGCAAGTTAAAATTTGGTAATGAGTTTTCAGCATTAGCTAAAGTCCATTTAGTACATCCTTAAGAGAGGTATCCTCTGTGCACACACCTTTATAGCTATTCATTAAGGTAGATAGAACACTACTAACTCCTATGACCCTACAGTGATGTTAGCTAAGAACTAGGACAATGTCACAGTGAACCTGGATAACAATCTTGGATAGTTATTTAGAATAATATCTCTTCTAACTAAAACGGGGAAACTGCTTTCAGAAACTTAAATTTGTTTAAAAGTTAGGCTGGCTTGAATTTTCATGAATTTCATAGCTCTGCACTAGGCCAGTTAATAGGAGAACCAGCAAACGTGATTGTGCTGATGTGGTCCTAGATGACCGAGAAGCACTCTATTCACAGTACAGATACAGCAAAAACCTATTAGCAGTGAATAAAAAGGGAGGGGGAACCCATCAAACACTCACAGCATTTCCACATCTATCAGACAGTCCCTACTTCATTTAAAATGTTTGTTGCTAACCCTGGATGGAGTACTGACAAATGCTGCAAAGTTTCTCTTTACAGAAATTACTGCACCTCACTTTTACAATTTGGTAATAGTTTAAATAGCTCTATTTTCTCAAATAACATCTAAGAAACTAACAAAGCAATAAAGAACTTTCCAGCATAATACTTCTGAAAAGTAGGATGGACTTAACAATTTTTTGGTAGGCTTAAAAGCTCCATCTAAAGCAGCATATTCTGTACCTCTCACCTCCCTGCCTATTTAGTAATGGCAAAATCTGTCCACTGAAAGCCTTGATTACCAGCTGAAATGTTTCCTTAAAGATTTCAGTCTAATTTCAACTCTACTTTTTCTATGCCACAGAGCATAGTTGGTCCCTAAGACGGCCCTAGGCGACAGTTTTCACCCTATCATGCTGTTGCCCATCTAAAGAGGAGAATGCCATACTCTATGTCTTCTGAAGACAAAATACGGCTTCAACATAGTGTTTAAGGGTAAGCTCTAATCAAATGGTAGCATTATTACATTCCTATTAAAAGATGCATTCTGTTTTTCCAGAAGAAGAAATAACCATTCATTAGTGATATGGTGCAGCTGTATATATATGTACAGGTCTCAGATTGCTTAAGAATTACCCTTTGCATTCTAACTTCCTATCATCAAAGCAACGCCATTCTTCCCTACCCACTTTTTCACATACCCAAAGCAGTCTCAGGAAGGGAGCACACTACTAACGTTCTCACAAATGGCTCACCACCAGTCCAGGCATGACCGGCCCCTCTCCCAAATCTCTTTTACAATCATCTATGCCCCTGCACCAAAACAATTTCTTAAACCACTACATATTTAAATACTCTTTAAAAAATTAATGATCAATTAAGAGAAGCTAGAGATTTTTCTCTTTTCCATTGGCACTGTAACTTGTAAGCATCTACTTGCCTGCATCCCTTAATAATCCTCCTTCATTCTCTGCATGCAAGACAGGGCATCTAAAGCTCTACATGTTTGGTAAATTCTTTCTGACTCTCACTGCTGGATTAAGAATCTCAGAAATACCCAGAACTACCAAAAAGGTCCCTTGAAGTTTTAAAAATCTTAGGAATGATTAAGTAACCAAACCTGATCAAAATCGATCCCTTGATCAATTTATTGCAACATGATTGTGCATGATGTTTTCTGGTAAATGCCCTGTAGTGTATTATTAAAAAGCAAAGCTCTTGGAGTCACCAGCAATATGCTGATGGTTGGTTTACGAATTACTAAGTTTGCAGACGCAAGACATGGATTTAGTGAGGTTCTTCTATTGGACTGAAAATATAAACTATCACAAATGTAGAAGGAAATGGAATTGTAGTTGCAGTAAGAAGCATAGTGTTGAATTTCTACAACCACAATATTGCAGAAAAAAATGTGTTTAAAATGTCATATAAAAGTTATCAAATATGGAGACCTGTGGATTTAAAAATACAATCCAGGCTCATTTCACTGTAAAGTGACATTTTTGATGCATAATATTGCTGTTATGTGAAGCTAGGAGCCAAAGAGACTGGATGAAACTTTGGTAGTCAGCCTTACGCGTTAATTCATCTGGACTAGAGCCATTTCCTAACACCTGAAGATGTATAAGCACTATGGCTTACAAATACCAACCAGGAAGTTGCAGTACGGCTCGCTCTGTGCTGTTCGATAATTGCAGAACAAAAACACTTCCTTCCTTGCTCCCCCATTCCTCAACACAACACCCAGGCCCCCAAATGCAGAACTACCTACTGCAAACACTTCGCTGCTCATTTCACTTCCAGGTGCCTAAAGTGCTTCAGGTGATGCTGCCCATTAGAATCCTGCTCCAAGACGGCTGCATACATGAAACAATCAGGCAAAGTATCAGACGCCTTGTCAGGGCAAAGATTAATCTAACCTTTCAAAACAAAAAGAACCACCGGGATTCTTTTTTTTTTTTTTTTTTTTTTCTTCTTGAGATATGAAACTGCGTGTTCTGGCAGGGAAGGAAGAAGAGAAATTCCCCCTCATCATCACCATCATGATTACTTCCTTCTCTCTTGTGGCTGGCTGGTTCAGATGACCAAGGCTCCTGCTTCATTTTTCAGATCTGGGCAATTACAGCCACCAGGGTGATATGGACCAAAGTACAGTGTTCAAACATGACTGGTAGATAAATGGTCATTTATCATTGTTTTGTTAAAAAAAAATTTTTTTTTTATAAAGTTAACAAACCAAGGCTGTTGATCCCTGAATTAGAAAGCTGATTTGCTTGATTATTTTCCAAAGTGTGAGGTGGGAAGAAAGAGGGGAAGAGCCTCTAATGCTTTTGTGTATGTTGCTGATACAACATCTTGCTAACATCTTCTGATCCGGTGTTGTGGCATTTTGTGAATATAAGTACCAGCCCATGGCCCTCATGCTGGTTACTTACGGCCCAAAGGGGAAGAAGGTCTGCCCCCCTCCTCGCTGTTTCAATCTGGCCCAGTAGTGGACACAGAGCCCTGGGCAGTTTCCCCAGAAGCAACTGTCTCTTCTTGTGAAGGTGACTCTTCCTCGGCTTGTCCCCGAGATGTGACAGTTGTTTCAGGGGAGATGCTATGAGGCCCCTCCAGGGGTATACAGCCAGGGTGGTTTTTGCGAAAGTGCTGATTCAAGATGGCCTGGAAGGGGAAACTTTTGCCACAAACATGACAGTGAAAGGGCTTGTTGCCTGTGTGCTTGCGGATGTGATACTCCAGCTGATCTTTCCGGGTATATTTCTTGCCACACATGCGGCAGACGAATGGTGTAATTCCCATGTGCAGGCGCATGTGGCGGTCCAGGCTCCCCTTCTGGTTGAAAGATTTGGCGCAGTAGATACAGGTGAGACGGGGGTTGTACCGGAACCACCGCTCAGATACTTCCTGCTCTCGGAGATACTCCACATAGCCACTTACTCCCATCATTGCTGACTCTTCTACCTGTACCAGGTGAGGACAATAAGAAAGAATATATATTATTAAGTATATATAGTAAAAGACATCAAATCTATTTTTACTTGTTACTAAGCTATATGCTTATTTTTTGTAGCGATCCAAATAGGAAATTAATTACTACGAAAAAGTAAAGATGTTAAGATAGAAATTAAAAAAAAAAAAAAATCGAGGCCACTCTACTCCATTACCATAAAAGAAGAGGACAGCTGAGTTACTTTCTGGCTGAAAAACTGCATGCTTATTAAACCCCTGCTGAATGTTTAATTTATGGTGAAAGGAGAATCTAAGCCCGCTCATACCATCCATTTGGACTCTAATTTGCAATTATAGTCTAGACAATCAGGTAGGTACTTAGGCAATGTTGGTCCAACAGAACTTTCTGTGATGATGGAAATACTTGATAATCCGCACCACCTAATACAGTTGCCACCAGGCACATGTGGCTATTAAGCATGTGTAATATGCTAGTGTGACTGAGGAACTGAAATTTTCATTTTAATTGCTTTCACTTAACTAAAATTTAAATTTAAATAGCCACATGTGACATGGCTAATGGCTACTATATCTGACAGTACAGAATACATTATGGCAAGCACATTATAAATCATATTTATGGCATTATCATTAATACCAAAATTTAACCCAACAGTAACTAGCTTTATAAAAATGTATATAATTCGTAGGTGACAGTATTCCTTTCTACCCCAAAATATTTTAGTACCACACCAACATATTTTCTTCATTCTAAAGACTAATAAAAGTTTAACTGACCTCAGAGAAAATTGGCAAAAGAGCTGGGAAAGGAAACTAGGCTGAGATATGAATTTACTAACTTGGTTATTCCCTCCTATAACCTCTTCACAATTTGATACTCAGTAAGTATTTACTGAGTGACTATTGTCCGCCAAATACAATGACAGGTGCCACAGAGAAAGAAGTACAAGACTTGGTTTCTGGGACCTCCCTGCTGGCGCCGTGGATAAGACTCCACGCTCCCAATGCAGGGGGCCCAGGTTCAATCCCTGGTCAGGGAACTAGATCCAACACACATGCTGCAACTAAGAGTTTGCATGTCACAACTAAGGAGCCAGCCTGCTGCAACTAAGGAGCCGCCAAGCCACAGCTAAGGAGCTCTGGAGCTGCAACTAAGACCTGGCACAACCAAAATAAATAAATAAGTATTAAAAAAAAAAAGTCACACACACAAAAAAAAAGACTTGGTTTCTGATTTTGCCCTCTGAACAAAAAGATAAAACTTCTGAACAAAAAGCAGACAAAACAAAGAGAAGCAGGAGAAATACATATTCCTAATGATGTTACTAATTCACTTTTCAAACTGTTTATAGTAAAGGTAAGTGTCCTTAAAATACACTGCACAGAAATATTATCATCTAATTTTACATACCTATTATTTGTAGTGGTTTGATTTAAACAGATTATTAAAAGTAAAGAGAGGGCTTCCCTGGTGGCACAGTGGTTAAGAATCCGCCTGCCAATGCAGGGGACACAGGTTCGAGCCCTGGTCCGGGAAGATCCCACGTGCTGCGGAGCAACTAAGCCTGTGCGCAACTACTGCGCTCTAGAGCCTGCGAGCCACAACTACTGAGCCCACGTGCCACAACTACTGAAGCCTGCGTGCCTAGAGCCTGTGCTCCTCAACAAGAGAAGCCACAACGAGAAGCCCACACACTGCAACGAAGAGTAGCCCCCGCTCACTGCAACTAGAGAAAGCCCATGCGAAGCAATGAAGACCCAACACAGCCAAATATAAATAAATAAATAAATATATTAAAAAAAAAAAATTTCTGATTTATTTAGCCTGCTGACTTCTGAAGTCCTTGTGTGCGTGGGTGTATATAGCACATATATGTTTTATGTATAATGTTTTGAGTAAAAAGCTTATATACACATACATACACACACAAAAAAATATATAGGGGCTTCCCTGGTGGTCCAGTGGTTAAGATTCTGCGCTTCCACTGCAGGGGGCATGGGTTCAAGCCCTGGTCAGGGAACTAAGATCCTACATGATGTGCAGCGCGGCCAAAAAAACACACACACACAAATATATATGAGCATTTTATTTATTTATTTATTTTTTGGCCACACAGCATGTGGGATCTTAGTTCCTTGATCAGGGATGGAACCCGTGCACCCTGCATTGGAAGCACAAAGTCTTAACCACTGGACCGCTAGGGAAGTCCCTATATAAGCATTTTAAATATATAGGAGAAAATTCCATATGTGTAGCAGAGGTAAAGTACAATGCAAAGAGGAGAATATGTAAAAGTTGACTCTGGATTAACTGGAGAAAAATGAATCTAATTAGCAAATAATCTTATACCCTTTTCTTGAATATCTAAAAATGTGTATTGTCTCCTTTCACATGTTAGCTAACAATGCTCTTCAGTATTTCCAACAGAATAGAGGTGGTTCTCAGCAGGTTTGGGAAGCAGTATGTGAGGTCAAGCATTGAATGGTAAGGCTTTAGATGATTTCTCATTTATTTCATATAACATTTCTTCCTGCTCCAATTCCCTGGATAATCAAAACTGAACTCACATAAAGAGTGAGGGACTGGGACCTCCCTGGTGGTGCAGTGGTTAAGAATCCACCAGCTAATACAGGGGACATGGGTTCGATCCCTGGCCTGGGAAAATCCCACATGCTGTGGAGCAACTAAGCCCTTGCACCACAACTACTGAGCCTGCGCTCTAGAGCCCGCAAACCACAACTACTGAGCCTGTGTGCTGCAACTCCTGAAGCCCGTGCGCCTAGAGCCTGTGCTCCGCAACAAGAGAAGCCACCAAAATGAGAAGCCTGCGCACCACAAGGAAGAGTAGCCCCCACTCACCACAGCTAGAGAAAGCCAGCGTGCAGCAACGATGACCCAACACAGCCAAAAAAAAAAAAAAAAGAATGAGGGATTATCCCACTAAAAGGTCCTGGGTGACCATGGGCAGAGCATAGAATAACTTGTCTGAGGCTTAGTTTCCCCATCCATAAAATAAAAATGTTAGAATATGTTTTGCCAATTCCATTGGATTCTCATGGGAATCAAATATAATAATACCTTGAGATATCCCTGAATGCCTGATGTTATACTTTACAGCAATTAAGGGTGCTGAAACTTGGGTTCAAACCTGCATCCTACTTATTGTTCGACTTTAAGCAAGTTATTTAACTACTCTGTGTGTCAGCTTCTTCATCTGTAAAATGAATATAATAATAGCATCTACCTTATAGGTTGCTATGAGCATTGAATGAAAGTGCTTAATGTAGCCCAATAAACGTTAGCTATTATTAAACATTACAAAAATTTACAATATTATTCATAGTCTTGAGGATACCAATTCCCTAAAAAAAACTGCCTAACTTTAAGGAAAACAATGTCATAGCAGTATTATCCACAAACAGAAAGTAAATGTATTTTAGTTATCTGTCATGAACCATAATCAGAAAACTCACACATTATGATCAATTTCACCTAAAAATTATTGCAATAAAATTGCAATAAAAGAGCAAATAAATGAGCATAAAATGTAGATTAGGTCCTTGTCAAAGGTAACAATGTATCTTTGGTAGTTTTATTCCTTTATACTCTAAAAAAGAAGCAAGGACAGAAATGGCTCCTTCCTGGTTCTCTCTGTCACGAAGAAGTGGATCATTTCACTTCCCTACTAGATTGTAAACTCTGTAAGCACAGGGATAATTCTATATTGCCGAATATGCCAGAACTTGACAGTGCCTGATATGTAGCTGGTGTTCAAAAACTATTTTTTAAATGAATTATTCCATACAATGAGTAAATTCCATATAAATGAATGCTTCCTATATTTTCCAAAACAAATACCAGTCTAGATTCTTGACATGGCCTTCACTGCTGTCCACAATCCTAATCTTCAGTTACTAATCAGAGACTAAAAGAACTGAAGGGACTTATCTGATTGGTTCACTAATTTTATTTAAATATCTCCCAAACTGAGGACTTCACAGGGAACTGAATAATTCCTTATTTAGTAGTTGTCTCTTTATTGGGCACCTACTCAGTAATCTTAGCTACTCAGAACTACTTAGAGGTAAAACAACTCCCATTTAGTGGGCACCTGATAAGACAACGTCAGATACTAAGATTAGAAAATGTGGGCTCTGCTCTCAAGGAGATTTCAATCTAGAAGGAGACAAATTAATGTAAATAAGAAAAGAATAATTTATATGAGTCAGTAGAGAATTAGGAAAAAATTATACGGTACCATGTACAAATGCTACAGTGGTTTAAGAAGGGGAGATCAAAGAGGACTAGGCTAGTTAGGACAGATGGAACTAGGAGTTAGCCCTTGTGTGGACTCAGACACCTGGAAAGAACAGAGTATTCCAGACTCAAGGTGCAGACACAGAAGTCTGATGGAGTTCTGAGGCACAAAGTCTGCCTGTTTGGGACAGTTAATGCTGATGAACGGTGGGAAAAGCTGGGTTAGAAAGATTATAAATTACTTGCAAAATTAGACCAAGTATTTTAACCTTCATGTGGTAGAAAAAGGAAAAAGCCATAGAATATTTCGAATAAAGGAGTGACCTTAAGTATTCTGTTCCAGTTAAATCACCCTTATAATCAGGAAGCTCTTCAAGCCTACCAAAATTTGTTTTTACTACAACATAAGTCCATGTCCTGTTTTGGTTCTATGTGGTGGGAAAAAAATAACTGGTGAGTAGACTCGTCATAATAAACTTTCCATGTTAAGGCAGCGGTCCCCAACCTTTTTGGCACCAGGGACCGGTTTCATGGAAGACAATTTTTCCACTGACAATGGGGAGCCGCAGATGAAGCTTCGCTTGCTCGCCGCTCACCTCCTGCTATGCAGCCCGGTTCCTAACAGGCCACAGGCTGCTACCCGTCCGAGGTCTGGGGGTTGGGGACCCCTGTGTTCAGGCATATATTAACTCATCTCTTAATAGCAATTCCAGACAATACTACTTATCTCCTATTTCTTTACAGCCTGTACCTTCTGCTTCAGTCAGGTAAACAACCTTGTAGAATTCCAATTTTTGTCCCTATCCTAACTATATGTGGAATAAGTCATCTCTTTCTAACTACTTTAAAAACCACACTTAAACTCTCCCGAGTAACACTTTCCTTAAGTGGATATTGATTCCTGTAACTGCCTTTTAAGCACTCCTATTCCCACAACACACTTACTTAAGTCTATATAGTCTTATCTATATGTGCTTTGTGTATCTGTTAGTCTGTCTTATGCCCACATTCAGTTGTAAGGTCTGTCTCATTGCTGTATCTATTTTCACAATAGTTAACCGTCACATAGGTCACAGAGTCATCACATTTTATTTGAGAGATGAAGAGAAGAAGGGCCCTAATAATATGAGTAAACTTACTTTTCCTCCAAGCTCCTAACACTTTCTCTCACACCTTATTAAAACTAAAAAATTCTCCTCTAATGGTTGCAGTTCCTTTTCTGATACCAAACAGCATGATAATATACAAGTAAATACAGTTTATAACAATGTCTTACTGCTGTTACTATACCATATACACAATAAACATCTAGTGGTTTAGATAAAAATTAAACAAGATACTATCAGTATAGTGCAGAAGATAAAAAATTAGCTACGCAATCTTAATCCACCAGTGTTTCCTTTTAAAGGGCCACAGTGTTTACAATTTATTGTGTTCTACTTGGTGAGTTCACCAACTTTTTAAAAAATCAATCTTCAGTGATAGACACCTGTGAGAAAAAATAAACAAAAATATCAACCAACTACATACTTATTATACTACTTGCTAAAAAGAGTTGCAAATAAAATAGAAGACATCATTCCTATCCTTTCTAGAACATTTTAGTCTAACAGAACATTTAGGAAGAAAATAGATGAAAGGATACAAGCATACTAAAAAGCAAACAGAACATAAAAATGCATAAGCAATTCACTTACAAATCTACAATACTATATAAACTAATAATTATGTAGTCTTATATCCACACATGTACAAAATCAAACTCTCTCCATCCCAGGTCCTACATTACCTGCATGTAGTTTTCAGAGGTTATTTTTATTACTCTTAGGACTACAGACTGGCTCCTATAATCAGGAAAGAGTTTCACAATCTTATCCTTTTCTACTTCCCCAAATCTGCTGACACCAAAAGTGTATTTCCTGCATGCTCACAAGCAAGAATAAAGAGAAAAGTAATCATATACAGTATTTATTAAACAGGGCCAATGTTACCTCTCCTACATCTTTCCTTTCTTATTCATTATACTATGTTCACACACAGTGGCAATTTCTTCAACCACTGCAGCAATTCTAAATCCACAACTACATACCTGGGAGCTGGGTTGCTTAGGCTCATCCATTCTCCCAGGAGACTCACTTCTGGCTCTGTGTCTCTCCGTCAAGGGAACAACACTGCCGGAGGGGCTAAATCTGTCGGAAGAGGAGCACAAAGGGGACTAATAGAAAAGTAGTGTCAAGGAACTTAAAAAATGGTGACGTCTGCCTCCTTTATCCCATAGTCTAGGAAGGGGGAACAAACTGAACAACAGATTTCTAAGAAGTCCTTTCATGGAGCCAATACAGAATCATACATGAAATAAGAAAAGCTTGCCCTAGTAAATTTAAGAAATACAAAATGACGCAGCCATTTAGCTAAGGCTAAATATAAACTTCTACCCTTATATAAGTACCAGAAGACCAAAAAAGAATAAATTAAAACTGGGTCTGTAATTTTGTTTCTTCTATATAACTTTTAGGTTCTTGGTTGATCCTTTCCCCAAGCCCCATGATAATTTTTTATATATTTCAGACTGTTGACGTAGATCATGAAGATCAAAAATCTTTGCATTTAAGCTATTATTTCTGATACAGTTCTAAGATGGGGGGGACAACAGTGCTAACATAGGGTGACAATAAGTATTATGCTCAAGAATATTTTAACTATTAAGGACACAAGAAGGAAAATACTCTAATGAAGACCAACTTAAATGGATATAGTATATACTCTCTGAATTTCTGTGACACACTTGTCTCTCAAGACCAGATGCGAACCAAAATCATAGCTTGTTTAGTTATCACTGTTCATACAGTCAATTTTAAATTTTTAAGAAAGGAAAAGAATATTACCCATCTTAGTTGCTAATATTTCTTTCAGTTGAGACCTTCTTTCAATTTACTCAGATTAAAATTACTGTTATTTCCCCCCAAAGAAATGTTCTAACAACTGCAATGCATTAGAAAGAGAAAAGTGGGGCATGGGGCATAGGGCATAGTAGCACTGGTGAAAAAAAGAAACTGTCAGGTTTGTGGTAGCAGCTGTCATCAATGACAAAACAGAAAAAATATCATCAAATGACAAGTGAAAAAAAAGGAATGAAAAACATCCAAAAAGCTTTTCTTTGGAATTACTGTGATTACACTAAAAAGAACAATCACTGCTGGTACCATATTTTGTCTAATTTGGTAGATGGGGGCAAAGAAAAGTAAACAGTGCTACAAAGGAATGTGAAACTTCCAGAGGCCACCTACCTGTGTGAGAACATACCAAGGAAGGGCAATGCTGTCAGATTCCCAGCTGATGACCAGCTCTCTTCCTGGAATTCCGAAGAAGCCCTGGCAATTACTGATCCTAGCGTGACTGCAGATGCTATTCTGATTCATGAAGTGTCTAACTTTACCATAATTCTCACAACACTGTGAATACTTCAGGACTAGGAGCTTCCTGCTTTAAAAAAATTAGAATGCAAGTCTTTTGGCACACTTCCAGTTTCCCCAACATAAACTTAGACTAAGAACAACAAGTAAGGAAGATACTCTTTGTATCACACACAGGGCCTGCTTTAATTACCTCTGCACAACAGCCATTAGATGGGCAAACAAAACTTACCTGTCAATTTCACTGCTTGTTGGCCTAGCGACCTTGGCTCCTGAAGATCCTAACATGTAATTTTCCTGTCCTACAGAACCATGGCCTGTGGTGTCAATCACCATGGCTGTGACTTCCTCTGCACTACTTCCATCTTCTCCAGAAGGCTGATTCTCAGGCCCAAGCCACTCTTCTAGATTTTCAGTTTTGATGTGTACTGCTCCAAGAACTCTAACTTCATCATCACTCCGGGCCCCTCGGTCTGCTACTCCTGTCTCCACGTACCACTGTCCTGCTCGGTTGATCCGAAGAATGGGCTCCCGGCTCTCTACATCAGAACTCTGTTCAATTATCTGAGGGCTGGTGGACTCCTCAGGAGGGCTGAGCTCCCTGATATCCAGCACAGCACTAACCTGACCTCGCCGGTTTCCCTTTGGGGTATTATGTCGGGGGCTAAGGGAGCGGTTCAGATTTGGTGTAACTCTGTGAGACTCTGGAGGTCCCTCTGGGTGCTTTGTCCTTGTTTGACTTAATTCAGCTTCAACCTCAGCCACATTGATTTTGAAATGAATGCCCTCCAGGATCTGTGTACATTTGTCTATAATATGCTGCATCTGCAGAAAACTGGCAGCTGTCAGGTAGCTGATGATATCTGCCAGTTGCAGGCATATCCGCCCCGTATAACAGAAAGAAAGGAGCTGTTCAAAAACAGTAGGGTTCTTTATGACTGAAATGGAGACAGTACTCATCTCATTCAAGGACATGTGATCTCGGAAATAGGGGGAGCTGGCAGCCAGTACCACTTTGTGAGCCCGAAAAGCTTGTCCTTGCACGTTGACCACGATGTCACAGAGACGGCCCTGCATGCGCAGCTGGTTTAGATGGCTCAGGACAGAGTTGCTGAAGTCAGGGATCTCCAGTTGTATGTTCCCACTTTTCTCCATGGTCGTGCCTGAGGGCGTAGGCAGGCATTCAACCCTGCTGAAAGAGGAAACGAACGAACTGTCGTTAGTAATTATAACCAGTACCCTCAGGCTTTCCAATTCACACCTATTTAAAAATATTATCTGGTAAAATTTCAAAATCTCCAAATAAATAGAGATACTTTCCTTATGTTTAAACATGGAAAAGAAATACCAACAGGTTTAGTAGTTTAGGTTTCACAGCAAGGTACCATTAAAACCAAAAAGTGATTGTTAGACTTCTAAAAATTCAAGCTATGCCCATATTTTCCTTATTAACAAGCTATATAACATCAAAACTGAAGTTCAACAGAATAGAGGGGGTAAAAAAAAGCAGTGTGACAATTTTTATTTACTAAGTGTTAATCATAAGGTATTTGCACACAGTATAAAATGCGGTGACAAGTTTTCTTTGGAGAAGGAAAGAAAGAAGCTTTTTGAATAAATGTAATTATACACAGGTGGGCTGATTAGATACCCTTAATATTTTACTACTTGATGCATGAGTTATGTTTATTATTTTATAAAGTGACTAATATCCCTCCTGAGTATAAGCCATTATTTCTAAGCTGAAGGGTCAGAGCCCCCCACAGAAAGGCTTTGGGTTTAGGACTTGGAGGTAAACTCTAGGTTACAAAAAACTCCCAGTTGTGTCAGGACTCAAATGCAGAGAACTTGAAGAAGTTCACTCTCAGGATTAGGTAAAGGTAGATAAGTCTGCCTCTATCTAAATTCAAAGTTGGAAATTTCAGGGTGGTAATGATACTTTGATTCTGAAATTTAGTTCCCCAAAGCTGGTGAAAAACAGAGCATTTACCAAGTATGGCCAATATTTTTACATTAAAAGATTTTTGAAAAGTTGCTGAACCACTAAGCCTGTAACTGCATCCAATAGTCTTCACTGGTTGAGAGTAGTTTGTATAAATCCCATTAGAAAGACACTGACTTGAGCACACATAGTTACCTAAGACCTGAAACTGCAGGAACTTATCCTGACAAGCTCACAGTATTGCCCTGCATTTACCACACACTTATCAGTAAATAGGGAAGTGTATACACTGCTTTCAAGAACCAACTTTAGCCAATCTGACCTTTTTCCAAAGCGTTTTTGTTTGTTTTGAAACTTTTAATCCAATAAGAGCCTCTGTCGATGCCATCATGAATGCAGATGTTTATTTTGGAGCCTACACCAGCGCCTTTTTTGTTTGCTCTTTCCGGCAATTCCCCAGTGAGGAGGAAGCCCCTGGAGTAAGGTCTTTCTCTACCGTCGGCACTGGAGGGGTGAGAGCTGTAAGAGGGAGAATCGGGAACTGCATGGGGTTGGCCACTCCGGTACTTGAGTGGCTTTCGTCCGCGTTGGGAAGCATGGGGAACGGGGAAAAAGCAGAGGGGCGAAATGTCACCGAGGCGTGCGGCCGGGGAGCGAGCAATCAGGTGAGGGTAGAGAACCGGGAAGGGGGCGGCGCCCCGGGACCCGGTCCAGGCGGTAGGCGTAAGCGGGCGGGGAGCTGCCTAGAGGTGGGTGTGTGTATCTGGGTGTGTCCGGGCTGCCGATGGGGAGGGGGCCGCCCATCCCGGGGTCCTGAGGGAGGGGCCCACGAGGGGGCGGGTCCGGCAGCTCAGCCCGGCCCGGGGCCAAGCGGGTGGAAGGTCTCCGGGTGCCTTGAGGCGGGGTGGAGGGAGGTGGCTGAGCGCCCCAGGAGCAGGCTGCGGCGGAGACCGGGCGAGGCGGCCCCGGTGCAGGGCAGCGGGACTGCTGTGCGGGGCCCGAGCCCAGTCAAGGAGCAGCACCTACCTCCGGGGGTGGAAATGGGCCGGAATGGGCCGGAACACCGTCCCGGAAGTGAAACCCCCCACCCCCTCCCCCGGAGCGGGCGACGTGCCGGAAGGAAATCGCTCACCCTTACACCGCCCCCCTTCCCCCTCCCCAGCGCTTTCCGTCCCTCGCGCCCCCTCCCCTCTCTTCCCCTCCTCCTCAGTCCGTAGGAGGGCGGGAGCCCTGCGTCACGTGGGCGGTCGTGTCCCCGCCCCGGGGCGCGGCCAGGGGCGGGGCCGAGGGGCGGGCTTAGAAGACTGGACGGAGGTGTGCCGAAGGAGGAGGCGAATGGGAGGGGGAGGAGTTGAAGCCGACGCTGGCGGAGAGTCTGCGTCATGACGTCATGGAATAGAATCCTTATATACAGGCGCCTGGACGCCATCTCGGTCTTTAGAAGGTACGAGGTGGCTCTCGGTATGTACGTGTTTTGTGTGCTGTTAAGTAAGTTCTTAGCCTGAGAGGTCTCTAGCTCTTGGCAGTTAGGATCGCCTTAAGCCGGCTGGCATTTCTAGGCTAGTCGCAGGCCTTCGCACGGTTCACAAAATGAAGATGGTGGAGGATTGCGAGTTGGGTGCGGGCGCGACCTAATTATACTCCTCGGGTTGTTGGGCCGAACTGCGGAAAAACCCCGGCTCGCGGGCTCTGCCTCTGATGAAGCCTGTGTTGGTAGGGACATCTGAGACTGTTGATGAATGCCAACGGCTCTGATGGCGGCGCGTGCCGAGTCACCGAGTGGGTCTTTGTTAAAGACCTCGGCCCGAGTCTCCTTCAGCCACTTGTTCTCAGGAAGGCCACGTGGTTCTCTAAAGGCTGCATTCCGCACTGCACCATTATTTACGTCAGTGGTTCTTAATCTTAATTATGTTGAATGCTCTCATGCAGTTATGGGTGGTGTAAACGACTTGCTTACATGGTATGGAAACGACGTAAGGTTTAAACTTAGGTTTAGAACAAAATGAATTTTTTAAATCTCTAATCTTTCCTAGGAACGGTGCCAGGCATGGGTGCCAGGCATGAATGCAATGTGGCTTTAGATGGCTTCTGGTGGACAGGTAAGTAACGGCTAAATACAGTGGGAAGAATGAAGTCTGCTTAGATGTGGTTTTTATGTTAAGCCTGTGATGGTTTAAGAGTAGTGGGCAGAAGGGATTTCTGAAAAATTCTGTTCTGAGGCTTAACTACTTAACGACATTAGTGATTAACTTAGCAGCACAGCATGTTTTATTGGATTACTCTTTGTCTGTTTTCTAGTTGTGTACCAAAGGGATGAGAACCGCTGCTGGGGTGAGTTACTGAAATTCCCTGACAAAGGGAAGTTAGGTTGAAAGTCCACTGAATGTGCCACAATGATGACAGTTTATTTGCTACTCTTGACTGTGAGGGTGACGAGAATTACTACCACCATTATGCTAACTGAGGCACACAAAATGGTGGTTTAGAGAACATAGAGATTGCACCCAAGTTTATATGAAACTGTTTCTTCCCAGGTTTTAAAGCACAAGCTTAATGCTGTATCCATGGGCAAACAGGTGAGAAACCTTTTTTATAGTCCATGTTTATCTAGTACTTTCAATTCTTTTTTTTTTTATAAGGGGTTATAAATTGCCAAGTCAATGTTGGTGCTTATATTAGGGTTTTCCTCCCCGTTTTTTCAAATGTAAATTGCTGCACTCTAGTTTTATATTTAGTATGAGGGGGAATCTGAAGAAACAGATACTATGATGGTTGCATAGTTCAACAGATTGAATCATGAAAAAGATAATACCATTTGTCTGATGTATCTGAGTTAGTAAAACTTTTGCTGATAGTGTAAGTAAAATACCACTACTAAGTAGTTTCTCTTTTTTTGTAGGCACTATGCAGGAAGTTAAGCACTATGTAGGCACTAAGCTGGAAGTTGAAGGGGTAAGTAAAATTGTAACTGAACTAAATATTGGTGACTGGGCAAACATGACAAAGAATGCCACTAATGGTTTTTTAGGGTTGTGTTCTAATGCACAGGAAGCAGTCCTCCCATAAAGTGCTTGAACAGTGTGCTGAATACATTAAATAAAAGCCAGGTCCTTGTCCTGTCTTAATTTGTGAGAGCAGCCTGTGTGATGATAAGCAAATACTGACTGAACATGAAGGTCTTAATTAGCTCTATCTGATTTCAGGCACTTTTTAGATTTGTGGGGAGAAAATTGATCTTTGGCTATTATAAAACCACTCTCATTTCTTAGGTCGACTTGAATCCTTGACCTGTCCGGGCCAACTTTTTGGTAAGCGTTAATGTTAAAGACAGTTTAGTAAGCTCAACTGTTACTGAGAATGCTGATGAAGTGGAATGCTTAACTACCAAGCTAATTTCCTATGTCTGGTTTGCAAGTGCATGTTGAGCATGCTCTGAACAGGGTTTCTGTAATGATGTTGAGCAAATGTCTGACCTGAAATGAGCATGTAGATGAATCTAACACTGAAGAACCCTGTGACAAATATAAGTGAGAAGAATTTAACAATAAGATTGACATTTTAATGAAAGGTGTCTCATTTCTCTTATAGATCTTGGGTACACGTTTTTTATCCATGGATGGCTTGCTTGGGGTAAGACATGAAAACAGTTCTTTGGCTCCTGGCATTTGGGTTTATATTCCGAAAATGTGCTGGTCTTAGTAGTTGTTGACCTATGTTAGTGTTTTCTGGTGTTGGACCATTGAGAAATAAACAGGCTTTAGTATTAAGCTGTTGTGAAGTGTGTCTAAAGAAATACTTCTTTGCAGGTGCAAATTTTGGAGATCTTTTATATAAAGGTATGTATGTGTTTTATCGGTCTTACCTAGTTACTGAGCAAGATGCTGTTAGTGATGATTTTTAAAAAATTAAACAGATGGGAATCTCTCTGAAAAAGAATGAAGATTTTTAAAAACTGAAACAGTATCTGGAAAATTTTTGAAATGTACCTGTTACTACATATTCAGTTTGATTAAATTTCATTAAATTTTTGCAGGTGTCAAGAGGGGTACTGGCTACAACGCAGGGAGCAAGAAGTTTTAAGCAAAGGTATAGAAGTCTCAAGTTTGGTTTCTGTGTTTTGTGGTTTAAAGCCGATACAATGATGATAACATAGTTCAGCAGACTAACAGTGATGAGCAAATACTGTCTTTCGCTCCTATCTGATGTATCTGGCTGCAACAATTCTGTTTATATATCCTTGAAAGTGGAAACCAGCCACTGTCTCACAGAAGTATTCAGGGATTTGGATAAGTGTAATGGCTCATGCAGATGTTCTGTACTGTTAATTGCAGGATTAGGAATTTACATTTTGGATAAGAACAGGCTAACGTGAGGAAATTTTTATGGCATATACTGTAGATTACACCAGAATGAATAATTTAGCTGATTATTTTCGATAGTCATTTCTCAGAGCAGTTTTAGATTCATAGCAAAATTGAAAAGTAGGTTCCCATATATCATCCTCCCCATCAACATCTACCACCAGAGTGGGACTTAAAATTTTGAACCTATGTTGACACATCTTATCACCCAGAGTCCAGTAGTAGTACATTGGGGTTCACTCATGGTGTTGTACATTCTCTGGGTTTGGAAAAATGTATCGTGACAAAGATCCACCTTGCACAGAATAGGTTCACTGCCCTAGAATTTTTTGAAAAATTTAAAAGTGGGCTACAAAAAATGGGAGAAAGGGCAAATTTTAAACAAGGATTTTATTTTTCATTTTCAAACAGGCAAATATGTTACCCTGAAGATTTCAAGGTCAGTCAGTCTCTGGTATATATGGTGAGTTAGAATGTAACCAGTGATGTGATGATTCTGCCAAATGAATAGAATGATATCACCCATAAAACCGTTCCATTTTGATTCTGAGGTTGCTTTATCAGCAAGTATCACAAGTTTTTTCCCTTCTACTGTGATTTGACATATATGGTCTTTACTTTTCAGGGCATTTATGACAGCAGTCATGCATCTTAACAGTTGACAGGTGAGGCTTGAAAATATCAGTACTGTTGTCTTGTTCCAGAATACATGATGATCTCACCCCAACTTGAACTCTCTCACTGATTACTTGATGATGTTCAAAGATCTGATAATTCTGTGTATCCCAAATGCAATTAGAATTGGCATGGAAATGGGACTTAAAATGGTTTCTCTGTTCTTGCAGGCAGCTGGATGGATGCCCATGGGATAGGAGAGGAAACAACTTGCAGTTTTTTTTAAAGCCTATTTTATTTATTGGCCATGCTGCACAGCATGTAGGATCTTAGTTCCCCCACCAGGGATTCAACCTGTGCCCCCTGCAGTGGAAGTGCAGAGCCCTAACCACTGGACCACCAGGGAATTCTCCAACTTTGAATTTTAATAAATATTTATGAACCATCTGAAGTGTGCTCATTTCAATTTAATGAGATGAACGAAGGGAAATAGGACATTTTTGTAATTGAGACCCGATGGCATATTTTTTGCAGAAATTTTCTGTGATTTAATGTGAAGTGCCTGGGTCAATTTGTCACAGTTGAAAACCAACCATTGGAGTTGTAGCCGGAGGCTGGAAAAGCAAAAGATGAGCTTGAACCACCTTTGTGCTGTGCAAGAAAGTTCCGTAGGAATGAAAATGTTGAAAGAACACAGGAACCTCAATGATCCTTAATTTCCAAAATGGGCAATTAAAAGCATTAAAATACATTGTTTATGTTGAAAATTGCAGAGAAAAGCAGAAGCTCTTAATGTTAAGTAGTGGTAGGAGTGCAGAAATTGGGAAAAATCTCCATTTGCTGTAGTAAGCACCAGGGTGTTTGGGTCTGGCAAGTGTTGATACGGAAATTGGTGTAGGAATTGGTTTCAGTGCTATCTAGAAGACGCATATTGAAAACCTAGAACAGTGAGATCTTTAAGAATGAGATCAGTAATAACTGTGGTTATAACGTCCTTTAGAAAATGGGTACTGGTTTTGTAAATTTCTGGGGGGGGGAGGAATGTGGTTTGTTCAAGTTAATGAGAAAATTAGTGAACCAGTGAGTTGCTGGTTAATTCCTAAATACCAAGGAAACCATTAGCTCTGGGAACATCTAAAAAGTAAATACCTGCCAATCAAATTTCAGCTTGCTTTCTAATTTGGCATTTGAGGTGTGTAGGAACATTAAATTGGGGTTTTCTTAGTTGCATGCCAAAACGTTTACTTAAACTCCCGCTGACTGAAATACTATTCTAAAAACTAGTCAAAAAACCAGTTTATGTAAAAGCAAGTTGACAGATTTTTTTTTGGCTGCGCTGTGAAACTTGTGGGATCTCTGTTCCCCCCAATTGAATCTGGGCCACAGCAGTGAATGCACCTAATCCTGACCACCAGGAAACTCCCTGCAAGTTGACAGATATTAAAGTGTTAGTTACCCCTTGGTATCTGGGGGGTTGGTTCCAGGACCCCCTGTGGATACCAAAATCCATGGATGCTCAGGTCTGTTAGAGGTATAGTACTATAGTGGGCCCCATGTGGATTTTGAAACTTGCATTTTGAACATAATATCCAATGTTAAATACTGATCTCCCATGCCTGGTTGGATTATTTCATATTTTAGAAAACTTCTGTCAACATTTATTGTATGTGCTATTACTCATCAAAATCTTCATGAAATCTAAAAGACAAAAGAGTAGCTATTTCTTGAATATTCTAAAACATGACAGTTTGGATTAGCCTTCAGATTTTCAGGGCATAAAAGATATATAAAAAGTATCCAAGAATATGTTTTAAAACAAGGGTAAGGTAGTATAACAAAAATACCTTCAACTTTAAGATACTGGGAAAAACCCCTAAGCAAACAAAGGGTATGTTGGGCCAAGTTAGTAGAAATACAGCATGTTGATCAGTTTTAAACCAAATCCTTAAAAGTATTAAAATTTTAAGCATTCACGTAGTGTAAGAAGATAAAACAGACAAAAAACCCTCAAACTATTCCAACTTCTAAGCAATTAAGATTTCAAATTAAATTATCTTCATTGCTTGGAAAATACGCTTTTATCTCAAATTCACTGTAAATGCTTGACATAATTAAATACCCAGGAAGACTCCTGCTAAATTTGATAGTATTATATGGTGATACTTCTCTGGGATGACCTTTCACACAATGGTTTTCAATTAATGCTGAAAAAAAGCCACTTGATAACTTTCATCACAATGAGTGGCTGATTAGTGGATTTACACTTAATAGGCACACCTTGGAAATAATTGTGAGTTCAGTTCTAGACCACCACAATAAAGCCAATATCACAATAAAGCAAGTCACAGGATTGCTTTCCCAGTACATGTAAAAGTTATGTGTACACTATAGTCTATTCAGTGTGCAATAGCATTATGTCTTTAAAAAAGATGTACATTAAAAAAATAGAAGTATAGTAGATTTTAATATTGTGTTAAACATACTTTAAAAATATTTGACTGCTGGGAATTCCCTGGCAATCCAGTGGTTAGGACTTGACTTGACACTTTCACTGCCATGGCCCCCGGGTTCAATCCCTGATGGGGAACTAAGATCCCGTGAGCCACGAGGCACAGCCAAAATAAAACAAAACTTGACTGCTAAAAGATGCTAACCATCTGAGCCTTCAGTGAGTCATAGTAGTAACATCAAAGATCACTGATCACAGATCACCAAGACAAATATAATAATGAAAAAGCTTTAAATATTGTAAGAATTACCAAAATGTGACACTGAGACATGAAGTGAGCAAATGCTATTGGAAAAATGGAGTGGAGAGACTTGCTAGACTCAGGGTTGCCATAAAACCTTCAATTCATGAAAAAAACAAAAAATGCATTATCTGTAAAGCACAATAAAAAAAAAAAAGCTAAGTGCAATAAAAGAAGGTGTGCCTGTACTCAGTAATTTACATGGCATGAGGTCCAACAAAGGGAAGAATGTGATAATTGCTCAATGTGTAATTCTGCCTATTTGTACTACTGAGCCAAGACTGATAGATAATCCACTCATTTGGATTACATGTTTCTATGTATGTGATTTGATCAACCAAAAAATTAGGTACAAAATGTCAAGCTTTTGGGCTTCCCTGGTGGCGCAGTGGTTGAGAATCTGCCTGCCAATGCAGGGGACACGGGTTCGAGCCCTGGTCTGGGAAGATCCCACATGCCACGGAGCAACTGGGCCCGTGAGCCACAATTACTGAGCCTGCGCGTCTGGAGCCGGTGCTCCGCAACAAGAGAGGCCGCGATAGTGAGAGGCCCGCGCACCGCGATGAAGAGTGGCCCCCACTTGCCGCAACTAGAGAAAGCCCTCGCACAGAAACGAAGACCCAACACAGCCATAAATAAATAAAAAAATAAATTAAAAAAAAAAAAAAGTCTCTTAAAAAAAAAAATGTCAAGCTTTTTCCTTTTTTTCTTTAAAGGGCAGCTCAATGGTTTGGGGTTGGTTAGTACAATACAGAGAATACAGAGGATACTTATAAAATGTCTCTAACACCAATGACAGTACTCATCTCATAAGTAAGGATATTATTAACTTTTGTGTTATTCACTTTTCTTTAGAACATAAAGTCATTAACTTGAACTTGCTGTATACACACAATACATACACAACCTTATGCAAAATACTTTTCATAAGTAACATTACATTTTAAAATATTGGAAACCGAATATCTGTGATCTGCATTTTGACTTAGTGGGGAAAAAAGAGAACATTCAACTAGGGAGGATTATACTGATAATAAGACTCAAAGTTAAAAGTGTCTTCCTCTCCCTTTGTACTTAACACAGCCTATACAATGTCCTGAGAGATTCATTATGAGAAAAATGTCCATCACAGCTTTAAAACCTTGCTTTGGAAGGAACTAATGAGAAAGCAGATTGGAAGGTGAGACTTCATCTTTGTTTTCAAAGAAGTGGTCTTACTTTTTCTTCTTATAGAAAAAGTTTAAATCGGTTCATTGTAAATATATCTAAACTATTAATTTTTGCAGTTTTCAATTATACAAAAGCTACGAGAAGAGGGCAGTAGAGATCATCTAATCTTAAATCATGATGTCATCCATTCAAGTCCTTGGCATAATCCCTGGTCAGTAAGAGCACAGAATACCTATATATGCCACAAATGATCTTTAATATATATCAGAAATTATTTTCAAAAACTGGGAGATTTCTACTATAGCCATGCATTCTTTAACATCTTGTTCATTAGCAAAAATCAGCAATGCAGCTTTCCTTAGGTCTTCATGGGCTAACATTTTATAGAGTTCCTCAGTTACAGCAATCCTTTCTCTGTACCATCCACAACAGTTATTACAAACTCTGTTAGTGTAATAAGTGTTCCAGGAAGAACGAAGAGACTCTTGGCCACCAGTAATACACATTATGAAATGTGTATTATTAATCACTATTTCTTCTACATTGCTTCCTATTGTAAGGGATGCATGTACAACTTCATTCACAGAAAACTGGTAAAGGATGGCAGTTCTCTCTGCATTACGCAGTCCAACAATGATAAGTATGTGCTCCTGGTGGTTGAACAGTCTCCCTATCCTGGTGAAGAGAATACACGTTCTTAGGCAGCAGGCCCCGTCCAGCCACCAGGGCCACCTGGCCTCTCCCACTCAGGCAGAAGGGGAGGCAGAGATGTGCCAGAGCCTCAGCCTCTTGCTTGGAACTGGAGAGAGACCAAAGCCCAGGCCACAGATATTGGCAGATATTTTCTCAAAAACAAATGAGTTTGGGAAAAAATCTGATGGTATTTGTTGCCAAAGATAAAATTCAAGCTTTCAAATGAAAATTACAATTTTGGAAAGCTTGTATCTGTCACTGTGCACTTACACCTTCTCCATACTTAAAGACTTATGATGAGATCAGTCATGATGTTAATGTGATTTTTTAGATATTGTTTAATGAAATTTGTCAACATCTGGACGATCTGCATAATTCAGTGATCCAATATTTTTCAAATGATCAATGTGCAGTGTTAGAAAACCATGCATAAAAGTTGTATTCAAAATATGACAGACCAATGGATTTTAGAAAAATTTACCAATATGATTTCAGATTACACATTGCAACTAACCTTTAAGAAACTTGTCAAGTTGTGGTGTAGTATCAAAGAAGAATATCCATAATTTTCAGAGAAGGCTATTAAAATACTCCTCGCTCTTCTAACTTCATATTTATGTGAGACCAAATTTTCTTCAGCTATTTCAACCAAAACAACATATCACAACAGATGGAATGCAGAATCAGATATGAGAATCCAGTATCTTTTGTTAAACCAGAAATCAAAAAGATCTGCAGAAACAATGTCACTCTTCTCACTAATTTTTGTTTGGGAAAATAATTAATTTAAAAATAAAAATGTACTATTTTTGCTAGCATGTAATGGGTTAAATCTTAATCTTAAATCTTAATTCCTGCTACAATAAAAGAGCTATATAGAACTCTTTGGGATCCTCAATAATTTTTAGAGTGTAAGTAGTCCTGAGACCAAAATTTTGAGAACTGCTATTCTAGGTAAAGATACAGGAGCCTAAAGAGGTTAATTGACTGGGCCAAGGTTGCATAACTAGAGAGTGTTAAAGCCAGGAATTAAATCCAGTTATGTCCAACTCAAGTTCTTTCTACTAAGTCCATCGTCTTAAACACAGAAGACTGACTTAGAAGTGCATTTAATGTATGCCTTACATATGAAATTATTATACAGATATCCCATCTAATATTTTTATTGTGTACTGGTTATTTCTCATGTCATGAAATAACTCACTTCCCATGAAACAAGAAAAAAGTATCCTTAAGGCAGCATCTCTAGGATGAGTTAGGCTTAACAAAAAATCAGCAGCAAGGAATGTGATCAGTGTCACAGTTCTGGTTCTTCAGAGAGGGGAACTCTGGGAAAAGACAGTGCAGCTGTATAGATGCATTGTTTTATTCCGCCAAAGCCCATGAGCATAAAATGACATAAAAGCCAAAGCCCACAAGCATAAAACGTCACACTCATCATCTAACACGTCTCTTCCCAACAAGGAGAAATTGCTCATAAGACAAAGCTCTCTTGAAGCCAATAATAACTATCGATATTGTAGCTGGCAGTTGCTTACCTTGTTTTTAAAACTTGCAACATAGAATAAATCTAAATTCCCTAGGAGGCTGGGGAGATTGGACTTGGAACCGAAACCTGGCTTACAGTTTACAATTAGTTTGTGTGTTCCAAAACCCTGGTTGTGTTGTTTCCAACTTTATCAGTAACTAGGTTCTTTATTTTTGAGAAAATATTTAATTAATGGGAATTCCCTGGCAGTCCAGTGGTTAGGACTCCACGCTTTTACTTCTGAGGGCCTGGGTTCAATCTCTGGTCAGGGAACTAAGATCCCGCAAGCTGCGTGGTGTGGCCAAAAAAAAAAAAAAAAAAAAAAATAGTGACATTTCCCTGGATTTCAGAATAAGCTTTTTTTTTTCCTGACAGGCAGGACTGAAGAAAAGCTGAGTGATGCCCAAAGTGACTAGGTCTCTGTGATGCCAACACGAGATTGTATGACATCTGGGGACTTGGGGCCTTTGGTGTCTGTAGCCTAGAAAATATTCTCTGGATTTTGGGTATCTTTTGTAACTCTCATTTCCAGGATAGAAAGACAATATTTTGGTCAGAATTAGGTTCTAAACAGTGAATAGTAAATTTATTATATTTAGAAACTAGGTAATGCAGATGTCGGGTAAATGAATGTAAAGTTGCATTTTCTTACCTAATAAAGGGCATCTCTAGAAATTCCCTCCACTGAGAAAGGGTAGGCAGAGTTGGACGCCTTTCTCACCATAAGAACTCTGCCAGCAAGAATTTTCTGGCTCCAGAGTACATCCACAAAATGGGGAGAGACTGGGTTAAAGGACAAACTTTAAGGAAAAGCTCCACCTAATGGCATCAGTGAAGGTCACACTCTTCACAGCCTATTGAGCATCACAAATTAGACCTGGAAGCAAAGCTGATTTTATTTTCAAACAGAAAGATTATAGTATCGAACTGCTTACAGCACTGAGAAAAATAGGCCGGAATATAAGACTGATATTTGGTGTTTATAAATTGTAAATCAAAAGAATGTCAAGGCAAAAGTGAAGATAAAGTAGAAAAGAACAATGTCATTCATCAAGGCTTTATTCCCATTTTATAATTACTAATTAATTATAAGCCTTTATTTGTGTCAACAGAACGTATAAGAAAATCACAATGAGTTTCAGTGTTCACTTTTCTACATTTGAGGTTGGTTTAAGGTCAATTAATATTTTCAATTACTTATAATTGAGGGAAAGTGTTATTCAGGGATTAATGATTATTTTAAAAAATAGAAATATAAGCAGAATACTGATTAATGAAATTACTGTTTGTTTTCCTTTTACCACAGATGTCAGTTTTGTTTAACCTTAAACTATAAAATACATAGATACATCTGTATACTGTTTACAGATGGATAATATCATTATCTTACATTTAAGTAATGCTTTAAAGTTTTTCAAAGCATTTTCACTCACACTATCTTCCACATATATTACCTCCTAGGATTCTGGCATGAAGAGGCCAGTGAGGGAGCCAGGGCAAGTACTGTTTACATTTCACACATGCAGGAAGGGACACTAAGAGAGGTTTATACAACTTGCAAGGTAAAGCACTGATTAAGATTTTGTGACTTTTATTTCAGTGACTTTTTACTTTATATCATATTGCTTCTCACTATATTATGTTGATAGCTGAAATGTCATTATCCAGCTTACTTTATAGGATTCTCTTGATGAGGCTGGTTGAACTGACCCCTCCATCAACGGACCAGTCTAAAGGGGCAAGAATCTTCCCACATTTCACATATGGTTTGACTACCTCTGTCCGAAGAGAACAATCTACTATCTGGGTATGAAAAACATGATTAGAAAACACTATGCCATTATGTTACTCTGTCAAAGAGCCATGTTTCACACCTCTCCAAGTAAAAAGAAACTTCAAAAAAGTCCCAAATAAAATAATCCTAATAATGCATGCTCTCGTTAAAATTGGATACCTTTTATCTGTTTCTTCATTGAGGTGAAGAATGTTGCCTGGATTCCTTCCATTTAAAAACTTGAAGTCAGATCTGTGGCTGAACTCCAGATCTGATTTTAGCCTTGGGGAAGCAAAGAGGACAAAACTCAAAAGCTCAACTTTCTGGATGGCATGGATGATTCAATGAGCTCTTTTCTGTTTCTGAGTCTGTTGGCCAGGAGACCTGGATATGATAGGGCTTCAGTTCCTCAGGCGGGATAGAATCTGGGGCATTGCTCATAAGGTCGTGGCCCTGGAAAGATTTGGGGAAGGCTATGACATCTCTGATGCTTGGCGCTCCAGTGACAAGGCACATCAGTCTGTCTAACCCTGTAAGATACAAAGTTAATAGATGAGAATGTAACCTAAGGTTGGGGGTGACTTAATTTTTCTATAAAGGTTGTAGAAAACTTTTAAGTAAGAACCTTTAATAAGTTGCAGCTAAGCATAGTTCCCTGCCTTTTTAGAGAACTTTTGTTTGTTTGAGAGGTTTTTTTAATCTCATTCCAGAAAAGTGCTCAGGACTAATATTCACATGCTACTGGGATTAATAGTCACAGCAATTAATGAGTCCTGAGCAAGGGCTTACTGAAGGTTGAACAAAATTAGGTGCTGTGCAGGGGACTCCAAAAACACAGAAGGAAGTCCCTACTGTTGAGAGCCTACAATCTAGGTAAGCTACCTAGAACTTCTCACACTCTTCCTTGTTTGATAAAACAAGCAGTGTGAGCAACCAAGGCCATCAGAAAGGCACTGGCTCTCATTAGTTATCTACTTCATACATAGTAGTGTATATATGTCAGTCCCAGTCTCCCCATTCATCCCGCCCTCCCCTTCCCCCCTTGGTGTCCATACGTTTGTTCTCTACGTCTATGTCTCTATTTCTGCCTTGCAAATAAGTTCATCTGTATCATTTTTCTAGTTTCCACATATAAGAACCTACTGTACAGCACAGGGAACTCTACTCAATGCTCTGTGGTAATCTAAATAGAAAGGAAATCCAAAAAAGAGGAGATATACGTCTATACATAGCTGATTCACTTTGCTGTATAGCAGAAACAAACACAACACTGTAAAGCAACTATACTCCAATAAAAGTTAATTAAAAAAAAAAAAAGAAAGGCACTGGCATATTCCTACTTTTGCACAAGCTGAATACTGTGGAGCAGTACTTTTCACGCTCTTATGAATTTGTCTGTGAGCCTCCAGGGATTTGAGCAATATTGACTTAAGACTGTAGTTTCATTCTATTAAAAAATCTTTCAAATGCAAATTATCAGTTAAGTTTTATCTTTATAAATGGTTAAATATATATATATATTTTAAACATCTTTATTGAAGTATAATTGCTTTACAATGGTGTGTTAGTTTCTGCTTTATAACAAAGTGAATCAGTTATACATATACATATGTTCCCATATCTCTTCCCTCTTGCATCTCCCTCCCTCCCACCCTCCCTATCCCACCCTTCTAGGTGGTCACAAAGCACCGAGCTGATCTCCCTGTGCTATGCGGCTGCTTCCCACTACCTATCTATTTTACATTTGGTAGTGTATATATGTCCATGACACTCTCTCACCCTGTCACATCTCACCCCTCCCCCTCCCCATATCCTCAAGTCCATTCTCTAGTAGGTCTGTGTCTTTATTCCCGTCTTGCCACTAGGTTCTTCATGACCTTTTTTTTTTTTTTTTTCCTTAGATTCCATATATATGTGTTAGCATACTGTTATAAATGGTTAAATATATTTTTAAAGTATATCATCAGGGAATTCCCTGGTGGTCCAGTGGTTAGGACTCGGTGCTTTCACTGCTGAGGGCCCGGGTTCAATCCCTGGTTGGGGAACTAAGATCCTACAAGCCACACGGTGCGGCCAAAAAAAAAAGTCATCAAAATGAAAAACACCAAATTAAATTCTTTAGAACCCTTGGGCTCACCCCCTACCCTCTTTACTCCTCCACTCCCCCTAACTCCACCCTCTTCCCCATAAGCTGAGCGTCCAAATTTGACACTTAGAGCTACAGAATGAAATTTAGCTTGTAAAAGGACAGATTGTTTACCTATGGCAATTCCTCCATGAGGGGGCGCCCCATAATCTAAAGCCTGGAGCAGATGGGAGAGCAATTTCACGTCTTCCTGAAATTCAAAAGATAATTCAATTTAAATACACACTGAGGGTCCACTAGGCGCCACACAATACAATTAGTTGCTAAAGGGAAAATAAAAGTTGAGTTAAAAAAGTACCTTAAGAGGTTTACAGTTTAGCAAGAGAATATGACAAGTCACAGATACTACAACATGCAGGCAAATGCCTGGGGCTCAGTAAATGCAGCTATTATTATGCTGGTAATGCAGACAGGGTAAGACCAATTAAGGACATGGAGATGTGGCCTCAGAAAGGTAGGATGAAAGAAGGAACCGGATCTGTCAGAGGGACCAAGAGGAGAGAACGTTATTAGAAGGGCAACAATGCAGATGCTGCCAGAAGGTAGGATGGCTTGTGGGCCAACAACAGACCGCTGGATTGGGTGACCGTGCAAGTTACTTTTGTGAGGCAATGCCTGTAGAAATGTTGAAAATGTGTCTGAAGTGGTTCCCTAACCAGTCTACAGATCACAATCAAGTGGCAAGCTTTTAAGGAACAAATGCCCAAGCCTCACGTCTAGAGCTTTTTATTTAATTGGTCTGGTAAGGAGCAGTGAGTGTTTTTTTTTGTTTGTTTTTAATGCTTTCCAGGTGATTCTGTTCTAATGTGCAGAAGGGCTGAGAAACACTGGTGGGTAGGGAAGAAGTGGAAGCAATGTATTCTCACTGACATTTTGAGAAGCTTGAAAGGAATGAAAAAAATAGGCTGGGAAACATTAGGGGCTTTGGCTTAAGAGGAGAAAAGTTAAGGGAGTTTGCAATGTTTTTAAAGCTAAAGGGGGAGTTTGGTGTTGAGTTCTCCAATCCTATTCTTAGAAATAAAGTTCCTGGGACTTACCTGGTGGCGCAGTGATTAAGAATCCGCCTGCCAATGCAGGGGACATGGGTTTGAGCCCTGGTCCGGGAAGATCCCACATGCCGCGGAGCAACTAAGCCCGTGTGCCACAACTACTGAGCCTGTGCTCTAGAGCCCATGAGCCACAACTACTGAGCCCATGTGCCACAACTACTGAAGCCCACGTGCCTAGAGCCCGTGCTCTGCAACAAGAGAAGCCACCGCAATGAGAAGTCCGTGCACCGCAGTGAAAAGGAGCCCCCGCTCACCACAACTAGAGAAAGCCCACGTGCAGCAACAAAGACCCAATGCAGCCAAAAATAAATTAAAAAAAAAAAAAAAAAGTAACTGTGAGGATTAAATGTATCCATGTGTATAAGGTACCTAGTGCCTGGCATATAGTAGTCACTAAAAAATACATATTATTATTTATTTTTCAAAGTCTAACACTAAAGGTAGAGAAATAAGCTGATACTATTCTATATCTAGTGAATCCTCCATTCATAACAAATTTTAACAAAACAGACAAATACTACAGTTTTTTAAAAAGGCCAAGTTAGAAGATGATGTTACCTTTAGTACTGTTGCCAGGATGTAATGCTGTAGCTCTGCATCATGAATTCGGATAGAACCACCTCCTATCTCACTGCCGTTTAAAACCAAGTCATAGTGTTGGCTACGGACCTAGAAGATTCAAAGAGCCTTTATGTTAGAGAAAATCTCTGGTTTTCTGTTCTGTACGTTGAAGACCCTGTAGCTACTTAGAGACAATGGCTCAAACCCAGCAATTTCTTCTGGGGCTTCCAGAACTGGGTCAGACTATGAAACCTGAAGTTCTTTGCCTTGTTTCCATATTTCCTTTTAATTTGGAAGTATAGATATGTTACCTTTTGGGGCTCAGTGTAAAGGAGGTGGACGTCACTGGGGTGGGGAGCAGTAAATGGGTGATGGGCTGTCTCCAGCTCTTCGGGATTTTCCTCCTTGGGAAAGAAGAGGGGGAAATCCACAACCCAAAGGAAAGAGAACAGAGCTGGGTCACGAAGCACCACTCCTCTTGCTTCTAGAAGGTCAGCACACTCCAGTCGTAATTTTCCCAACAAAGAGCACTGCAAACAGAAGATACAAACGTTGAGCTAACTGCTGTGACAGAGTAGGCAGAAAATGACACAACATGGATGCTAAAGCCAGGCCTTTCTCTGAGAAAGGATTAGCCAATTTACAGATGAGATGCTCTTTGCCTCTCAGGAGAGAAAGATCTGAGGAGGATCTGACTGCGACATGCTGGACAATCGTCAGACTCAGCCGACTTGGTGAGTATCTGCCAACACAGTGACTGAGAACACAGGTATCAGAGCTTGATTAACCTGGGTCTGTATCTCACTTTGGCTACTGACTAACTTCTCTGCACCTTTTTCCATAGTAAAATGGAGATAGAAATATCTACTCCAAAGACTGTTGTGAAGATCAAGTCAGATAAGCTCTGTAATACGAGCCAGCTATTATGATTATTATTTCCTTACTGTTCCTGAAGGGTTGTGGTGAGGATCTGATGAGAGCCTGGAACACACTTAATGTTCAATAATGTTGGCTGTTATTAGACAGACAGTATGGATTAGAGGTTACATTAAGAATGTGACTTCTGGAACTGGACTTCGTGGGTTAGAAACCTGGCTCCTCTCCTCTACCTCCTCGCTGTGTGAGTGTGAACAAATTCTCAACCTCTGTGCCTCAGTTTTCTTATCTTTTAAAATGGTAACAGTATCAATATTTCTCTCAATAGGGTTGGCATGAGGATTAAGTTAGTTAATATACACCAAGTACTTGAAACAGTTGTGGGCAAACAGAGAGTGCAAACTGTGATAAGTGCTAACGATGACAGGCAGGGCATCCCTGAGAAAGGGCAATTAGTCAGAACAGGAGACATGCCTGGAGACATGCACAGGGTGTCACTCTGTAGCCTATTCTATCTGACACTTAGATATCCACAAAGGGCACCTTCACTGTGACATATTCAGAATGTTAATGTTATTCCTCACAAATCTGCTTTCTAGCTTTCTCTCAAGGAAGTCCTAATAGGAATTAGAGTGATGCCTTTCTGGGAAGAGAACAGGAGCAGTTTTAGTTCATGCCAGGGGAAAGTTTAATAGCCAAATGAATTTGCAGCAGGATTTTTAATATAAAATCCCAAATTCTTTTTTAAGCAATGCATTGACAATAAAATTTGTAATTAACTGGTGCATCCCCCAGTAAATTTAACAGTACTGGTTCATGGCTGGTATTAAAAACTAATGTTGATAAATGAATTAAAAAAAAAAAAAAAAAAAAGACTGTAGGGAATTCCCTGGCAGTCCAGTGGTTAGGACTCCATGCTTCACTTATGAGGGCCCAGGTTCGATCCCTGGTCGGGGAACTAAAATCCCACAAGCTGCGTGGCGTGGCCAAAAAAAAAAAAGAGGGCTGTAATATCAAGAAAAGTTGTAATTACGTAGCTTTCCTCACTCTACTATTGCAGGGAAAGGTAAGGACAGTGGATTATATTTAGCTTTGTAGCTGAACTATGAAACTTTTCCTTTGGAAGATATAATGATAAATAAGCACAGTGCAAATATAAATTAGAAGAATGAACTTGATAAAGTACTAATCAGACACTATAAGGATATCATATTATACTATAGTGTAAGGATGAATTTTTATTTATTTATTTATTTTTGGCTGTGCCCCATGGCTTGCGGGATCTTAGTTCCCCAACCAGGGACTGAACCCGGGCCCCGGCAGTGAAAGTGCCGAGTCCTAACCACTGGACTGCCAGGGAATTCCCAAGGATGAATTTTTATCATGTTTAATCTTTACAGTATATTTTCAATATTCATGTTTGAGTTTTATACCACACTTTGTATATTTTATAATGATCTCTAAAGTTAAATCCATTGTTCCATACGTCTCCTGAAGAATGGTGATTTAGCCAGTGCATGGCAGCCTGCACCACCTCCCAGCTGCTGCTCCTAAGGAAAAAGGGTACTGCCTCAACCAAGTAGAGCCAGGGGTGTCTGCCAGCCCAGCAGCCCTCCAGCAGTCTGATCTGTCCCTCCACATTTTCAGGAATGCATTATGTACAAAAGTTTGGGACAACCAACTTTTCTTAATCTGTAAAACTTCAAAAATGAAAATATTTTTTCACAGTTGTACAATGAATACCAATAGCTCTCTACCTAAGTGGCTTTCCTAGAGCCAGATCTAATCGCTGTGAGCAATGCCAATGTAGGCTGTTAGCTGATGAAAAAAACTCTAGTTTTTATACAGTGCATTTTATTACAGTGCCAAAAGACATAAAAACTCATGCAGAGCAGCTCCAATTTATGAAATTAACAGTCAATTTCAAATATGTACTATACACACAGGAGAAGAGAGGCATCATTCAGCATCAACAGCACAGATGCCAGGAGGTAATGTTGCTTACTGCTTTCTTATGCTCTCCGGCAGTTAGCAGGACCACATCCTCCTCTTGGGTCTCCAACAGTCTGATTAGTCCCAAGCCTTGCTCCTCCATTATGAACTTAGCAACTGGAGAATTCCAGTTGTTATTGGTTTTCAAGAATATAGGTAAGACTTCCTGTGACAAAGAAAAAGACTTATACATTTTTCAAAAAGCGGGGTTGATTTATTTTTCCTGTAGTACAAAGATTTCTTGTTTCCAAAAGAAAACGAACCTACATGAGATTATCTCTATTCCCTCCCTGAAGCCCTTCAAAACGATACTAAAGGAATCTAAAAATTAATCTCACCAAAATGAAAAAAAAAAAAAAAAAAGGAATGAAGGGTGGGAAGGGATATCAGAGCGAAGAGATTTCTGAAAATTTTTGGCAGGTTGCAGGCGAGTGGAATAGGAATGACCAAAGAAGCAAGATGCAGGAAGCTCTGGCCTAGAGAACAATGGAGCAGCTTCAGCACAGGAAGGAACTGATCTTACCCTGCAAAATCCTAGAGGTGCAGGGCTCTTAAGAAGAGCCCTGGGGTGATAGCCAACTGTCTTGTTGCTCCCCCAAAACTAAACCTAACCATTTACAAGACCTAACCATTTACAAAACCTAACCATTTCTAAACCTAACCATTTACAAAAGCCCCTTTAAACAGCTTTTTAAATGGCTCATATTCTTAAATATGTACAATTAACAATCACATCACTATACATTGAAGAAGCTACAGCATTAAAAAAAAAAAGGAAAAAAAGACACAGATAAACAGAAAAAAAAATAACCCTAGAGGAAAGAGATAATTTAGGGACCAAAAAACTTGAATCCTCAAAGATATTAAAAAAGGTATTTTATCAATAAGACCAGAATAAAGTGCAATGAAAAGAAGCAAGAAAGAGCTAGTGGGAAATAAAAATATGATTGCTTAAAAAAAAAAATTCAACAGAAGAGTTGAAGAAATCTCCCAGAAAGAATAAAAAAGACAAATTTTCCACAGATGAAAGACATGAGCCTTCATATTCAAAGGGCCCTTCAAGTGTGCAACACACTGAATGAAAAATGACTCAAAGTTATACAGACTGTGAAATTTCAGAGCATCAGGAATCAGAAGGCTGAAAGCTTCCAAAGGGAAAAAAAAAACTAGGTTTACTATGAAAGAATAAATTCATACAAACATCAGACTTCTTATCAGTAACAGTAGGTATAAAAAAAATAAAGCAATGCCTCCAATGAGCTAAGGCTCATTGTCGCATGCAGCTATTTAAATTTAAAGTAAAATGAAATAAAATAAAAAATTCAGTTCCTCAGGTATATATTTGCCACATATCAAGCATTCAATAGCCACACTGGCTGGTGGCTACCATAGTGGACAATGCAGATATGAAACAGTTCCATCACTGCAGAAAGTCTACCGGACAGCACTGTTCTAAAGGGATATGACTACCAATTCAGAATTTTATACCAAGCCAAATTATTAATCAAGTGTGAGGTTTTGAACACAAAGACATTTTTAGACATATAAGGATTCAGAAAGTTTCTCTTTCACATGCTGTCTTAGGAAGTTACTTGAGGATATAATCCAGCACTAGTAAGAAAGAGGAAGATCTGGGATCCAGGAAAAGAGTAGCTTCAACTCAGAAGAGGAATGAAGAAAATGTCCAGAAAGACAGCTGTGAAGAGGTACACAGTAACTAGGTAAGGCCTGTGTATGTGAGCCTTACCTCTCATTGCAGGAGGTACGATGCAAGGTTTAAAATGGTTAAGTAGGGGCTTCCCTGGTGGCGCAGTGGTTAAGAATCTGCCTGCTCGTGCACGGGACATGGGTTTGAGCCCTGGTCCAGGAAGATCCCACATGCCTCAGAGCAACTAAGCCCGTGCGCCACAACTACTGAGCCCGCGAGCCACAACTACTGAGCCTGTGCTCTAGAGCCCGTGAGCCACAACTACTGAACCCACGAGCCACAACTACTGAGGCCCGCAGGCCTAGAGCCTATGCTCCACAATAAGAGAAGCCACTGCAATGAGAAGCCCGTGCACCGCAAGGAAGAGCAGCCCCCGCTCGCCGCAACTAGAGAAAGCCTGTGCGCAGCAACAAAGACCCAACACAGCCAAAAATAAAAAAAAAAAGGCATTCTCATTAAAACAGAGGTACTCTGGTATGGGACTGGAATAGAGTGAGCTAGAGTAAACACTTATTGTATTGAACTATTAATCCTTCTTTACTATTTGTTTTTTTTTTAAACCATGTAAATGCAGCATATTGCTAAAAATAAACATTAAAAACAATTCAAGCCAAATCAAGTTAAAACATATTAATACATTTAAAAAATATAAAAATTCAGGAAATTAGGAAAGTAAAAAAGAAAAGAGGAGAAGAAAGAGAAGAAGAAAATGTAATAATAGTCCCATCAACTAAAGGCTGCCAAAGTTAACTCTCAGGCTTATTTCGTGTTCCTGTGGTTCCTAAATACAGGTTTCAAACACTAGTAAAATAAAAACAAAGAAAATTGGGAGATATAGGGTTGACAATTTTGAATTTTATCAAAGGCATAAAACAAACCCCAAATATCTACTATTACCATCATTTCATAAAAGAAAACACATTTCTATAGCAAAAAATGAGAAGTATAGTCCTTTAAACTTATTTAACTTTATGAAAAGCTTTTTATACCCCTGGCTTTTCTTATTTTGCCTTGACCCATTTTGGAAACCATTATCCTTATCTTTCTTTTTTCTTGAAAAATCCCTTTGAACTTGATGTATGAGACTTGTGATGTGTGGTAGTAGAGGTGGGTAGTCCATTTTCTTTTTTTTTTCTCTCTTTTTTTAAAAAAATTGAAGTATAGTTGATTTACAATATTGTGTTAGTTTCAGGTGTATGGCAAAGTGATTCGGTTATTCATATATATATATTTATTTTTTGATTCTTTTCCGTTATAGGTTATTACAAGATACTGACTGTAGTTCCCTGGGCTATACAGTAAATCACTGTTGCTTATCTATTTTATACATGGTAGTGTGCATTTGTTAATGCCAAACTCCTAATTTATCCCTCCCCCACTTCCCCTTTGGTAGCCATGTTTGTTTTCTATGTCTGTGAGTCTGTTTTTTGGTAAATAAGTTCATTTGTATTGTTTATTAGATTCCACATATAAGTGATATGTCTTTCTCTGACTTCACTTAGTATGATAATCTCTAGCTCCACCCATGTTGCTGCAAATGGCATTATTTCGTTGTTCTTTTATGGCTTAGTAATATTCCATTGTGTGTGTGTACACACACACACACACACACACACACCCCACATCTTTATCCATTCATCTGTTGATGGATACTTAGGTTGCTTCCATATCTTTGTTATTGTAAATAGTGCTGCTATGAACACTGGGGTGCATGAATCTTTTCAAACTAGAGGTTTGCTCTTTTCTGGATATATGCCAGGAATGTGATTGCTGGATCATATGGTAACTTTATTTTTAGTTTTTTAAGGAACCTCCATACTGTTCTCCATAGTGGCTGCATCAATTTACATTCCCACCAACAGTGTCGGATGGTTCCCTTTTCTCCACACCCTCTCCAGCATTTATCATTTGTAGACTTTTTGATGATGGCTTTGTAGTTTTGGTTTGCATCTCTCTAATAATTAACGATGTTGAACATCTTTTCATGTGCCTATTGGCCATCTGTGTGTCTTCCTTGGAGAAATGTCTATTTAGATCTTCTGCCCATTTTTTGACTGTGTTGTTTGGTTTTTTGATATTGAGTTGTATGAGCTGTTTGTAATTTTGGAAATAAAGCCCTTGTTGGTCACATCATTTGCAAATATTTTCTCCCAGTCCGTAGGTGGTCTTCTTGTTTTGTTTATGGTTTCCTTTGCTGTGCAAAAGCTTATAAGTTTGATTAGGGTCCCATTTGTTTATTTTTGCTTTTATTTCTTTTGCCTTGCGAGACTGATCTAACAAAGTATTACTACGATTTATGTCAGAGAACGTTTTGCCTATGTTCTCTTCTAGGAGTTTTATGGTGTCATGTCTTATATTTTAAATCTTTAAGCCATTTTGAGTTTATTGTTGTGTATGGTGTGAGGGAGTGTCCTAACTTCATTGATTTACATGTGGCTGTCCAGCTTTCCCAGCACCACTTGCTGAACAGACTGTCCGAGTAGTCCATTTTCAATCCACAAATACAGTGTTTATACATGGTTATGATCAGTGAATATATAGTTCTGTATTCTCCTTTTCCTACAAATCATTATAACCTGAACATTTTTCCTACATTACAAACTTTTAGTTAAGAGACAAAATTTTTAAACGGAACTTTAATATTTATTCCTTTAATTCTACCTTAATTTATTTAATCACTCCCATATGGTTTCATTTTATTCCTGTAAATGATACTGTGCATAAGTGTCCTCATATCTAAGAGCCTTTCTTTAAAGTATAGAAAATTATTGACTCAAAGAGTCATATTTTAAAATATGACTATTTTTAAAGTTAGTGATTCCAAAATGGCTGAGGTAATTTATACTTCCAGTGACAGTGTAAGAATGCCCATTCCCTGCTCTTCCTCTGTATTTTAGTGCTACTGTTCACCAAGTCAAGAACACAAAGTGTATCTGTCAAAGGAAAGGTATATTCATAATTCTAAAAAGGGTATGGGAAGAACAATGACTACCGGCTTTCTTTCATACCTGCCATGCTTTCATTTAAACCTTGGGCACATGGGGCTCTATTTAATTTTCCCAACTGCATTAAAGTACCACTGTTTATTTTAAAAGGCTATGGTTGAACTTTCACATTTGAGTAATGGTGAATTCAACTAAGTTGAAGTTTTGGAGTTATACCCAGGGGTAAGATTAACTTTAAAAATAAAAAGAAGTAGAATGATCTGAAATAACAAGCCCCTCAAAACTAATGATAGCATAAGAGCTCAAGCAATTAACAGTTAAAAATATAGAATCCCTAAAAGAAAGGAAAACACCTGCTCCTTACCTGATTAAAATGGTCAGCTGCAAATTTTCTAATGGACTCAATGTCTTTCCTTTTTAAGTATTTCTGATGAAAGAAAATCAAAGTAAACTCATCAATATGACACTTAGCTTCACAAACATGTTTATGAAATGAAATGGGAAACAAATATATTTTGTGTTTTTCCATCACAATAATAAGATTCAATAAAGATTTAATTTCCGTTGTCAAATGACAAAATTTTAAGGCTTGTTATAGGGTGTATTTTTTTCTAATTATGCAGGTCTTATTGGAAATAGCTGTGAATGTATTCCACAGAAGACTGTGTATCTATAATATGTTCAAAATGAATCTTTGCAACTGAATTGTGAAGGATCAATAAAATCAATAAGAGGATTCAGAATTTGATTATTTCAAGTCTCTTAAAATTCTTTATATCTTACTTTTCTAAATTACCTCAATGTGTTTCTAAGTGAGATATTATGGCTATCATCATCACTAATATTCATGGAGCACTTAATTAGGTATGGGAGATATAAAAAAGGTGAAAACATGGTTCATGACCCTGCAGTCCTTATAATCTACTTGGGAAAGAATTGGACATACTCCAATTGGGGTAAATAATAATAACAAGCAATATATGTTATACCGAGCTTACCCAAACACATTCAATATGTCTGGACTAGAATACAGACACCAAATTACTTTCCACTGAACATATGAAGTGAAAAAAAAAGTAATGAGACTGAATTCTTATCCCCATTTTAAATATACTAACAGGCTTATGTATCCAACTGAATAGCCTTTCAAAATAGTAATCTTATTCAAAATACTTTTAGAACGCTTCTTAAATTATTTTCAAAGCAGGTGTACTAACTACAGAAAATAGACATGCCCCATTACTTAAGAGTCCATGCTTACCCAACCCAACCCAACCATTCTTTCTCTCTCCTGCCCTCATTTCCCTTCCTTTTGCTTTTCATAGCTCCACCTCCTTTCTCTTCCCATTATTAATGCAATAGACCCCAGAGCATCAGAAGACCAAGAACCAACACGCAAGGGCTATGCTGGAGCTGATATGGGGCTGGGAGCTGTTGGACAAACTGAGGCTGGAGACAGAATAGAAATACTATTTTATACTCATCACTGGTGGAAATAAACCCAAAAGAAGTACAGGAGAACTTTACAGCATTATTTAAAAGGAAAAATAAAAGCTCTAGATCTCGAGAGTGTAAACTCATATTCATAAAGTTTTATCATTTTCTACTTATAGTTTTAGAGACACTATTAGACTTTGTATGAAAAAATGCATTTTTATTTAAAGAGAATTTTTCTTTCTAAAGTTTAAATGTACCAATGTTGAACATATTTACTTCCCAAATGTACATTTTAGAGAAAATACAGAATTGTGCTCCACTTACTTCTCCTTCAGGGATACATATGGCTTTGATGGTTCCTTGGGGTTTACTAAGCGCATCCTGAAGAAATCCAACCTTTGTGTTTCTGAACATATCACTGATATCTACAATCTGGAAAATGGATAACAGGAAAAGGTAATTAAACGTGAAGCAATGTTTATCTCAAAACCTTTTTTAAAAAAATTAATTAATTAATTTATTTTTGGCCGCATTTGGCTCTTCGTCGCCACATGCGGGCTTTCTCTAGTTGCGGCGAGCAGGGGCTACTCTTCATTGTGGTGCATGGGCTTCTCATTGCGGTGGCTTCTCTTGTTGTGGCTCGCGGGCTCCTGAGTGCAGGCTCAGTAGCTGTGGTGCACAGGCTTAGTTGCTCCGTGGCATGTGGGATCTTCCCAGACCAGGGATCGAACCCGTGTCCCCTGCATTGGCAGGTGGATTCCCAACCACTGCGCCACCAGGGAAGTCCCTCAAAACCTTTTACAAACAATATTTTAAAGAGGAAAGTAGATCTTGTTAATGTTTATAGAGCGCATTCATAGAGTGTTTACCATGGGCTGGGCACCATGACAAGTGTTAATGTACTAATTATTCATTAGTAGTAACTCATTTCATCTGCACAACAAGAGTATGAGGTAGGCCCTCTTATTATCCCCATTTAATAGATGAGAAAACCAAGGCACAGAGAAAGAAATGACTTGCCCAAGATAACACAGCTAGTCAGTGGCAGAGCCAGAATTTAACTTAAGCAGTCTGACTTAAGAAACACCATTTCATATTACAAAAGAAGAAACAAGGAGTAGTCAAGCTGGCTGCTGTAAATAGGCAGTTATGACTTTTTTGTGTGCTATGTTTTTTTCATTCTGAGAATTGAGCACTGCCTATATTCGTGGACCAAGCAGAACTCAGTTTCTAAGGAATCTGCACTGAGAACTGAGATATAGAAATGTCACCAGCATTACAGTGATGAAGGGCTGTTGCTGTCTAAGAGCAAATAACAAGAGGCCTGCTAAGGAAAACTGCTTTGTGTAAGTTCTACCATTACCCTTAGTTAAATATGTGTAGATCTTAACAATATGAATAAACGTTTCCATATGTTTGAGCTCTTTATAGACCAGGGAAAAAGAATAAATAACTCTTAATCATTTGCCTTCCAAGTGCCATTTTAGCTTAAGAAAAATTCAAGAGGAAAGAACAGGTTTGTTTTTTTTTTCCTTTCAAGTTACCATTCGTATCCATGTAACTAATAACTTGTCAGTAATAAAAACATTATAGCAAGAAACTTGCTCTTGGAAATGAATCTTGGAACACAGCAGATAGAGAAAAGGTACTGTAATGCTAACATGCTATTATTCTCTCCTGCTGTAGCTGGGTAACAACAAAAGTAACAAGCTAAGGTAACAACAAAAAATATGATATAACAGTGTGTGTAACTGGTTGTAAGCATCAAAGTGGTTCAAAAGACTATAGGACTATTCGGGGGCAGAGTCTTGGAAAAGTGAAGAAAAGTACCTTCATCCCAAAGCGAGCGTCAGGTTTATCAGTTCCATAGCTGGCCAACGCCTCAGCAAAAGTCATAGAAGGAAAAGGAACCACCACAGGATCTTTGTCACTGGGCCATGAATACTGGAGCAAACCCTCAATTAGACTCTGGATGCCAGTCTGTTCTACAAAGGACATCTCTATGTCAATCTGAAACCAAAGCAACATATGGAAACTAACTTGAAGAGCCACAATATTAGTATATACATACATATTTATATATTTCTCTTGTTTCAAATTACCATTGGATTCTGTTCTTAATACATGGGGAAGCAGGTTAAATATTACTGTACATCTAATGCTTTACATACATCAAACTGTTAGTTCCCACAACTATCTCATGGCTTAAGGCTCAGAGAGGCTAAGTGACTTGCCTGAGTATGTACGGTTACATTACATTTGATCTTAGGTCTGTCCAACTCCAAATCTTATGGTTTTTGTGCTGATTACTGATTTCTGTGCCATACTAATTAATATGATATCATATAGAAACTAAATCATAATAGCTTTGATGACGTTGACCAGATAAATAGATTAAGTATCAACATACAGAATTGTCTGTTTTAGTGCACAAGAGATTTTTTTAAAGAACTTTGTCATATCATGACCATTAAAACACTGTAGGAATCTGTCATTCCTTAGTTTATGACCATATTCTTTATAAATGGATCAAAAATTAAATAACTAATGCCTCAACTGCAAGTTAGTTTAATTAAATATCTGATAGATAAAATGTAATGAGAATTATATATAATTTCTGTCCTGGTTTTGACATTCTTGGCTGTAGCAAGGCTGAATCAGTAAGAGATGAGTGAATATAACTTAGTACCTGAGTAAATTCGGGCTGTCTGTCTGGTCTTGATCCTTCATCTCGATAACATCGGGCAACCTGAAAATATCTACAATTGGAAAATAGTGTTAATTGAGTCAGGATTCTAGAAACACACACACACTTTCCCCCAAAAGTTCCTGGCAATGCAGGGTACGAAATAATAATGATACTAAAAGGGCATAAGAAATTTTAAAATTCTTTATGATACTCTAATCTAATCAGATACATAGTTGACCCATGAGAAGTTAACTGCTCAATATATTCTTACAAATTTACAATGGCACCTTTGGATATTCATATATTAGACTGACATGCAAGGCAGTCCATGCTTCCTTATACACACTCTTTTGCTTCAGCCAAATTGAAATACTCACTGCTCCATGAATACACTTGAGCTTTCCTGTGCTATGCCATTCCAACTCTCATCTTCATCTGCTGAAATGCAGCTCTGTCCCAGAAGGCCTAGTTCCCAAAGTTTTTAATGATATTTCCCAAAACAATATAATTTCAAACCTCTTAATACAACTAATTTGCAACGCTCAACATACTTATTTTTGGTTTACATCATAGTTGATTTTAATATCCTATTTTGTCTTACTAGATTCATTAGCTCCTTGAGAGCAAAACCTATTCTTTTTTGTTTTTAACCCCCTACCCCATCTACTAGCATAGAGCTTTGTACACGATGGTCACCCAATAAATCTTTACATAGTGACTACACATTTTTAGGGTATTTTACAAGTATTTTCCAAACTCTCATACATTTTCAAACCTTCTTTTAAGAGATTAGACAAATTTGTGTTTCCTTTTCCCCTTTCTTCCCCCTCTTTTCCTTTTCTGACCAGTACTATCATAAAGAAAGCTCACCTGTCTAAACCACCAACCATCAGAAGCTGCTTAAACTGCTGAGGACTCTGAGGGAGAGAATAAAACTTTCCAGGTTCCCTGGATGGTATTACAAACTCTTTTGCACCCTTTGAATGAGAGAGAGGGAGAGCAGAGGTATTATTAAAAAGCAAATTCAAGAACTGGTAGAAGTCAATACTTCAGTTCATCAATGAAATCAACTAAAGAGCAAAGTTCCCACAATGACAGATCATTTCTTGCTCATCCTTTAGTCCCCAAAAGGCTTGCATATAGTAGGCTTTAAATATTTGTATACAGCAAGTATTAAATGTATGCTTGTTGAAATGAATGCCCAATTCTGTTACTAGCTAAAAAGGATTTTGTGCGTCAATTCCTAGTCAAGTAATTCCTAACTGCTTTTCTAAATTTAAACTATAACTTTATAAGTCCATAGACTGTATAAATACCAGTGTTTGAAAATGTCAGTTCTTAATGAACAATGGATTTATTTTTAATGAACCAATTCATTATTGATTTGTAGCTATAAACCTCAATGGAAAGAAAATGATGTAGGATTAAAGGATTCTGACTAAAAGTACTGACCCATATAATTTTCTCAACTCTTAAAATACCTAGTTAGTGTGAACATCTTAAGGCAGTAAAATAAATAAAAGAAATAGAACTAAGGGAATATAAAAGCAAAGTGGTCCAGTTTCATAATTAACAGGACATTATTAGTAGGCTGATTTAAGGAATATACATACCCCTGGAGTCCTTTTAAATAATGTTGGTGTTTCTATATCCACAAACCCTAAAAAGAGAGAAATATCAGAATTTAAAAGATGGGAATTTACCAAATATGATGTCTACAATACAGTCCAACAAATCTGAGGCTACCCTTTAATTAGGAATTTTGACTGAAATAAGCTATGAAGCATATTGATTCTGGTTTCTACAAACCCAAGAGGGAAGCTGAAGATTTTCATAAAATTCTATTCTGTTCATAAAGTTGGTAATTTTGTAATGAAATAATTCTGTTTGATAGATGCTTGTGTACTGAACTGTTCTGTTTTTCCTTGTGTTTTGCTAGTGTAGCAAAAATAACACAAATACAGTAGAAAAAAACCCAGGACTGACTGAAGAGTCTAGTTTCATTCACATGACATTTCTGAGCTCCCAACAAATGATGTACAAGCATGATAAAGAATTAAGAAAACTTACAGATAACAACCAAAGGGCTGGTCCACCTTCAAGAGTGATGGTAAATACTTAGACAACATTAACAGGCACTATCACCCTTAAAAGGCTGTATTTATGACCCAGTAGGGAACTAAATTATGTTTTATGTTACTAAATTATGTTCTAGGATAAAACACATGGAAATTACTGTTTCTTCCCTTACCATGTAGATTACAGAGATATTCCCGCATTTTCATGACCATCTGGGACCTCAGTCGCAGGTTGTACTGCATTTGGACACCACGCAAATCTAAGTAGCGATACCGCAAACGAAGAGCCTCTGTTTTCTAAACAAATTTAAAGATTTTTATGTTTAAATATTTTTCAAATATTAAAAAGATATTAACTTTAGATACAGATTGTGAATTTTTAAGAACTTTAGCTCTATCTTTAGCTTCCACCATTTGTGCACACACACCACCATCCTTAATTCCTATGACTTCTAGGCTTGTTACTAGCATAGATTTTACATTTTTCAGTGAACCACACTTCACTGACTGAAATTTGCCTACCTTACTAAACATTTATTCATTCTTTTTTTTCCGCCTTTTTTCTTTTTGACCACGTGGCTTGCAGGGTCTCAGTTCCCCAACCAGGGATTGAACCCGGGCCATGGCCATGAAAGCCTGGAATCCTAACCACTAGGCCACCAGGCCACCAGGGAACTCCCTACCCATTCATTTTTAAGCCTGGAGTTTAATCCTGAAAAAAAAAATGTAAAGATTTCAAAGATCATTAGAAAATATATACCAGGGCCAAAAACAGCCACAACTTTATGACCTGGATGGGAAGACAAGTTTAAGAAATGCAAGCGAACAGCAGACGAATCTCTACAGCTGTACTAGTAGGAACACAGTGATAAGGTCTGCTTATTTTCAAGGCTGGAATTCTCTGCATCCCTCCTGTGCTGACAACCTTTTTTAAAAAGTCCTTTCCCCTGGAATAGTTTATTTCTTTGATACTAGAAATAGAAATAGAAGAACTACCTGTCATTTCTCTTTCTAAAAGCTTAGAGCTGGTGGAAAACTGCATATTTCCTTTTTTTCCCCACAACAAGGTCAACTCTGTAATTATACTGCTTTTTCTAATTAAAATATTAAGTACTGGGAACTCAATTGTAAGACTAAGTGGCCATGCAATTTAAAAAATCCTTTATAGATTAGTTTATAAATTAGGTATATATAAGTCTACAACTGTAGACAATTGTGACAAAGCTGAAAATTAGCTGAGCTTACATATCCAGTGCTGTCTAGCTTCCTCAAAGAACATCTTAAATTACAGTAATCATATTTATATGCCTTATAAACATTTTATCACTGTTAGAGGCTTAAACTTAATATATGCAGGATCTCCTACGTCACGTGGCCATTTCTAAGGTAAACGTAAATTTCCTCTCAAAATGTAAAACCATAGCAACAAAAAAAATGGAACAAAATAACACCTAAGTCTTAAAGACAACCTTGTTTCCAGCTGTCTGAAAAAACATTCTAGGTGTTCAGGAGCTGCAACAGCTTAATGAACTGTTGATATTTAAGAACAGTTCACCAGGAAATTGTAAAACTAACAGAATAATTCATGATATAGCTATAATAACATGCTTAATTTTGTAGAAGTTAAACTTTTTCTTTAAAAAACTCTGAAAACACTTTACTGGTTATCAACATTTTCTAGATACTCTATTTTATTAGTAACAGAGGATGGCACCTTCACAAAGTCCTTAATTTCAAAGGGCAGCTTCTTGCAGGAATTCAGAAGTTTAGCTGTTTTAACTTTGATTTCAATCTCACCTGTTGGCATTTTCTTAAAGAGAGAGAGAGAGAAAAGACCTATTTTAAAAATCACTCATCAGGACATGTACACAATGAATATTTATAAAACACAAGCATTTATTTACATATGTAAAACACGGGGTGCTTATAGTGTATAGTATAAAACATAAATGTCTGTGTACGACTTTGACATTCTTATGTATATCTGTGGCTGATGAGCTCATTACCAAATGTCTTAACATGCATATTTACATAGGTGTTCATGTTTGCAGTGAAGATTTTAAAATCTGTAGGTTCATTTGTAGAACCTGCAGAGCTTTAGTGCTGGATATCTAATAGATACTCAGTCGCTGTTGCCTGAATGTGTTGACAGACAGTGCACATGTACACAGGTAAAATTTAAATAGACAGTTTCTAAATTACTAACTGGATTCTCTTGTCCTGGAGGTCGGGAAATTACTGTCCCGGACACTTGCACCACAGATTCCATGGGGGCTTCACATAAAATCTTCTTCACAGAAGCAGCCGACTACAGAGTGAGAGGGGAAAATAGTTCCAACAAGTAAATGAACTTAAAGGACTCTGCAGCAACTGTAGATTATGGCTTAGAAAAATGTTAATACTCATCGCTTAATTGCAATAAATACTGGGGCTTCTCTTAATGACTTTATTAAAGAATTTGGTAAACTGCATCCCCATTTTGACTCCATATAATACAGCAAGTAAAACTATTAGTTAGGAATTAAAAATTTTTTTCCTTAAAGGAAAATAAGAAGAATGATTAATGCAAACAATTCCCACATACTTTAAAGGCAACTGTCTCCAGGGTTAGCCTTAGGGGCAGTTAAATCCAAGAGCAATAATGGAGTCCAAAGTGAAGGAGTTCTCCTGGGTTAGCTATGCTCATCTCTGCATCCTGATCCCTGAAAGATAACCCATGGCTCTTTACTTACTTCAAACATTAAAAGCTGAGTAAATCTTATTTTTCTCAGGTGTACAAACATTTGTAAATATTACCAAAATAGAAACCAATGATGTTCAGCAAGCATGATGAGAGTTCTTTATTTTATCTGAATTTAATGGTAATTATTTTTTGAGCAGGTAGTACCTTCACATGGCTCAAATTCAAAGGGTATAAACAGATCTACAGTGAAAAGTCTCTCTCCAGCTCCTTAGTTCCCTTCCTCAGAGATACCCAATGTTATGTGTCCTTCCAGGGACAGTTCATAACATACACACACATACGCAAGCCCTTTTTAGTACAGATAATATCACTCTACAGGCTCTTCTGTATCCCGTTTTTGTATCTACCAATATACCTTGGATTTTTTCCCATATTAGTACATAATAAGCTTCTTCAGTCTTTTCCATAGCTGTAAGGATGTACATTATTTTTTACACCAGTCTCTTATTGGGGAACATCTAGATTGTTCTTTCGATTAAAAATATTTCAGCAGTGAATAACCTTGTATTTGTGTCATTTTGCATCTATGTAAGTCTACGTGTAAGATAACTTTAAGATCATTGACTACAAGTGGAATGAATAGTTCAAAGGATATATGCATTTATAATTTTGATATTGCCAAATTGCCATCCATAGAGCTAGTGCCAAATTATACTCCCTCCAGGAATGTATGAGCACTTGTTTTCCCAAACACAGTGTGTTGTCAATCCAGTGCATAAAAAATAACAATTCTGTGTAGCTTTAATTCATATTTCCCTGCCTATGAGTGAAGTTGGGCATATTTTCATATGTCTACAGACATATAGAAAAATAGCCATTTATATATTTTTTCTATAAATTTTATGTTCATATTCTGCACTCATCATTCTAGTGGGTCACTGGTATTTTTTTAAAAAAATTTTAATTGATTTGTAGTAGCCTTTTAGATATTAGAGAAATTAGCCCTTTGTCTGTGACATGAATTGCACATATTTTTTCGCAGTTTGTCATTTGTCTTAATGTGGCTTACGGTAGTTTTAATTTTCATTAACAATAAACTTCTTAATTTGAAACCTCAAACATACTTATCCAACATGCTTCATTTATTCTAACCACAGCATCAAAGAGGCTTGGAGATAACAGGAGGAACCTTCTATTACCTCATCCTGAGGAATGATAACTTGAACAAGCCCATGGAAATCTCTTAGGACCAGGAAGATGTTTTGCCTGATTAATGAAGAAAGTGAACATATTAGGATAAAATCTTTGAGACCAAAATTTAAGCAGGCAAAACAAATTAAACAAATAAAAAACCCATGCAATTTCACATGTTGCTTTTTTATAATAAATAATATGCATTCATAGTTATATTTGTGTAATTATCTTGTAGCTTATTAATGAAAAAACTTTTTCGTTTACAATTTCAACTTTTAGTAGCTATATGTACAGCTTACTAATGCTATCCAGATGGCTTATTAATGAAAAGGCAGATTTTAAAACTTAAAAAATTTTATTGGCTTAAGTGTTTATAAGAAATTTGAATTAAAATTGGAAACTTTCCACATATTAAAATCCAAAGGTAAGGAGGATTAACCAAGATGGCAGAGTAGAAGGACGTGCTCTCACTCCCTCTTGCGAGAGCACCAGAATCACAACTGGCTGCTGGACAATCATCGACAGGAAGACACTGGACTTCACCAAGGAGGATACCCCACGTCCAAGGACAGAGGAGAAGCCACAGTGAGACGGTAGGAGGGGCGCAATCAGAGTAAAATCAAATCCCATAACTGCTGGGTGGGTGACTCACAGACTGGCGAGCACTTATACCACAGAAGTCCACCCACTGGAGTGAAAGTTCTGAGCCCCACGTCAGGCTTCCCAACCTGGGGGTCCGGCAACGGGAGGAGGAATTCATAGAGAATCAGACTTTGAAGCCTAGTGGGAATTGATTGCAGGACTTCGACAGGACTGGGGGAAACAGAGAACCCACTCTTGGAGGGCGTACACAAAATAGTGTGTGCATCGGGACCCAGGGGAAGGAGCAGTGACCCAGGGGGAGACTGAACCAGACATAACTGCTGGTGTTGGGGGGTCTCCTGCAGAGGCGGGGGCTGGCTCTGTTTCACCGTGGGGACAAGGACACTGGCAGCGGAGGTTCTGGGAAGTACTCCTTGGCGTGAGCCCTCCCAGAGTCTGACATTAGCCCCACCAAAGAGCCCGGGTAGGCTCCAGTGTTGGGTTGCCTCAGGCAAAACAACCAACAGGGAGGGAACCCAGCCCCACCCAGCAACAGTCAAGTGGATTAAAGTTTTACAGAGCTCTGACCGCCACAGCAACAGTCAGCTCTACCCACCTCCAGAGCCTCCCATCAAGCCTCTTAGATAGCCTCAACCACCAGAGGGCAGACAGCAGAAGCAAGAAAAACTACAATCCTGCAGCCTGTGGAACAGAAACCACATTTACAGAAAGATAGACAAGATGAAAAGGCAGAGGGCTATATACCAGATGAAGGAACAAGAAAAAACCCCAGAAAAACAACTAAATGAAGTGGAGATAGGCAACCTTCCAGAAAAAGAATTCAGAATAATGATAGTGAAGATGATCCAGGACCTTGGAATAAGAATGGAGGCAAAGATTGAGAAGATGCAAGAAATGATTAACAAAGACCTAGAAGAATTAAAGAACAAACAAACAGAGATGACCAATACAATAACTGAAATGAAAACTACACTAGAAGGAATCAATAGTAGAATAACTGAGGCAGAAGAACGGATAAGTGACCTGGAAGACAGAATGGTGGAATTCACTGCTGCGGAACAGACTAAAGAAAAAAGAATGAAAAGAAATGAAGACAGCCTAAGAGACCTCTGGGACAACATTAAACGCAACAACATTCGCATTATAGGGGTGCCAGAAGGAGAAGAGAGAGAGAAAGGACCAGAGAAAATATTTGAAGAGATTATAGTCGAAAACTTCCCTAACATGGGAAAGGAAATAGCCACCCAAGTCCAGGAAGCGCAGAGAGTCCCATACAGGATAAACCCAAGGAGAAGCACGCCGAGACACATAGTAATCAAAGTGGCAAAAATTAAAGACAAAGAAAAATTATCGAAAGCAGCAAGGGAAAAACGACAAATAACATACAAGGGAACTCCCATAAGGTTAACAGCTGATTTGTCAGCAGAAACTCTACAAGCCAGAAGGGAGTGGCATGATATACTTCAAGTGATGAAAGGGAAGAACCTACAACCAAGATTACTCTACCCGGCAAGGATCTCATTTAGATTTGATGGAGAAATCAAAAGCTTTACAGACAAGCAAAAGCTAAGAGAATTCAGCACCACCAAACCAGCTCTACAACAAATGTTAAAGGAACTTCTCTAAGTGGGAAACACAAGAGAAGAAAAGGACCTACAAAAACAAACCCAAAACAATTAAGAAAATGGTCATAGGAACATACATATCGATAATTACCTTAAACGTGAATGGATTAAATGCTCCAGCCAAAAGACACAGGCTTGCTGAATGGATACAAAAACAAGACCCATATATATGCTGTCTACAAGAGACCCACTTGAGACCTAGGGACACATACAGACTGAAAGTGAGGGGATGGAAAAAGATATTCCATGCAAATGGAAATCAAAAGAAAGCTGGAGTAGCTATACTCATATCAGATAAAATAGACTTTAAAATAAAGAATGTTACAAGAGACAAGGAAGGACACTACATAATGATCAAGGGATCAATCCAAGAAGAAGATATAACAATTATAAATATATATGCACCCAACATAGGAGCACCTCATTACATAAGGCAATTGCTAACAGCTATAAAAGAGGAAATTGATAGTAACACAATAATAGTGGGGGACTTTAACACCTCACTTACACCAATGGACAGATCATCCAAAATGAAAATAAATAAGGAAACAGAAGCTTTAAATGACACAATAGACCAGATAGATTTAATTGATATTTATAGGACATTCCATCCAAAAACAGCAGATTACACGTTCTTCTCAAGTGCGCACGGAACATTCTCCAGGATAGATCACATCTTGGGTCACAAATCAAGCCTCAGTAAATTTAAGAAAATTGAAATCATATCAAGCATCTTTTCTGACCACAACGCTATGAGATTAGAAATGAATTACAGGGGAAAAAGCATAAAAAACACAAACACATGGAGGCTAAACAATACGTTACTAAATAACCAAGAGATTACTGAAGAAATCAAAGAGGAAATCAAAAAATACCTAGAGACAAATGACAATGAAAACACGACAACCCAAAACCTATGGGATGCTGCAAAAGCAGTTCTAAGAGGGAAGTTTATAGCTATACAAGCCTACCTCAAGAAACAAGAAAAATCTCAAGTAAACAATCTAACCTTACACCTAAAGAAACTAGAGAAAGAAGAACAAACAAAACCCAAAGTTAGCAGAAGGAAAGAAATCATAAAGATCAGAGCAGAAATAAATGAAATAGAAACAAAGAAAACAATAGCAAAGATCAATAAAACTAAAAGCTGGTTCTTTGAGAAGATAAACAAAATTGATAAGCCATTAGCCAGACTCATCAAGAAAAAGAGGGAGAGGACTCAAATCAATAAAATCAGAAATGAAAAAGGAGAAGTTACAACAGACACCGCAGAAATACAAAGCATCCTAAGAGACTACTACAAGCAACTTTATGCCAATAAAATGGACAACCTGGAAGAAATGGACAAATTCTTAGAAAGGTATAACCTTCCAAGACTGAACCAGGAAGAAGCAGAAAATATGAACAGACCAATCACAAGTAATGAAATTGAAACTGTGATTAAAAATCTTCCAACAAACAAAAGTCCAGGACCAGATGGCTTCACAGGTGAATTCTATCAAACATTTAGAGAAGAGCTAACACCTATTCTTCTCAAACTCTTCCAAAAAATTGCAGAGGAAGGAACACTCCCAAACTCATTCTATGAGGCCACCATCACCCTGATACCAAAACCAGACAAAGACACTACAAAAAAAGAAAATTACAGACCAATATCACTGATGAATATAGATGCAAAAATCCTCAACAAAATACTAGCAAACAGAATCCAACAACACATTAAAAGGATCATACACCACGATCAAGTGGGATTTATCCCAGCGATGCAAGGATTCTTCAATATACGCAAATCAATCAATGTGATACACCATATTAACAAATTGAAGAATAAAAACCATATGATCATCTCAATAGATGCAGAAAAAGCTTTTGACAAAATTCAACACCCATTTATGATAAAAACTCTCCAGAAAGTAGGCATAGAGGGAACCTACCTCAACATAATAAAGGCCATATATGACAAACCCACAGCAAACATCATTCTCAATGGTGAAAAACTGAAAGCATTTCCTCTAAGATCAGGAACGAGCCAAGGATGTCCACTCTCACCACTATTATTCAACATAGTTCTGGAAGTCCTAGCCACGGCAATCAGAGAAGAAAAAGAAATAAAAGGAATACAAATTGGAAAAGAAGAAGTAAAACTGTCACTGTTTGCAGATGACATGATACTATACATAGAGAATCCTAAAACTGCCACCAGAAAACTGCTAGAGCTAATTAATGAATACGGTAAAGTTGCAGGATACAAAATTAATGCACAGAAATCTCTTGCATTCCTATACACTAATGATGAAAAATCTGAAAGAGAAATTATGGAAACGCTCCCATTTACCATTGCAACAAAAAGAATAAAATACCTAGGAATAAACCTACCTAGGGAGACAAAAGACCTGTATGCAGAAAACTATAAGACACTGATGAAAGAAATTAAAGATGATACCAACAGATGGAGAGATATACCATGTTCTTGGATTGGAAGAATCAACATTGTGAAAATGACTATACTACCCAAAGCAATCTACAGATTCAATGCAATCCCTATCAAATTACCAATGGCATTTTTTACGGAGCTAGAAAAAATCATCTTAAAATTTGTATGGAGACACAAAAGACCCCGAATAGCCAAAGCAGTCTTGAGGGAAAAAAACGGAGCTGGAGGAATCAGAGTCCCTGACTTCAGACTATACTACAAAGCTACAGTAATCAAGACAATATGGTACTGGCACAAAAACAGAAACATAGATCAATGGAACAAGATAGAAAGCCCAGAGATAAACCCACGCACCTATGGTCAACTAATCTATGACAAAGGAGGCAAAGATATACGATGGAGAAAAGACAGTCTCTTTAATAAGTGGTGCTGGGAAAACTGGACAGCTACATGTAAAAGAATGAAATTAGAATACTCCCTAACACCATACACAAAAATAAACTCAAAATGGATTACAGACCTAAATGTAAGACTGGACACTATAAAACTCTTAGAGGAAAACATAGGAGGAACACTCTTTGACATAAATCACAGCAAGATCTTTTTTGATCCACCTCCTAGAGTAATGGAAATAAAAACAAAAATAAACAAATGGGACCTAATGAAACTTCAAAGCTTTTGCACAGCAAAGGAAACCATAAACAAGACGAAAAGACAACCCTTAGAATGGGAGAAAATATTTGCAAACGAATCAACGGACAAAGGATTAATCTCCAAAATATATAAACAGCTCATTCAGCTCAATATTAAAGAAACAAACACCCCAATCCAAAAATGGGCAGAAGACCTAAATAGACATTTCTCCAAAGAAGACATACAGACGGCCAAGAAGCACATGAAAAGATGCTCAACATCACTAATTATTAGAGAAATGCAAATCAAAACTACAATGAGGTATCACCTCACACCAATTAGAATGGGCATCATCAGAAAATCTACAAACACCAAATGCTGGAGAGGGTGTGGAGAAAAGGGAACCCTCTTGCACTGTTGGTGGGAATGTAAATTGATACAGCCACTATGGAGAACAATATGGAGGTTCCTTAAAAAACTAAAAATAGAATTACCATATGACCCAGCAATCCCACTACTGGGCATATACCCTGAGAAAACTGTAATTCAAAAAGACACATGCACCCGAATGTTCATTGCAGCACTATTTACAATAGCCAGGTCATGGAAGCAACCTAAATGCCCATCAACAGACGAATGGATAAAGAAGTTGTGGTACATATATACAATGGAATATTACTCAGCCATAAAAAGGAACGAAATTGAGTCATTTGTTGAGACGTGGATGAATCTAGAGACTGTCATACAGAGTGAAGCAAGTCAGAAAGAGAAAAACAAATATTGTATATTAACGCATGTATGTGGAACCTAGAAAAATGGTACAGATGAGCCGGTTTGCAGGGCAGAAGTTGAGACACAGATGTAGAGAACAGACATATGGACACCAAGGGGGGAAAACTGCGGTGGGGTGGGGATAGTGGTGTGCTGAATTGGGCGATTGGGATTGACATGTATACACTGATGTGTATAAAATTGATGACTAATAAGAACCTGCAGTATAAACAAACAAACAAAACAACTAATACTAAACTTTCATTGGGTTATTTGTATGGAAATATGTTAATATAAATGTTTCAGACATTACATGAAATTTCTAAAAATCTTATATGTTCTGGTATAATGTTATAAGTCATAATCCTAGTTATTACTTTAAAATGTATATCTCAGAAATAACTAATTTTCTTGTCAACTGCATTATTATGAACTTTCATCCAATCTTTAACCGTGGTCATTTTTAAGTGTTTTGTCATTTACAGACAGTTCTGGGTGTACTCTGATGCTTTTGTAAATATGTTCCTATAAAAGGGTTTCATCTTCAGGAAATTCATGGAAAAGACTCTGACAAGTACAGGTTTCTGGTACCTGACTGTACTGCTGAACTGAATGAATAAGCATTTTCAGAACTCTAATGAAAAACTGATGAGCTCATAAAAGTGCTAACAAAAGATCAAGATGAAAAAAAAAAAAATTAATTACATGGGACTGAGTGAACTGATGAGGATGAGTATAATTTTTGTGACTTTCTGGTTGAATTTAAAAAAAGAAAAAATCCCACAAGAACTCAGAGGCAAAGAATATAGAAATCAATTTTCACTGCAAAGTAAAGGAGCTGTTGCAGTGGAGGATTACTGGACTGAATGTCAATATTATGACATAGTATGAGTGTGTTTCATGTTTGGTAATTGCAATCATTGTTGCTTTTGTTGTGGTCATCCATGTACAATGCTTGGTGTCAGTCTATTTATCTCTTGTAAAAATAAAATACAGTGTGTGTGGGGAAAAAAAAAAAAAAATCCAAAGGTAATATTTTAGCATATTAGAGACATCTGATTAGTCATTTTTTAAAATACAGCAATATAAAATCTTTTATTTTCCTAAAAATAAGATGTAATCTAAAATTTCCTAAAAGAGGTCCAGTACTAACTTAATACCTCTATAAGCCATCAAAAGGTCCCCCAAACCCCAATATTTTAGCATTCAACTGACATTTCTCATACAGTGCTTAGTACCAAGAAGAGGTACAGAAAGCCTCCTCAGATTTTCCTTCAGGAGATAAAAGTCACCAAATGTATGGGTCAAATAGCCACCCATTTGGGACATATTCTTTAGGAAAATCACTCAATCTATGTATTTTGGATCTCTTCATTGTGAATTAATGTTCCATTCAGGTATGTTCTGGAATATAGAGATGAACAACAACAATAATATGTCCTCTAACATTAAGGAATCATTGTTCATGTTTTCAGGCTTTTTCTCTACCTAAATTTAGCAAAAACTATGCCTTTTTATGCTATGGAAGCTTACCAGCTTACCCAATTACTGGTCCTAGGAACTCTTCAATCTTAGTAAACCTAGGGACATTTCTGTCCCTTGGTGGATCACACTTATTATACCCTTCAACAGATGTTACTGGTACTTACTGAGAGTGACACTATTTGAGTCTTTCAAAACAAAAACAAAACTGAAAATTCAATGACTTCTGAGACTCCTACAGGAGTTGCAAAGCTTTTATTCTTCTGACTGGTTAAAAATTAATAGCAGTTTGAAATTGCCTTAGGAAAACCACCATCATGCATACTTAAACCACCTGCCTCTATCTACCTTCGGTACTGAATCCATCCACACAAGGTGACTTCTTGGCCTAAGTGAGAAGAACGCAACTCTCCACACGTGTTGGTCCGGGCAACAAAGCTACTGAGTTCTTAAAGAAACAAAAAAAAGTAAGATTAAAAATATATCATTTGCACATTGTTTGAGAATAGATTCTCAAATCATACCATCTTTGGTATTTCATGTCAATGGATGAAATTTATAAAGTTGAAGAATGTAATCAATCACTATTAAATTTACCTGCAAATGTGTCAAAAGCCATGTGAATAACTGTCAAACGTAAATTTTTGCCTTGTGTTAAGAATCTAAATATTTTTGATCACCCAGCATCTGCATTGACCTAAAACGCACTGTTCTTAATAGTGCACATTTCTTCCCCAAATGAAACAGGATCTTGGGAATTTCATAAATTTGGTGGTGCAGTAACTGGTTTTAGTATGAATCTAGAGTGAAATAGTCACTTGTACATTTGAAAACCCTATTCAAAGTATTCTCAAGTATGAAAGAATTTTTTAGGCTTCTTATTCACAGCATGAGCTTAATGAATAGCCTATTCATGTGGTTACTTTTCTGCTCTTTTTAAATTCCAGGGAGAAAACTACATTATAAGAAATGAAGAGGGTGAATGATGTGCTTCTACACATAAAGCTATCCAGTCGAGACTAGGGGAAAAATGGAATAAGCACTCTTGCTGCAGAGAAAAGGAGGAAGGGCTGTTCAGAGGACAAACCTCCTCACTATATTCACCTGGAATTCTCCTCTGTGAACTCAGTACCAGACTTCGGGAGAAAGAACCCCAGATCAGCTGTGTGGTCCTTCTAGTGGGTCTGGATAAACCCCTGTACAGCCGACTTAACCAACAGAACATGTTAGAGCCGCAGGATGGCGAGACGCTCAGGAATCTCACGCTGCAGGTGTTGGATGGCGGTCAAAAGTCAGTTTTGGAAATACACACAAATCCCTTAAAATATTAGTAGTTCCCACTCTCTTATATTTAAGCCCTTGTCCGCTGAACATTCAAGAGCTCGTGTCGGCAAACTAGATAAATCTGCAAAGTCTTTGGGGCCTTAGGGGAAGTTGGGTAGGGGAAAGAACTTTTAAAATCTTTGTCCCCTCTTAACGCATCCGTTTCACTTCTATTAACAAACAAAGCTTCGGCCTGAAGTGACAAGCGTACGATTCCATACAGCAGCCAAGGCGGGACACCGCGGCCACGCAGAGGCAGCACGGGGCCGGTCAGCAGGCGCACGCCCTTCCCATCCTTCCACGCTTCCCCGAAGGTTCCCGCGGGCAGAACCGGAAAACAGGGAGGAAAATCAGCCCCGCGTTTCAAATCTCCCAAACCTGGTGGCCGACCTCGGGTCTTCAAGAAGGAGGAATGCAAGCAAATCCAAAATGTTTCCAGGGCCCGAAACCACACACAGATCGCCGCTGGGAGCCAAGCACTCCTTAACCCACCCCACGAACAACCAAGATTACGGTGGAGGGAGTCAACCAGTCAGAACACAGGAAATGCCGCCATCTTTACTACGGGCGGAAATTTGAAGGACCGCTCAGCACCGGTAGAAAAGCGCGGAAGATTAACTCCCCGCGATTAGGAAAGTAGACGATAATGGTTAGAGCGCTCCCGTGCCCTCAGTTAAAATGGCAACCGTAGTTGCTTCACTGACTTGAAATCGGCGCCATGGAGGCGTCTAGCGTCCTGCCGCAGAGCTAGTCGGGAAACGATTTTAAACTGAGGAGGCGGCTGAACGTAAGGTTGCTGCTTCTTAACGGCGGGATTTTGGAGCTGGCGTTGGCCCCTGAGGGCTCAGGTGGAGAGGGGCGAGTTGGGACACACTGTCCCTTGCCCTTTCCCTCCGTGGGCTGAAGCAGACTCCGCAGGAGCGAGGGTCGCGGAGCTGGGTGGCTGAGTCAGCGGAAATGTCCCTCCCGGCGTGAAGTGTCGGGCTCGGCTGGCGCCTGCGGGCGCGGAGATCTCCTTACTGGGCCCGTTTGCGTCCGTCGTGAACCCACCTGTGCTGGAGCGAGAGGGAATTTGGGAGCGCCAGGGGTTCCTCCGGACTTACTCTTCGCTGTCATTTTGGCGGCTCTTTTACTAAAGGGGATTTCAGTTTCGACGTAGCTTTGGATCCAGACTTGAAGAATGATTCGTGAAGGGAATGGTTGACAGCGTCATCACGGCATTTTATTGGTAAGATGCTTTGTTATTGGTCCGGGCGTGGCAGTAAACTTTGTGTTTTGCCCTGTTGTGTGGTCGTTATCTTTACAATACTTGGGGGTTCAGATGTGTTTCACACGACCTGCTTAGCATTGGCGTTAGGTGACGATGTACAAAAGTGATTTAAGTCAGGGTCCCTTCCTTCACGGACTTAGCACAAGAAAAACAACTGAGTTGTAATTGTGTGTTCTGAACTGCAAGTGCAAGAGGAATTGGCCGGAGAGCTAGCTCTGTGGATACTTGGAAGCTTCTCCTGAGGAGATGAAACTTGAAGGATAGATTGGATTTGGTCAGACAAATGGGTGTAGAGAAGTAGTCTTAATTGGCAATAGGTTGAATAAAAAAGTCCGGGAGCAGAGGCAAACATGACAGGCATGAAGAGCAGGAGGGTGAGGAGCAGCCTAGGGGAAGGGGTGCATGTTTGGGGGTAGGGCAGTGGCTCTTAACCGTTTAAAGAATCATCTCCTGGACCTTTCTTCACCCCCTTCTCCCACCAGATACACACGCATACACCATTTTGCATCCAACCTCAGAGGGCTTTTAGATTTTGGAAAGACCCTTTGTCCATGGATCTTGGGGTAAGAACTAAAGTAGTAGAAAATGAACCTGGATAGGATCAGATAATATGATCAGGTGCCTTGAAACCCAGGCAGAGAAGTTTTGGCTTCATTTATTTAGAAGATGTGTGGGAATTGTTATGGGATCTCAAGCAAGGTAATGACAAGATAAAAGTGGTGTCTATGGAGAAACTAGTCATGGACTGGGGAGAGGGGTTAAGACTGGGAATAAGGTAAGTGGCTATAATTAAGAATGCAAGTGAAGGCCAAATCTGAGAGGGCTAGTATGTATGCTTTTAAGAAATATGTCAGAATTTGATGCTAATTTGGATGTAAACGTGAAGTTGAGGGAAGAGTAAACGATGACTAAGGAGTATTTTAAGGGGCAGGGAGGAAAATGAGAAGGAAGAGTGGAATTATTACTGAGAAACAGGGTAGTTGGAAAGGAAAGATTGGTTGTGAAATAATGTTTAGCTTTGAACTTAATGAGTTTGAGGACACAAAAGTTTAATGTTTTACGGGAAATTGGAAATGCAGGTGCAAAGGTCTGAAAATAGAGATTTAGGAGTCATATGTAGAATGAATGTTATCATATGGAGAATGAGTGATTTCAGAGTCTGGGGAGACACGTACTGTTGGGACTGGAGGAAAGATAGGAATCAGCAAATGAGTCAGAAGGAACCATAAGAAACAAGGAGGAGAAATCATTGAGTGTCTGAAAACAACAAGGTAACAGAAAGTTTAGAGGAGTAAGGATGAGCAAACTTGATGAACCAAGTATTTGGCCGTGGTTTTTGCAAAAATATTATTGGTAATCTTCAAAAGTGCTGTGTCTTTATAGTGATGGTTTCATAAGAGAGGTTGCTGAAGATTTCCAATAAAATATTTATTAGTAAGTGGAGGCAATAGTTGTATACCATATTGCCAGGAAATTGGTCTCAAAACGAATGAGACGGATAGGATTTAAACAAAAAAATTTTAGTGTTAGGAATACAAGAATATGCTTGACAGTGGAAGAAAAGTATCCTGTGAAGTAGAGATTAGAGATGATAGAGGTTTGAAATAAACATGGGAGATGGTGCCCAAGGGAAGTGTGAAGGGACATGGAGATCTAGAATATTGGTTGATGGATTGGCTTTAGAAAGCAAGTAAGAGGACCTCTTTCCTTACAGTTGGAAGGAAGAATATTAGGACAGTAAAATATTAAGTCAAGCTATATTTTTAACCTCTTAATTATCTGGCAGGGCAAAATTACACATTATTGAGTATGGAGTGAGAAAGTAAAATAGGTATAAACCATTTTCTAATCTTTAATGCATGGATTGGGCTATTTCACATTACTGCAGTATTAAATTACTCAAGGGAAATGTTTTCTCAAAACCAGTCCTTTCAGAGCTAGTAGTCTTTCTCTCACCTAGATAGACTTTAAAATCCTTTTGGAATTCATAGAATTTCTCTTTTAAGGAGTCAAATTTAGTAGGGCTTATTTTGCCTTGAAATTGATCCCTATTGAAAGGCAGTGTGCAAGAAGGAGGTAAGAGCACCCACTCTGGTGTTAGACTGTCTCGGTTCAAATTCTGGCTCTGGCATTTTTAGCTGTATGACTTTGGCAAGGTATTTAATTTCTTTATCTTCCTATCTGTCAACTGGGAATATAATAACCCACCTCATACAGTTGTTTGAGGATTAAATGAGACAATATTTGTTAAAGGGCTTAGAAAGTTACCTGGCACATGATGAATACTCAATAAATGTTAGCAGTTATTCCAAATAACAGATTTGAAAGAAACATTCAGTGTAGATGGGCCTGATTAAAATTCCATTTTGAATAGACAATTCTGTACGCATTTAAAGCCAGACTGTTTTAGAGTAGCTGCTATTTAAGTTGTATGGTATATGATCTTTCTCTGGGCATTATCTGAGTTTTGAGAACTATATATTTAATTTATGGAGTTTTGTGCAAGATATAGAGTGTGTCATACTTTGACATGATGAAATTTAAATATAATGATAAATAAAGCTCTTCATTTGTGAAAAAAATTTTTGAAAGGGTAACTGTGCCACTACTTGGGAGTAATTTTTATAACTTTTAAATCATAATTCCTTTCAATTTTGGAGCTCCATGAAATACTTCTGTTCAATTAAACCAATACTTGCTTAACAATTAAACAGCATTCAGCATTATACTAGGGTAATTATACGAGAGAAATACAAAGAGCATGATTTCAGTCAAAGTAGTTTAGTTTTGCTGGGAAGAGAAGAAATGCACACCAAAAAAATAGTACAAGGAAGCAGATGAATTCGGGCCAAAATGAGTGGTAGAGACTAGGTGATTGAAGAGAGCTGTGTGGGCTGGTGTATTATTAATCTCCAAAGATTTTGTAGAATATTCTCGAGGGATTTTGTTAGACTCATTTAGAGGGCTTTTGGGCTTTTTCAGAATATTTACCCCTGAGGATCTCATTCTGTACACACAAACACACACACACACACTGCTTCCCAGAATGAGCCACTGATACAGACACAGACAGAAGTGTGTAACATAGGTATTCTGGGGGGAAAAAGGTTAACAAAACCCTACTGTTTGAAAAGGGATCAAATTCACACATGGTTTTAATGGAGGTGGAATGAAAAAAGAACACTTGAGATAGGGAATACAGTTGATAAGCAAACACATGAAGACAAGAATGTGTTTATGTCTAGGAGAAGTAGGATAAGGACAAGCTGAATTATGAGTTATGAATACCCAGCAGAAGAGTAGAATTTATCTCATCACTGTAAAGTTTTTTGCACAGGTGACTAATAATAAAGTACCATTTCTGAAAAATGGATTACCCTCAGATATGGAACATTTAGTTGTGGTAATAAGACCTGGCTAAGGAAGTAGCTTTGGGAATGGATAGAGAGACTGAGGAAGGAAAAATTCAAAAGAATGTGCTTAATGATTGTATGTTAAAAAATGAAAGTGGGAGACTACTTAAATAAATTTAAATTAACTTAGAAAATTGACAGGAATTTGAAAATGGACCAGCTACCTTTCGGAAGGAGGACAGAAGGAGTTGAATTTAGTTTTGAACATAACTGTGTTTGAGCTATCTGAAAGATGTTCATAAAAATAGCCTATAGCCAATGAGAAATATAGGATTTGATTAAAAAGTCAAAATGGGGCAGGGAGTAGGAGGGAGAGAGAAAGAATTCCTTTATAGTAGATAGAGGAATCAGTGAAACTATGAGCATGAATCAACTTTTTAGTGTTTAGAATTCTGGTTTTATTTCTTTTTATGTAGACCATGGATTCTTATGATGCACCAGAATCGACTCCTAGACAGTGTGCATCCTCAAGGCTTAAAGATTACTTTATAGGTGCCACCCCTCTGCAAAAACGATTAGAATCAGTCAGGAAGCAGACTTCATTTATCCCGACTCCACCTCGAAGGAAAATTCCTCAGTGTTCACCACTGCAGGTATGCTCTTTGTGTTCCTTTGTGTTACTAATGATTGAGAATGTCTGTGAATGAAACATTTCAATTGTTGTTACTATTTATAGTATTTTTAGTATATTCTTACTCCCTGTGGTAATAAAATAAATGAGAAACAGCTATAACAATTATTCACACTATCAGTACCATATGTTTTTTAACCTTTTTTTTTTTTTTTTAATTCTTTCTCTTTATGTACTAGCTTTCAGAATAATGCTAGGGGTTGGTTTCCTAGCATTCTCCAATGGTGACAAAGTTTTTGTTTTTTTGGTTGATTTTTTTTTTTTTTAATTTTTAATTTTATATTGGAGTATAGCCGATTAACAATGTTGTGATTGTTTCAGGTGCACAGCAAAGGGACTCAGCCATACATATACATGTATCCATTCTCCCCCAAACTCCCCTCCCATCCAGGCTGCCACATAACATTGAGCAGAGTTCCCTGTGCTATACAGTAGGTCCTTGTTGGTTATCCATTTTAAATATAGCAGTGTGTACGTGTCGATCCCAAACTCCCTAACTATCCCTTCCCCCCTGGTAACCATAAGTTCCTTCTCTTAAGTCTGTGAGTCTGTTTCTGTTTTGTAAATAAGTTCATTTGTATCATTTCTTTTTAGATTCCGCATATAAGGGATATCGTATTTCTCTTTCTCTGTCTGACTTCATTTAGTATGACATCCTCTAGTTCCGTCCTTAACCTCCTTTAATTTGGGACGTTTCCACAATATTTCTTTGTCTTTTATGACATTGACATTTTTGAAGAATATGTTTCCTCCTCTTCCCTTTTTAAATAGAATATTCCTCATTTTGTATTTGTCTGATGTTTTCTCAAGATTAGATTGAAATTGTGTATTGCTGGCTGGAATACTGTATAGATCGTGTTGTATCCTTTTGGGGAATAACATCTGGTAGCACATAGATGATGTTAATTTTGATCATCTTGTCAACGTGTTGCCCAATAATTACTGCTTTATTCCCCCCTGCAACTAATAAGTGGTCTGTGGGGAGACACTTTAAGATAATACAAATATCCTGTGCCTCATCAAAATTTTGCCTCACATTTAACATCCTTCATCCATTGATATTTTTTGCCTAATCCCATCTTTATGGTGATGGTTGAAAAATAATGATTTTCCATCTCTGTTTGCTCCATATTTACCAACCAGCCTTTGGCATTCTATTTTAGGCCCTTCTCATTTCTATTCCATTTATTTATCTATTTATCAGTACAGATTCATGAATTCCTGTTTTTAAAATTTTTCTAATTCTTTACTAAATTATTTTCATGTTTATATTGTTCCAGATTTGTCTGGTGGCAACATGCTCTGTTTTGATCATTCATAAAAAAACCCTGTGTATAACATTAGTAATTTGTAATTTTACTGAACTATGAAATAAAACCTCAGTCAATACAAGTTTTTTTGTTGTTTTATAAATTTATTTAATTATTTATTTATGGCAGCGTTGGGTCTTCGTTGTTGTGCGAGGGCTTTCTCTAGTTGCAGAGATTGGGGACTACTCTTCCTTGTTGTGGAGCACGGGCTCTAGGCGCATGGGCTTCAGTAGTTGTGGCTCCAGGGCTCTAGGCACTCGGGCTTCAGTAGTTGTGGCTCGAGGGCTCTAGAGCGCAGGCTCAGTAGTTGTGGTGCATGGGATTAGTTGCTCCGTGGCATGTGGGATCTTCCCAGACCAGGGCTCGAACCTGTGTCCCCTGCATTGGCAGGTGGATTCTTAACCACTGCACCACCAGCGAAGTGCCGTCAATACAAGTTTGATGGATGCTTTTGAGTCACTTAGCAAGGAACCTGGCTGATCAGTCACCCACACCTTCCTTTTAACTTTTTCTTGTCTGTGTGGTGGGTCTAGTATCTTTTGGCATATGAGAAAATTTTTGCTTTTTTGTGAAAACTTTTTTAAAGAAAAATTACTGGGGCTTCCCTGGTGGTGCAGTGGTTAAGAATCCGCCTGCCAATGCAGGGGACACGGGTTCGAGCCCTGGTCCGGGAAGATCCCACATGCCGCTGAGCGACTAAGCCCGTGCGCCACAACTATGGAGCCTGAGCTCTAGAGCCTGTGAGCCACAACTACTGAAGCCCGTACGCCTAGAGCCCACGCTCGACAACAAGAGAAGCCACCGCAATGGGAAGCCCGCGCACCACAACGAAGAGTAGCCCCCACTCACCCCAACTAGAGAAAGCCCGCGTGCAGCAACAAAGACCCAACACAGCCAAAAATAAAATGTAAATAAAATAAATAAATTTAAAAAAAAAAAAAGAAAAATTACTAGTCCTGGTAATGAAAGTTATGGTTCTTAACCAGAAAACAGAGATTGTATATAAATTAAAGACTGGAAAAATAAAAAAACAAACATTGCAACAGTAAAAAAAAAAAAAAAAAGACTGGAATGTCCAGTTCAGTGTTTCCTTTTCTCTATGATACAAATAATTTTGCCAGATCTTTTTTTTTTTTTTTTTTTGGCCGCACCATGCGGCCTAAGGGATCTTAGTTCCCAACCAGGGACTGAACTCAGGCACTGGCAGTGAAAGCGCCAAGTCCTAACCATTGGACTCCCCCTTTTTTCCCCCAAATCTTTTGATAGTAATAAGAAAAAAGTTCACAACTTTTCCATGAGTACTCTAGTCAGAACAAATATTTTTGTCAAGTGGACAACTGTGGTGAAAGTTCCAAAAGATATTTGGGACTGTGCAAGTATGGATTCTATAGAAAAGTTCAATTCAGGATAAAACTAGGAGCTTATGTGGGGGTGTATGTGAAGACCCTCAGCACTGCCATAGTGCCAGTACAAATGAAGTGTTTTGATTTTAGTGGTCCCTGTGATTCTAATAGAGCCTGGCCAAAATACTCCCACATATCTTTTTATTTAATCTACTGAATTAGAGTGATGGAGTGAATTTACTGCCAAACAATTTTAGAAATTACTAAATTAAAACCAATCAAATTAGATGCTCCAGGAATACAGTGGTGACTATTTTTAAACTCTATAATTTGAAGTTTCTAAAAGTCAAATATAACTGTTCATCCAATAAATATTTATTGAACAGCTGTTCTAGATGACATTGTTCTAGGTGCTAGAGATATAGTAGTGAATAAAATAGGCAAAATTCCTGTTCTCATCAAACTCATACTCTAGTAGTGAAGACAGTAAAAATCAGACAAGTACCTAATGTCAGATAGTAATAAGTGCTGTGAAAAAAATAAAGCATGTTAAGGAGATACAGAGTGACGAAGCTGGAATGGGTGCAGGTGCTACTTTAGATAAGGTGGCCTCTTGAGTGACATTTGGGCAGAGACCTGAATGAAGGAAAGGGACATGCCATGTGAACACCCTGGGAAGAACATTCCAAAGGGAAAGTACAGCAGATGCAAAGATCAGGTACCCAGTAATGGCTTTGTTTTAAATATTTAAGATACTGTGATTAAGTTCTTAGTTACTAATGTTTCCTAATTCTTAAACTTCCTTTGTCTTGATTTTTTTTTAGGAAGATGTTGATCCTCAAAAGTTTGCATTCCTTCTGCATAAACAATGGACTTTATATAGTTTAACTCCCTTATATAAATTCTCCTATACTAATTTCAAAGAGTATTCTAAACTTCTGAATGCATTTATTGCTGCTGAAAAGCAAAAAGGACTTGCTGTGGAAGTGGGAGACGACTTCAACATCAAAGTGATTTTCTCTACTCTCCTGGGAATGAAAGGAACACAGAGAGACCCTGAAGCATTTCTTGTCCAGGTATATCATATAAGCAGTACTTGCTTCCTAGGAGAAAAGAATGTGCGTTGTCTTGGTTTAGAAATTGTGATATTTTCTTACTGTTTTTAAAATTCTTAAGCTTGTGATTTATAACCTATTTTATGTCTTGTTTGACCAAATTATAGTAATTAGATATGACCAACTTAAAAAAAAAGTTTTTTTCCTTTTACAATATAATCATGTTTATTTTAGAAAACTTAGAAAATACATAAAAGTACAAAGAAAGAGAGAAGTTTGCGCTGCAGAGAAGTTGGGATTCTTCTCCTGGAGCTGGGTAAAACCTACCCCTAGCTAGGGCTCCTTCCTTCTTTCCTTCCTTCCTTCCTTCCTTCCTTCCTTCCTTCCTTCCTTCTTTCCTTTTGAGGTTCTTGGCAGGCGAACCTCTGCTCTCTGTGGGCCCACAGATCTTCTACTTACACAACCCCAAAGACTTGTAGGCTTGAGGAAGTGAGGCTCCATCTGTTTGTGGAAATTTCTCTCAGTAAACTAGTGCATGGTGGTGACTCCAGAGTTTCATCCATAGTCAATATAGTGGGAAATTCTAAGACTTACGACTCTTTTCAACATGAACTTCAGGATTATATTAGAAAGCAAAGAGCCAGAGGATTACAACCAGAGGTTTGCTTTAGAAAGGGGACAGAAGACTCTGTGTACAGAGAAAAGGACCACACTGCACCTAGACCTCCAATGCTGGAGCAGAGATTCCCCTTCAGGAGGCCCCACAAGTCCCCCAGTTCCTACAAAAGGCCGAAAACAGTGGAAAGCCACTTACCCACACTGTCCAATATTCATCACGTCCGGCAAAGACTGGAACCTGTAAATCACTGTCAGAAAAAACACGACCATTTCTTCAATAACCAGTGGTTTCCAAGCCCACCTGTGCAAGGAATGACCACTGGCCCCCACACAGCACAACACAGAGAAGAGGCCAGCTGCTTCTCAGAGGACCACACCAGTGTCCATCAGGCAGGAGATCAAGACGGACGCTGGATGGGAAGGTCCAGGGAGAGGACCAGGGAGGAGGAGGACGTGGCGATGAGGAGCAGGTATCGTGGAAGAGGAAGCACCACAGGGATGAAAAGGATGAAGATTCCCACAAAGAGAACAGGAGGAAGGCCAAAGTGGCGCCAGGAAGCACAGAGAAGTCCAAGTACGGAAAGAAGAGCACCCATGATTGGGACACCATGAAGGAGGGAAGAAGGTCCAGTAGAGAGAAGAAGCATCCTGGCAAACATAGCACCCAGGAGTGGGACTTGTGGGATGAAGCTATCCTCGGTGGTTCTTACTGATGCTGGAGATTTGGGACCTGGATATTAAATGATTTGGATCTGTTGGAAAGGCTGGATTAAATGGTATTGAAGCAATTCAATAGCCATACTTCAAAGAAAATAAAATTAGATCCCCACCTATATCAGACTCTGTTCAAATGTAAAAACCCAGTTGGTTTAAAGATGTCAATTTAAAACCAAAATAGAAAAGTATTAGAAGTAAATATAGGAAAATTGTTTTCAATCTTGGAATATGAACGGCTTTCCTGAACAAGACATGTTAGCCAGGGGCCATAAAAGAAGAAAAAATAATACATGTATTTGCAAAAACACTTAAACTCTGCATGTAACAGAAGATTTTGTTGTACATTTTCTTTTTTTTTAAAGGTTTTCTTTTTCTCTTTTTTTTTTTTTTTTTAATTTATTTATTTGTTTATGGCTGTGTTGGGTCTTCGTTTCTGTGCGAGGGCTTTCTCTAGTTGCGGGAAGCGGGGGCCACTCTTCATCGCGGTGCGCGGGCCTCTCACTATCGTGGCCTCTCCCGTTGCAGAGCACAGGCTCCAGAAGCGCAGGCTCAGTAATTGTGGCTCACGGGCCTAGTTGCTCCACGGCATGTGGGATCTTCCCAGACCAGGGCTCGAACCCGTGTCCCCTGCATTGGCAGGCAGACTCTCAACCACTACGCCACCAGGGAAGCCCTGTACATTTTCTTAAAAACAGAAATTAAAAGCTATGCATTGTGCATATGCATTGAGCAGCTCCAGAAAGATACACGAAACACTGGTAACTGGGCTCTGGGGGCAAGAACTGAGTTGGGGGAGGCGGGTAGACAGAGGTAGCTGGTAGACTAACTTTTCAAAGTGTACATTTCTATTTTGAATTTTGTACTATATGAGACTACTACCTTTCCAATAAATAAATATTTTAAAGGTAAAAAACAAAAAAACAAAAAAAACAAAGAAAGTTAAAAACCACAGTTTAACATTTTGGTATACATCTATTTGTCAATAGACAATCTGAATAGGCCTAGTCCTATTAAAGAAATTGAATCAATAATTAATAACCTTCCAAAACAGAAAGCAACAGGTCCAGATGGGTTCACTAGTGAATTCCACCAAACGTTTAGGGAAGAAATTATACCAATTCTCTACAATTTCTTTCAGAGATAGAAGCAGAGGGAATGCTTCCTAATTCATCCTATGAGCCCAGTATTACCCTAATACCAAAACTAGACAAAGACATTATAAGAAAATTATAGACTCCATCATGAACCTAGATATATCTGTTTGGCTGTCTGTATCTATTAAAATTGTGACCATATTGCCCATACTTCTGCATTATGGCTTTTTTACTAATAATCAGTGCTGTAGATAGTTACTCATGTCATTTTGAGTAAATGTAAATGTAAATTTTACATTTTTGTAAATTTATCTCTATAATTCTATGGTTTTTAGTGGGATTAAAATCCTAGAAGTAGAATTTTAGCAAAATAACATTGTTACATATTGTGATATGTCACACCAAGTTACTCTCAGAAATGTAACATTTAACATTCCTTCCTATATGTAGTATATAAAAGTAATATGACTGTCCTTTGATTTATTAAGAAACCAGATTTATTTTATTATTTATGCCTGCTCCTTCTGTTTCTGCTAAATTAACTCATTTTAGTCATTGATAAATTCTGAAACAGTTGAAATTTTGTTTATTTGTATAGATCAGGGGTTAGCAAACTATGGCCTGCTGCTTGGCTTTGTAAATAACGTTTTATTGGAATAGAGCCCCTTTCATTTGTTTACATATCATCTATGGCTGTTTTTGTATTACAACAGCAGAGTTGTAGTTGCTACAGAGACCACATGGCTTGCAAAGCCTAAAATATTTACTATCTGGCCCTCTGCAGAAAAGGTTTGCTGACCCCTGGTATAGATCATAGTATTGGCAAGGATCTCAGGATTACTGGGATTAGGTTCAGCTGCATGTAACAGAAAGTCTAAATAACAGTGAATTAAAGACTATAGAGGTTTACTTGTCTTTCAAAAAAGTGTCCAGGGGTAAGCTTTTCCAGGCTGGTAAATGATTCATGAAATTATTAATAATCTAAGCTCCTTCTGTCCTCTCTATCATCCTTGGTGGCTTCCCTCCTATGGTCACACTATAATCTAAATTGGCTCCTGGAACTCTAAATACTATATGTAAGTTTAAGGCAAGAAGTAGGAGGAAGATGGGAAAGTCAGACAGGATGCCTGCCACTGAGTAAATCTTTAACGAGACTTGCTGACACCCAACAGTTACTTCTCTTTACATCCCAGATGGAAGGGAGACTAGAAAAAAATTTTTAGTGGGTACTTTGCCACCTCAAGTGAAAGCACTGTTTTACTGTGGAAGGAAAAATATATACTGGGTAGATAATTAGCAGTCTCTGTCAAGTTGAAGCAGTTGATGCCCAAAGAAGTTACATGGTTTGCATGTCATCAGGCAAGCAAATATTTTTGTGAGGAATAGAAATGACCTCTTGAATTCCTAGTATAGTGTCCTAATAGTTTTCTAATTAAATCTCATTTCTTGCCAGGGTTACAGGACTTATAGGTTATAAAAGCGTGATAGACGTAATACATCTGGCTTTAAGGTATTTGAAAGTCTCATAACTTCTTGAACAAGGAGAAAAATGGCAAAAATAATTGTTTAAATGATTATCTCTAAAGGGATATAATATAGGGCTGTGATCTTCACCTTGTCCTGGTCAAACTTTAATTAAAACTTCTATTAATATCTGGAAGGTATGTTTGTTATATAATTTACAAATTTAAAGTTTGAGGGGTTAGTCAATCTGCTGGAAAATATAATCAAGATTCTAAAAGATCTGAATGGATTGACACAGTGGGCCAAATTGAAAGAGATTAAAACTTTAATAGGAATAAGTTTACTGCCTCAATGTGAGTTGGGGGGGATTTACCTATTAATAGCAAAAATGAGTATGTAGGGCTAATTTATGTAAAGCTGTCAACTAAAAACCAGAAATCTACTATTAAGATTATATTAGTAGGAGTATAATCTAGGTTAAAGGTGGTGACAGTCCTGTAATCAGACCTTTTTGAAGTAATTATGTTCACTTATGAATGACTCCTTTGCCAAAGAATTTCAGAGAAGAGTGTCCAGATAGTGTGAACACTTGAATGTATGTCATAGAAGGAATGGTTGAAGAAACTGGAGATGTTGACCATAGCAGTATATATGATAAGGATCATCAAATATTTGAAGGGCTTTTTCTGTAGAAGAGAGATTAGATTAGATTTCATCTACATGCACGTAAGGAAGAAAGTAGGACCAGTGGTTGGAAACTATGGGGCCTAACATGTGAAAGAACATTTTAAGTGGATAGACAGAGCTGCCTTAGGAAATAGTGACATCTTCCTCAGTGGAATAATTCAAGCACATCGGATTTGGTGACCTTTTACAGTCCCTTCTAAAGGTTTTTTTTAAAAATTATTTATTTATTTTTGGCTGCGTTGGGTCTTTGTTGCTGCGCGTGGGCTTTCTCTAGTTGCGGTGAGTGGGGGCTACCCTTCGTTGCGGTGCACAGGCTTCACATTGCAGTGGCTCCTCTTGTTGCGGAGCTCTGGCTATAGGCGCGTGGGCTTCAGTAGTTGTGGCTCGTGGGCTCTAGGGTGCAGGCTCAGTAGTTTTGACGCATGGGCTTAGTTGCTCCATAGCATGTGGGATCTTCCCGGATCAGTGCTCGAACCCGTGTTCCCTGCATTGGCAGGCAGATTCTTAACCACTGCGCCACCAGAGAAGTCCCCTTCTAAAGTTGAGATTTTTGTTTTCCATTTTTTTGGTCTTTATTGAATTTGTTACAATATTGCTTCTGTTATATGTTTTGGGTTTTTTTGGCCAGGAGGCATGTGGGATCTTAGCTCCCTGACCAGGGATCAAACCTGCACCCCCTGCGTTGGAAGACGAAGTTAAAGTTGAGATTTTGAGACTTTTTTTTTCAGGGTACTGTACCTGGTTATACCATATTGGCACCCCTTTTTGCATTTTGGTTGCACCAAGATCTTGCCATATACCATGTCTGTCCTAATAAAGAGTATTAGGAGAAAGGTCAGTTAACTTGATACACCCTAATAATGATCAGGGAGACTATTACCTCTGTGGTTTTTGGCAGGTAATACTACATATCTTCTTATTTTTAAATGTACTAATTAATGCTGAGAAGATGCACTTTAGGAGTAGATGTACTTTTGAATTTAATGAACCCGTTTGATTTTTCTTCATAGATTCTGTCAAAATCTCAATTGCCATCTGAGCACAGAGAAGGTAAAGTGTTGTGGACTGGTTGGTTCTGCTGTATATTTGGAGACAGTCTTCTGGAGACTGTTTCAGAAGATTTCACCTGTCTACCCTTATTCCTTGCAAATGGTGCAGAGACTAATACAGCCATAATTGGAACCTGGTTTCAGAAAACTTTTGACTGTTATTTCCGTCCCTTAGCAATCAATGCGTTTAATCTTTCCTGGATGGCTGCTATGTGGACTGCATGCAAAATGGACCATTATATGGCTACTACTGAATTTCTTTGGTCTGTACCCTGTAGCCCTCAAAGTCTGGATATTTCTTATGCCATACATCCAGAAGATGCAAAAGCTTTGTGGGACAGTGTTCACAAAACACCTGGGGAAGTTACCCAGGAGGAAGTTGACTTATTCATGGACTGCCTGTATTCACATTTCCATAGGCATTTCAAAATTCATTTATCAGCCACAAGATTGGTTCGTGTTTCAACATCTGTAGCTTCAGCACATACTGATGGAAAAATAAAGGTTAGTTTGAGCAAATCTAGTTAAGTAATTTTTCCTTATTGTTGCATAGTTTTCAAAATGTATGGCAATTGTATTTTCCACATTGAAGAAACACTTTGGGATGTCTGCCAGTTGACGACAGTAGAGAGATTTTATTTTATGCTTTATAAATGGTTTACTAAAAAGTCTTAAGCCTTCTATATGCAGCTTTATAGTGGAAGGATACTATACACTGTGTGCCCATAGACTTTGGTAATAATATGACTTATTCTGTAGTAACTTTGAAATTTTCAGAATTTTCTTGTCAACTTTGAAATAATTATCAGAGTAACAGAGGATTTTGTGTGTTAGATAAGAAAATTAGAGTAGAAACACAGAACTAAAATATCATCTTTATATTTTAGGCTTTTGTATCCCTACTGGGAAAGAAATAATAGAGACATTGTTTTAGTGTCTATGAAGGCCTTATTAGAGAAAGTATCAGAAATAAACTGAGAAAAAAAAAAACAACTGAGAGTAGGCACCTAAATATATTTAAGTGTATTATATTAATATATTTAAAATATATTAAAATACAGCCACAATAAACACTCATGAATATTGGTCTTGTCACTGTGCTAGGAGTTTAACATACTTTAGTCTTTAGAGCAACGCTATAGTTAGGTGTTTTTACCTACATTTATTTTATTTTTAAAACAAGGAAGCTGAAGCCAAGATAGGTTTAAGTGACACATGCAAGATAGCTTAGTAAGAGGAAGAGTCAAGATTTAAACACTTAATCTCTTAGGTTCCAAGAAGTTCATACTCTATCTTATAAGCACTATTTTAATGCTTTTCAGACTGGAGGTCACAATGCAGCAGTAGGTTAGGAAGTAATTTGATGGGAAGAAACCAGCTTTAAAAAACAAAAGAAAAATAGAGTGGAAAATATAAAAATGAGAATATATAACATGTAATAAGGATATGCATTTGCTTGTACTGGGTCATGATGTTAAATTTATTTCTTACTATGGTTCACAGTAATAAATTTGAAATATTATACTATTCCATCTTACTTTGACATTATAAAGAAATAAATTTACATTTTAGCACCTCAGAATTCAATTTCATGAAGTCCTTATATTTTAAAATTTTATTTCCATATTCTCACATTCTATTAATAAACTACATTTAAAAACTATTTTATATAATGTGTTCTTATCCATCTATGAATATAAGGGTGGCCCTGTTTTATCTGGTCTATTCTAAGGGCCTCTCGTAAGGATCTAAGACAGTAACTGTGGCTCCTAGGTTCAAATAATGCCATGATGAAGGTAACATTTATCAAGCACTAACTGTGCCAAGCATTATTAAGCATTTACACATATTGTCCCATTTAGTTTTCACAACAACCTATTTGCATAGGTTGTAAAGAGGAAATTGTGGCACAGAGGATAAGTAGGCTCCTTCAAGATCACACAGCTAATAAGTGGAGTTGGAATTTAAACCCAGTCATCTGACTCAAAAGCTTATGCTTTTAACTGCAACACTGTACTGCCTCTCAAAAGTTTGAAATTAATGTATTAACCAGGTTTCTGCCTCTGCTTCGTTTCTACAAGACACTTTGGCATCATATATCCCTTTGAGAAGAAGGAAGCTATGGAACTCTTTCTAGAAAATGTAGACACTCAATTTGCATATAAGTCTAAGGGGTTCATAGATACTCCTTCTTCCCCCTTCTCTTTAGGCAGATAGTTAGCTTATCCATGGAAGCCAGGATAAATAAGAACCCTAGTCTAATTCCATCTAAGCACCATTGACTAGTAGTTGTAAATTTATTAAAGTCAGTCATCTTTATTAAGTAAAGTCTATTTGACTTAGAACAGCAATGGTTTGGGTTTATGTTCATAGCTTAGCTTGTAGATACGGAATTTAAAATAAGCCTGGAATATTTATCAAATATCAAACTGCTTTGCTATAAGTAATTGTATTTTAATTTTAAATGTCTTTTTTTTTTTTTTCAGATTTTGTGTCATAAATACCTTATTGGAGTGTTGGCATATTTGACAGAACTGGCAATTTTTCAAATTGAGTGAGGCCTTGTGGGGACTATAAGTTATGGATTATATACCTTTTTCTCATTGACTATCTGCCTGATTGCTCTGCTGAGGGGGACTGCAGGAGAAATGGGCATCTGTGCATCTGTTTTCCTCACAGTGCCTTGGAGTTACCCAGATGAAAGCCAAGAAGGATCTAGAAGAACAAAGAAGGTGGTAGTGGATGAACCACAGCCAGGTGCTTGTGTAATATAGTCCTGGTCATCTGGGATGCCAGTCTCTAGAATGTGCCGAGTTATTAATTTGTTGGCCATCTTTCTAAAAAATATATAATGTTTTATTATGTCAAAATTTTTAGGATTCAAATGAGATACCTCTAATATTGAATATTTCTGGTTTGTATCTTTAAAACCTTTAATCCCTAATTTTAAGCATTTTAGACTTGTATTCAGAGAGAATTTCTATGTTCTACAGACATTTTCCTAGCATCATTTTGCTGTAGAGAACCAGCAATCAAAATCCTCCCCAAAGGAAACTAAAGTTACTATACATTTTTTAAGCCACTAATATGCTTCTGTTTTTAATGCTGTTTAATTCTTATTGCAATGTTGAATTAAATATTCACTTTTAAAAGGAAGCCTTGTGTTTATCAGTGTCTTGGTGACAGATCTTTAATAAATATCTCAGCAATGGGAAGTCAAGGCTTTTTCTCTAGCACAAAGGTTACACAACAACTATATGGAATCATACAAATCGTAGAGTTGAAAGGCAGCTGTGACTCTCTTTTGAGGGCAGGGATTATATTATGTAATTTTCATGTCCCTAATTTTGTTTTAGCACAGTGCTTGCTAAATATCTGTAGATTAAGTGAATTAATTTTAACCAACTCCTATATTTTGCAGATGAAAACTACAAAATTGCACAACTTAGATGTGCACAAGATGTTATATCTAAAACTCTTCTTTTTACTCACTGAGCAGAGGAAGATGTTGTTTTACTTTAGAAACAATGTTTTTTAAAATCTTCTTTGAAAGAAAATAACTATAATAGGCTGTGATTCAAAAACAAGGACTAACTTCTGGAATGGGGTATTATTTCACATATACTAGGCACAGCAGAAGTAGTGAAAAAAGCATGGGCTTTGGAGTCAGACATTCATTCATTCAACTAAAATTAAGCTCCCACTGTCTACTCGGAATTGTATTGGGTAAAAAGAGATATAGTAGTGAAGATAAAAAAGATCCCTGTCTTGTGGAAATTATATTCTAGTAGAGGAAGGCAAAAGATAAATAATTTCATATGGAGATAAATGCTATAAATAAGGCACTGCAGTGTGAAAAAGGGTGACTGGGATAGTGCCTACTTTATATACAGTTGTCAAAGAAGGTCTCTCTGAGGAAGTGACATTTGAGCTGAGTCCTGAATGATGAGAGGGAACCAGCTGTTTGAAGATCTGAGGAAGCATGTGCTAGGCAGGTGAAACTGCAAGAGCAAAGGCCTTGAGATAGGTAAGAGCTTGGCTTATTTGAAGAGTAAAGGAAGTCTGTGTGTCTGGAGCATGGTAAGGGTGGAGTAGTATGAGATGAAACTAAAGAGATTGTGCAGGGACTTCCCTCACGGTCCAGTGGTTGAGACTCTGTGCTTCCACTGCAGGGTCGTGGGTTCGATCCCTGGTGAGGGAACTAAGATCCCACATGCCATGTGGCCAAAATAATAGTAATTAAATAAATAAAATTTAATTTAAAAAAAAAGACTGTGCAGCAGAGACTTCTTCCATTGTGTTATGTCTCCCAATTTTTGGCTGGGCATGTGGTTGCCCAGAATAAAGATGACATTTTCTAGCATTTCTCATAGGTAGGTACAGTCATATGACTAAGTTCTGACCCATGGCATAAAAATGCAGGTGTCATGTAGAGCTTCTAGGAATCTTGTTAATAAACAGTAGGCCTGTACCCCTTGCCCTTATTCTTCTTCCAGTTTTGCTGTTTGGAACACATAAAATGACTGGTACTCTAGCTGCTCTTTTAGGTCACTGGGATAAGGGTCAGGTCCTAGGGACAGCAGAGCATGGCCTGGAAGGAGTTTGTGCCCTGAGGACTTCTTGAAGCTGAACTCCAGTGCCAGCCGGGATGTTCTTCCTCCAGACTTACGTATCAGAGATGTAAACTTCTATCTTGTTTAAGCTATTGTTACTTTGGTTCTCTTGCTCATAGTCAAACCTAATGCTAACTGATACAGAGAGGAAGGATCCACATCATCTAAGTTTTTACAGGTACTATGAAGAGACTGGATTTTATTCTAAATGCAATGGGGAACCACTGAAGTTTTATGCAGAAGAGTTATATGATCCAATTTGTATCTTACAAGATTTTATAAGATATGCTGGAGAATGAGTTGTAGGTGGACAAGAATGGAAAAGAGAAGACAGGTAAAATGTTGTTAGAAATGGTACAACCTCATGGAGAAGTTAGCAATATCTAACAAAATTATGTGTGATTTACCCTTTGACTAGTAATCCCACTTCTGGGATTCTATCCCCAAAATTCACTAGCAAAACTATAAAATGAAACAGGAACGAGGCTATTTATTCCAACAGTATTTGTAATAGCAAGACTAAAAACAATCCAAATGCTCATCAGAGAGGGATTCGTTGAATAAATTATGGTATAGCTGCACAGTGAACTACTACTGTGTAATTATCAAAGGGTTTGAGGAAGATAGCTAATATTGCCATGGAGTTCTCTCTAGGATATATTGTTATGTGAAAGAGCAAGGTGAGGATAGAGTGTATAGTATGCTATCTTTTATGGAAGGAATGGGGGTGGAATATGAGTATGTGTGTATATTTCCCTACAAAAACAATGGAAGGATAAACCAAAAACTAGTCAAAGTGATTGCTAATGGAATGATGGGAACCAACTGGGTAGAGGGGACAGGAATGAAAGTTAGGACTCATCTGAATGTTCCTTGTTTATAGTTTGGAACCATATAAGTGTTTTATGTAATTATGAAACAAAATTAAATCAAAAAGAAAGAAAAGCAAGCCTTAAAAATTGAAAACAAATGAACCTAACTATATTACGTTCAGACCATAATCACACAAAGAATCATTTTTAGTATCTCTAAATCCTTGTATTTTGACTGTATATCATCAGTGGGCTATATCCTAGGAAAAGAAGAGCAGCAAAGGAATCTTAAATTGCATTGAGTTATCTTACTTTTAATAATATTGGTATTGTTATTTTACCACTCTTCATAACAGGATAAAATATATGTAATTATAACAATGTTAGAAACCAAGATTTCTAACATTGTAAGAGAAAAGGTATACAATTATAAAATCAAGTAAGTTAAGTAGAAACTCTGTAATATTAACTTTGAATTGGAAATATCGAATGAACTCATTTATTTTTGAAATGCAAATTTTAATTTTGATGAAGCCCAATCTGTCAAATTTTTCCTTTTGTTTCTTGTACTTTGGGTGTTGTATCTAAGAAATCATTGCTTAGTTCAAGGTCCCGAAGATTTACTCCTATGTTTTCTTCTAAGCATTTTATAATTTTAGCTCTTGAATTTAGATCTGTAATCCATTTTGAGTTAATTTTTATGTACGGTGTGAGGTAAGCATTCAGATTCATCATTTTGCATACAGATATTCATTTGTTCCAGCATCATTTACTGAAAAGGCTATCTTTTTCCCATTGAATTGTCTGTTACCTTTCTTAAAAATCAGTGGCCATAGATGTTTGGGTTTATTTCTGGACTCAATTCTATTTCGTTGATCTAAATGTCAGTCATTATACCAGTACCACACTGTCTTGATTACTGTAGCTTTGTAGTGTGTTTTGAAATCAGGAAGGTGAGTCTTTCAGCTTTGTCCTTTTTCAAGATTGTTTTGACTCTTCTTGGTTTTTTGCATTTTCATAAGAATTTTAGGATCAGTTGGTCAATCTTTGTAAAAAAGCTGGGATTTTGATAGTGATTGCCTTGAATCTGTAGATCAATTTGGAGAGTATTGCCCTCATAATGATATTAAGTCTTCCAATCTATGAATGCGTGATATCTTTCCATTTATTTAAATCTTTCAAAATTTTCTTCAACAACATTTTATTGTTTTCAGTGTCCAAGTTTTGCACTTTCTTTTGTTAAATTTATTTCTAAATTGTTTTTTATGCTATTGAGAATGGAATTGTTTCCTTAATTTCATTTTTTGGATTGTTTGTTGCTAGTGTATAGAAATAGAATTGATTTTGTATATTGCTCTTGTATCCTATGATCTTGCTGAACTTGTTTATTCTAGTAGCTTTTTCAGTGAATTCCTTCAGATTTTCTATATATAAGATTCATGCCATTGAAAAAAGACAGTTTTACTTCTTAATTTCAATCTGGATGCCTTTTAGTTCTTTTTCTTGCCAAATTGCCATGGCTAGAATTGCCGGTTCAATGGCAGGTAGAGGTAGTGAGAATGTACAGTCTTATCTTGCACTTGATCTTAGTGGGAAAGTATATTTCACCATTAAATATGCTGTTAGCTGTAGGATTTTCATAGATGTCCTTTATAAGGTTAAAGATGTTCTTTTCTATTCCTAATTTGTTGAAGGTTTTTTTTGGTTTTGTTTTTTTGTTTTTCTTTTCTTTTTTCGCCGCACAGCTTGCGGAATCTTAGTTCCCTGAGCAAGGGTTGAACCCAGGCCCTGGCAGTGAAAGTGTCAAGTCCTAACCACTGGACCGCCAGGGAACTCTCCTGAAGGTTTTTATTATGAATGGATGTTGGATCTTGTTAAATTATTTTTCTGCATCTATTGGGATGATTCATGATTTTTTTTTTTTTTTTTACTTAAAACCACACCTTTCACTTCTGGCTTCCAGTTTTGCATGTAAGGAGCTTGGAAGTCACCACTCTGTCCTAACAGGTAAAGAGATCAACAGATGGAAAAATCAACTATTCTTGGGTCTGTAAGAAAGGGGAGGACACAGAACAAACTGCTGCCTCCAAGATTGGAGAGACAAACAGGCCAATATGGGGAATCATGGCTTACAGGAGCAGTGGCTCATGAGCAGAAACCACTGCAGGAACCAGTGCCAGGGTTGGAAAACATGAATTATAATTGATGAATTGCTGGAGGCTCAGTGTGGATAAACCTGAGAATTAAAAACTCCAGGGGAACCTGGTCACAGGGGGGCCCTCACATTATTGTGAGATTTACCTCCTGGAGCTCAACCAGGTTCCTACAGTAAATATCAGAGAAAAATTCTCATGCTTCTGGTAGAGGGGAGGGAAAAAGAACAATTTTGAAATATACCAGAGCAGTTGGTTTTTCTTAACAAGGTCTGCCCTTAGGGGAGATGAGTTATGCAGAGCCTAACTGACCTGGGGAAAGGGAAATATCTAACACTAGCCTGCTCTAGCCATTCTGTCCACCTAAGTGGGGAGAAAAAACTGAGAAACTCTTGTGAAGTTCACAGTCCATAGGCATAGGCTCACTAAAAGCCTGAGACCTAATCACAGGACAGAGCCCTTCTCTTCTCCCCATACCTCACTACCCCCTTACTAAAAGCCTATTTACAGCAGTTTCTTTTACCTGGTTCATCATGTCTGGCTATCAAGAAAAAAATTACAAGGCATATCAGAAGGCAAAAAAAAAAAAAAAAAAAAACAATTTGAAGGAACACATCAAGCAAGCATCAGAGCAAGACATGGCAGAGGTTAGGATTATCAGACTGAGAATTTAAAACAACTATGATTAATATGTTAAGGGATCCAATGGATAAAGTATTTCCATGCAAGAACAGATGGGCAGTGTAAGCAGAGAAATGGAAATCCTAAGAAAGAACCAAAAAGAAATGCTAAAGATAAAAAATACTGTAACAGTAATGAAGAATGCCTCTGGGGACATCCCTGCTGGCACAGTGGTTAAGAATCCGCCTCCCAATGCAGGGGACACAGGTTTGATCCATGGTCCAGGAAGATCCCACGTGCTGCAGAGCAACTAAGCCCGTGCACCACAACTACTGAGCCTGCGCACCCTAGAGCCCGTGCTCCGCAACAAGAGAAGCCACCACAATGAGAAGCCCGCGCACCGCAACGAAGAGTAGCCCCTGCTCGCTGCAACTAGAGAAAACCTGCGCACAGCAACAAAGACCCAATGCAGCCAAAAAAAAAAAAAAAAAAAAAGAATGCCTTTGGTGGGCTTATTAGTAGACAACACAGCTGAGGAAAGAATCTCTGAGCTAGAGAATATATCAATAGAATCCTTGAAAAGCAAAGAGAGCAAAGATTGAAGAAAGAAACCCAAACAAACCAATAGCCAAGGTCTGTGGGACAACTGCAAAAGGTATAACATACAGTTGACTCTGAACAACATGGGTTTGAACTATGCTGGTTCACTTATACACAGATTTTTTCAATAGTAAATACTATAGTGCTATGTGATCCAAGTTTGGTTGAATCTGTAGGTGTGGAACTGCAGATACAGAGGAGCCATGGATATGGAGGAATTGTGTGTATGGAGGGCCAACTATAATTATATATGGATTTTCGACTGTGTGGAGGGTTGGTGCCCCTAACCTTCTGTGTTCAAGATTCAACTGTTAACACACAATGAGAATACCAGGAGAGAGAAAGAAACAGAAGAAATATTGGAAACAATAATGTCTGAGAATTTCTTCAAATTAATGCCAGACACCAAACCACAGATCGAGGGAGCTCAGAGAACACCAAGCAGGATTAAAAAAAAACCAAAAAACAAAAAAACTGTATTGAGGCATATAATATTCAAACTACAGAAAGTCAAAGATAAGGAAAAAATCCTGAAAGAAGCTAGAGGGAAGAAAACACCTTACCTATAGAGTAACAAAGATAAGAATTACATCTGACTTCTCAGAATCTGTGCAAGCAAGAAGACTGTGGAGTGTTAAAAAAAACCCCAGCAACCTAGAATTCTGTGAAATTATCTTTCAAAAGTGAAGGAAACGCAAATATTTTCCTGGACAAGTGAAAGTTGAAATTTGTCATCAGTAGAACTTCCTTGCAAGAAATGTTAAAAGAAGTTCTTCAGAGAGAAGGAAAATAATATAGGTCAGAAACTTGGATCTGTATGAAGTAATGAAGAAAATCAAAGAAGGAATAAGTGAAGGTAAAGTAAAAAATTTTATTTTTCTTAATTGATATAACATGACAGTTCAAAATAATACAGCAATATTTGATTATGTATGCTTATATATAATATACATAAGTATGTGTTTATATATAAATATATTACATAATATAAATTATATACATATAAACATGTATTTATATATGTCTATATATAAGTGAAATGAATGACAACAATGATACAAGGGACATAATGGGCTGTCCAGATATTACATATGTCCTTAAGAAGTATTTCTAAATATTATTCAATTTGAATATCTTTATAGAGAAATGTAAGTTTGACTACTTCTTTTACAATGGGGTGATACACATATATACATAGAATAGAGACTACAGAGACTATAGAAGAATTTCCAAAAATGATTGAGCAAAGGAACAAAAAAGCAATTTAACCAAATGAGCAAATGAAAGGACAGGAAAAAAGCAAACTCCAGGGTATAATTGTAAACATAAATAAAATGATAATTAGGGAAATTTTAATATGGACTGGGTATTAGGTGATGTTAAGGAATTGTTAATTTTATCAGATGTGATAGTGTTATTATAAGTAGACCTTATATGTAAAAATTAAATATTCAAGTGTGAGTGAAGTAACATGATGCCTGGGATTTGCTTTAAAATACTCCAGTGATGGTGGGAGAAGTGAGAGTGGGAAGGAATAGATAAAACAAGATTAGCAAGGTATTAAAAATTGAAGCTGGATGGTGGGTACATGGGCATTCATGGATTTGTTATATTCTTTTTTTTCATGTATTTGCTTCTCCCAGAGTGAGAGATGAGAGGGAGAGAAAGACACCCAATATGAAAGCAGGGTCTCTTATAACCTAATCTGGAAGTGACCTACCATCACTTTTGTAGCATACAATTAGACTCACAGACCAGACCAACCTTAGCGCAGTGCAGGAGGGGATTACACAGAGATCAGAAGGCAGGGATCACTAGGGGCATCTTGGAACCTAGTCACCACACCCACACAGAAAAAAAGACTTGGGGAATAAACATCAGAAAAGAAAGCTAAGAGAGGAAACTATTGGCAATGAGGTCCTTTATGATGGTACCTGCCGGCTGCCTGCTTCTCCTGTCTTATTTCTGGACACTTGCCTTTTTTCATTTTATTCTCCTGATAAACCAAACTGGTTTGATTTCCCAAAACAGTCCATTTTGTCTCATTGACTTTATTCTGTATATCTTGCACATGCTACTCTGTCTGGAATGCCCTTTCCACTCTTGCTACTTAGCAAAACTACTCTGTGTTTCAAACCTTTTTCAGCCATAACTTCCTTTCTGATCACTCTTCCAGTCTACACCCCGCCAGACTATTTATTTATTTATTTGGCTGCGCCGGGTCTTACTTGCGGCATGCGGATTCTTAATTGTGGCATGCGGGATCTAGTTCTCTGACCAGGGATCTGTATCTATCATCTATCTATCTATCTATCTATCTATCTATCTATCTATCTATCTATCTATCTATCTATCTATCATCATCTATCATCTAGCTAGCTAGCTAATTTTTTAAATATTTATTTATTTGGCTGTGCTGGGTCTCAGTTGCCACGTGTAGGATCTTTAGTTGCAGCATGTGGGACCTAGTTCCCTGACCAGGGATCGAACCCGGGCCCCCTGCATTGGGAGCACAGAGTCTTAACACTGGGCCACCAGGGAAGTCCCTATCTATCTGTTTATTATAGGAGCTATTGCATGCAGTTCTGGAAGCTGAGCAGTCCCACAGTCTGCCTCTGCAAGCTGGAGAACGAGGAAAGACAGCAGTATAATGCAGTCCAAGTCTGAAGGCCTGAGAACTAGGAGCTCTGATGTTCGAGGGCAGGAAAAGATGGACATCCCAGCTCAAGAAGAGAGAGAGAATTCTGCCATCTTTTCCTCTTTTGTTCCATATGGCCCCAAACAGATTGGATGATGTCTGCCCATATTGGTGAGTGTGGAAATCTACTCAGTCTACTGAATCAAATGCTAATCTCCTCTAGAAACATCTTCACAGACACACCAAGAAAAAATGTTTTACCAGCTATCTGGGCATCCTTTAGGCAAGTCAACTTGACACATAAAATTAACTACCACAGTGGTCCATACAACTTTCACAAAATTCTAATTTTCTCCTGAAAGCTAGAATTTTATCGTTGATGATAAAATGCTGTCAGTTGTTTTCCGTGAAGTGACAGCCTCACTGTGTTCATTTTCCACAAGATGTCCACCAACACCGAGTCTGAATAACTTTGTCTGTCAGTCATTCTTTCAAAAAGAAGTGGCTTGTTCAGCTTGCAACTCGAAACAATCCACCAAGATTTTTCTTGTGACAATCACTGTTTTGGTGTGCAGCAGCAATATTTCATATATCTAAGGGTTGAGATATCTTACGTGAAATTGACTTTTTTTTTTGAACTGTAAGTGGTTGGTGGTGAATATTATAACTAGTAGTACAGTTTGGTGCCACTGCCTTGAACTGTGCGAACACCTCAGCAGCTTTATCTACCATTGTTTTTGCATCATCAGTGCAAATGTCATCACAGTACAAAAGAAAAAAAAAAAGGGCAAAAAACTTCCTAGGATTACTAAGGAAAAAGCTTTGACTCATGGATACTCTGAAAGAATCTTGAGGACTTCAGGGTTCACTTTGAGAACCACTAATCAAACTCAAAGTTTGAAACTGTAAGCTTTTTTTCTTTTTTAACATCTTTATTGGAGTATAATTGCTTTACAATGGTGTGTTAGTTTCTGCTTTATAACAAAGTGAATCAGCTATACATATACATATATCCCCATATCTCCTCCCTCTTGCATCTCCCTCCCTCCCACCCTCCCCTCTAGGTGGTCACAAAGCACTGAGCTGATCTCCCTGTGCTATGCAACTGCTTCCCACTAGCTATTTTACATTTGGTAGTATATTTATGTCCATGCCACTCTCTCACTTAGTCCCAGCTAACTCTTCCCCCTCCCCATGTCCTCAAGTGTATTCCCTACGTCTGCGTCTTTATTCCTGTCCTGCCCCTAGGTTCTTCAGAACCTTTTTTTTTTTTTTTTTAGATTCCATATATATGTGTTAGCATACAGTATTTTCTCTTTCTGACTTACTTTACTCTGTATGACAGTCTCTAGGTCCATCCACCTCACTACAAATAACTCAATTTTGTTTCTTTTTATGGCTGAGTAATAATCCATTGTATATATGTGCCACATCTTCTTTATCCATTCATCTGTCAATGGACACTTAGGTTGCTTCCATGTCCTGGCTGTTGTAAATAGAGCTGCAATGAACATTGTGGTACATTACTCTTTTTGAATTATGGTTTTCTCAGGGTATATGCCCAGTAGTGGGATTGCTGGGTCGTATGGTAGTTCTATTTTTAGTTTTTTAAGGAACCTCCACACTCTTCTCCGTAGTGGCTGTATCAATTTACATTCCCACTAACAGTGCAAGAGGGTTCCCTTTTCTCCACACCCTCTCCAGGATTTATTTGTAGATTTTTTGGTGATGGCCATTCTGACTTGTGTGAGGTGATACCTCATTGTAGTTTTGATTTGCATTTCTCTAATGATTAGTGATGTTGAGCATCCTTTCATGTGTTTGTTGGCAATCTGTATATCTTCTTTGGAGAAATGTCTATTTAGGTCTTCTGCCCATTTTTGGATTGGGTTGTTTGTTTTTTTGATATTCAGCTGCAAGAGCTGCTTGTAAATTTTGGAGATTAATCCTTTGTCAGTTGCTTCATTTGCAAATATTTTCTCCCATTCTGAGGGTTGCCTTTTTGTCTTATTTATGGTTTCCTTTGCTGTGCAAAAGCTTTTAAGTTTCATTAGGTCCCTTTTGTTTATTTTTGTTTTTATTTCCATTTCTCTAGGAGGTGGGTCAAAAAGGATCTTGCTGTGATTTATGTCATAGAGTGTTCTGCCTCTGTTTTCCTCTAAGAGTTTTATAGTGTCTGGCCTTACATTTAGGTCTTTAATCCATTTTGAGTTTATTTGTGTGTATGTGTTAGGGAGTGTTCTAATTTCATTTTTTACATGTAGCTGTCCAGTTTTCCCTGCACCACTTATTGAAGAGGCTGTCTTTTCTCCATTGTATATTCTTGCCTCCTTTATCAAAAACAAGGTGACCATATGTGAGTGGGTTTATTTCTGGGCTTTCTATCCTGTTCCACTGATCTATATTTCTGTTTTTGTGCTAGTACCATACTATCTTGATTACTGTAACTTTGTAGTATAGTCTGAAGTTCAGAAGCCTGATTCCTCCAGCTCCGTTTTTCTGTCTCAAGATTGCTTTGGCTATTCACATCTTTTGTGTTTCCTTACAAATTGTGAAATTTTTTGTTCTAGTTCTGTGAAAAATGCCATTGGTAGTTTGATAGGTATTGCACTGAATATGTAGATTGCTTTGGGTAGTATAGTCATTTTCACAATGTTGATTCTTCCCATCCAAGAACATGGTATATCTCTCCATCTGTTTGTGTCATCTTTAATTTCTTTCATCAGTGTCTTATAGTTTTCTGCATATAAGTCTTTTGTCTCCTTAGGTAGGTTTATTCCTTGGTATTTTTTTTTAACATCTTTATTAGGGTATAATGGCATTACAATGGTGTGTCAGTTTCTGCTTTATAACAAAGTGAATCAGTTATACATATACATATGTCCCCATATCTCTTCCCTCTTGCATCTCCATCCCTCCCACCCTCCCTATCCCATCCCTCTAGGTGGTCACAAAGCACCGAGCTGATCTCCCTGTGCTATGTGGCTGCTTCCCACTAGCCATCTATTTTACATTTGGTAGTGTATATATGTCCATGCCACTCTCTCACTTTGTCCCAGCTTACCCTTCCCCCTCCCCGTATCCTCAAGTTCATTCTCTAGTAGGTCTGCATCTTTATTCCCATCTTGCCCCTATATTCCTTGGTATTTTATTCTTTTTGTTGCAATGATAAATGGGAGTGTTTCTTTAATTTCTCTATCAGATTTTTCATCATTAGTGTATAGGAATGGAAGAGATTTCTGTGCATTAATTTTGTATCCTGCTACTTTACCAAATTCATTGATTAGCTCTAGTAGTTTTCTAGTAGCATCTTTAGGATTCTCTATGTATAGTATCATGTCATCTGTAAACAGTGACAGCTTTACTTCTTCTTCCCCAATTTGGCTTCCTTTTATTTCTTTTTGTTCTCTGATTGCTGTGGCTAAAACTTTCAAAAGTATGTTGAATAATAGTGGTGAGAGTGGACATCCTTGTCTTGTTCCTGATCTTGGAGGAAATGGTTTCAGTTTTTCATGATTGAGAATGATGTTGGCTGTGGGTTTGTCATATATGGCCTTTATTATGTTGAGGTAAGTTCCCTCTATGCCTACTTTCTGGAGGGTTTTTATCATAAATGGGTGTTGAATTTTGTCAAAAGCTTTTTCTGCATCTGTTGAGATAATCATATGGTTTTTCTCCTTCAATTTGTTAATATGTTTTATCACATTGATTGATTTGCATATATTGAAGAATCCTTGCATTCCTGAGATAAACCCCACTTGATCATGGTGTATGATCCTTTTAATGTGCTGTTGGATTCTGTTTGCTAGTATTTTGTTGAGGATGTTTGCATCTATGTTCATCAGTGATATTGGCCTGTAGTTTTCTTTCTTTGTAACATCTTTGTCTAGTTTTGGTTTCAGGGTGATGGTGGCCTGGTAGAATGAGTTGGGGAGTGTTCCTCCCTCTGCTATATTTTGGAAGAGTTTGAGGAGGTTAGGTGTTAGCTCTTCTCTAAATGTTTGATAGAATTCACCTGTGAAGCCATCTGGTCCTGGACTTTTGTTTGTTGGAAGATTTTTAATCACAGTTTCAATTTCAGTGCTTGTGATTGGTCTGTTTATATTTTCTATTTCTTCCTGGTTCAGTCTTGGAAGGTTGTGCTTTTCTAAGAATTTGTCCATTTCTTCCAGGTTGTGCATTGTATTGCAATATAGTTGCTTGTAGTAATCTCTTATTATCCTTTGTGTTTCTGCAGTGTTAGTTGTTACTTCTCCTTTTTCATTTCTTTCTTTTTTTTTTTTTTTAACATTTTTAGCCCCTTTCCCTAAACACATGAATGAATTAATGTTCCTCCCCCCCCATTTTAAAAAAAAATTTTTATTTTATTTGTTTTTTTGGCTGCGTTGGGTCTTCGTTGCTGGACACAGGTTTTTCTCTAGTTGCGGAGAGCAGGGGCTACTCTTCGTTGGGTTGTGCAGGTTTCTCATTGCGGTGGCTTCTCTTGTTGCGGAGCACGGGCTACTAGGCTTCAGTAGCTGTGGCACGTGGGCTCAGTAGTTGTGGCTCGCAGGCTCTAGAGCGCAGGCTCAGTAGTTGTGGCACATGGGCTTAGTTGCTCCGTGGCATGCGGGATCTTCCCAGACCGGGGCTCGAACCCGTGTCCCCTGCATTGGCAGGCGGATTCTTAACCACTGTGCCACCAGGGAAGCCCTCCTTTTTCATTTCTAATTCTATTGATTTGAGTCTTCTCCCCTTTTTTCTTGATGAGTCTGGCTAATGGTTTATCAATTTTGTTTATCTTCTCAAAGAACCAGCTTTTAGTTTTATTGATCTTTGCTATTGTTTTCTTCATTTCTTTTTCATTTATTTCTGATCTCATCTTTATGATTTCTTTCTTTCTGCTAAATTCGGGTTTTTTTGTTCTTCTTTCTCTAATTGCTTTAGGTGTAAGTTTAGGTTGTTTATTTGAGATGTTTGTTGTTTCTTGAGGTAGGGTTGTATTGCTATCAACTTCCCTCTTTTTTTTTTTAAATTTATTTATTATTTTTTATTTTTGGCTGTGTTGGGTCTTCGTTTCTGTGCGAGGACTTTCTCTAGTTGCGGCAAGCAGGGGCCACTCTTCATCGCGATGCGTGGGCCTCTCACTATCGCGGCCCAACTTCCCTCTTAGAACTGCTTTTGCTGCATCCCATAGGTTTCGGGTTGTCGTGTTTTCATTGTCATTTCTTTCTAGATATTTTTTGATTTCCTCTTTGATTTCTTCAGTGATCTCTTGGTTATTTAGTAGTGTATTCTTTAGCCTCCATGTATTTGTATTTTTTACAGACTTTTCCTGTAATTGATATCTAGTCTCATAGCGTTGTTGTTGGAAAAGATACTTGATATGATTTCAATTTTCCTAAATATTCCAAGGCTTGATTTGTGACCCAAGATATGATCTATCCTGGAGAATGTTCCATGAGCACTTGAGAAGAAAGTGTATTCTGTTGTTTTTGGATGGAATGTCCTATAAATGTCAATTAGGTCCATCTTGTTTAATGTCTCATTTAAAGCTTGTGTTTCCTTATTTATTTTCATTTTGGATGATCTGTCCATTGGTGAAAGTGGGGTGTTAAAGTCCTCTACTATGATTGTGTTACCATCGATTTCCCCTTTTATGGCTGTTAGCATTTGCCTTATGTATTGAGGTGCTCCTGTTTTGGGTGCATAAAGATTACAATTGTTATATCTTCTTCCTTGGATTGATCCCTTGATCATTATGTAGTGTCCTTCTTTGTCTCTTGTAATAATCTTTATTTTAAAGTCTATTTTATCTGATAGGAGAATTGCTACTCCAGCTTTCTTTTGATTTCCATTTGCATGGAATATCTTTTTCCATACCCTCACTTTCAGTCTGTATGTGTCCCTAGGTCTGAAGTGGATCTCTTGTAGACAGCATATGTATGGGTCTTGTTTTTTTATCCATTCAGCCAGTCTATGTCTTTTGGTTGGAGCATTTAATCGATTTACATTTAAGGTAGTTATTGATATGTATGTTCCTCTTAACATTTTCTTAATTGTTTTGGGTTTGTTATTGTAGGTCTTTTCCTTCTCTTGTGTTTCCTGCCTAGAGAAGTTCCTTTAGCATTTGTTGTAAAGCTGGTTTGGTGGTGCTGAATTCTCTTAGCTTTTGCTTGTCTGTAAAGGTTTTAATTTCTCCATCGAATCTGAATGAGATCCTTGCTGGATAGAGTATCTTGGTTGTAGGTTTTTCCCTTTCATCACTTTAAATATGTCCTGCCACTCCCTTCTGCCTTGCAGAGTTTCTGCTGAATGATCAGCTGTTATCCTTATGGGGATTCACTTGTATGTTATTTGTTGTTTTTCCTTTGCTGCTTTTAATATTTTTTCTTTGTATTTAATTTTTGATAGTTTGATTAATATGTGTCTTGGCATGTTTCTCCTTGGATTTATCCTGTATGGGACTCTCTGCGTTTCCTGGACTTGATTGACTATTTCCTTTCCCACGTTAGGGAAGTTTTCAACTATAATCTCTTCAAATATTTTCTCAGTCCCTTTCTTTTTGTCTTCTTCTTCTGGGACACCTATAATTCGAATGTTGGTGCATTTAATGTTGTCCCAGAGGTCTCTGTCATTCTTTTTTCTTTATTCTGCTCTGTGGTAGTTATTTTCACTATTTTATCTTCCAGGTCACTTATCTCTTCTTCTGCCTCAGTTATTCTGCTATTGATTCCTTCTAGAGAATTTTTAATTTCATTTATTGTGTTGTTCATCATTGTTTGTTTGCTCTTTAGTTCTTCTAGGTCCTTGTTAAACGTTTCTTGTATTTTCTCCATTCTATTTCCAAGATTTTGGATCATCTTTACTATCAGTACTCTGAATTCTTTTTCAGGTAGACTGCCTATTTCCTCTTCATTTGTTTGGTCGGGTGGGTTTTTACCTTGCTCCTTCTTCTGTTGTGTGTTTCTCTGTCTTCTCATTTTACTTAATTTACTGTGTTTGGGGTCTTCTTTTCACAGGCTGCAGGTTCGTAGTTCCCGTTGTTTCTGGTGTCTGCCCCCAGTGGCTAAGGTTGGTTCAGTGGGTTGTGTAAGCTTCCAGGTGGAGGGGACTGCTGCCTGTGTTCTTGTGGATGAGGCTGGATCTTGTCTTTCTGGTGGGCAGGACCACGTCTGGTGGTGTGTTTTGGAGTGTCTGTGACCTTATTATGATTTTAAGCAGCCTCTCTGCTAATGGGTGGGGTTGTGTTCCTGTCTTGCTAGTTGTTTGGCATAGGGTGTCCAGCACTGTAGCTTGCTGGTCATTGAGTGGAGCTGGGTCTTAGCATTGAGATGGAGATCTCTGGGAGAGCTTTTGCTGTTTGATATTACATGGAGCCGGGTGGACTCTGGTAGACCAATGTCCTGCATTGGGCTCCCCCCCTCAGAGGCTCAGGCCTGACACGTGGCCAGAGCATGAAGACCCTGTCTGTCACATGGCTCAGAAGAAAAGGGAGAAAAAAAGAAAGAAAGAACAAAATAAAATAAAATAAAATATAGTTATTAAAATAAAAAGTAAAAAAAATTATTAAGAATAAAAATAATTAAAAAGTAATAAAAAAAGAAAGAAGGAAAGAAGAGAGCAGCGTAACCAAAAAACAAATCCACCATGATAACAAGCGCTAAAACCTATATTAAAAAAGAAACAAACAAAAAAAACAGACAGACAACCCCAGGACGAATTGTAAAAGCAAAGCTATACAGACAGGATCACACAAAGAAGCATACACATATACACTCACAAAAAGAGAAGGAGGAAAAAAATATATATCTGTATATTAAAAAAAAAGGAAGAGAGCAACCAAATCAATAAACAAATCTACCAGTGATAATAAACTCTAAATACTAAACTAAGATAAACATAAAACCAGAAACAAATTAGATGCAGAAAGCAAACCCCAAGTCTACAGTTGCTTCCAAGGTCCACCGCCTCAATTTTGGGATGATTCGTTGTCTATTCAGGTATTCCAGAGATGCAGGGTACATCAAGTAGATTGTGGAGATTTAATCCGCTGCTCCTGAGGCTGCTGGGAGGAATTTCCCTTTCTCTTCTTTGTTTGCACAGCTCCTGGGGTTCAGCTTTGGATTTGGCCCCGCCTCTGCATGTATGTCGCCTGAGGGCATCTGTTCTTCGCTCAGACAGGACGGGATTAAAGTAGCAGCTGATTCGGGGGCTCTGGCTCACTCAGGCCAGGGGGAGGGAGGGGTACAGAATGTGGGGCGAGCCTGCGGTGGCAGAGGCTGGTGTGACGTTGCAACAGCCTGAGGTGTGCTGTGTGTTCTCCTGGGGAAGTTGTCCCTGGATCACGGGACCCTGGCCGTGGCGGGCTGCACAGGCTTCCAGGAGGGGAGGTGTGGATAGTGACCTGTGCTTGCACACAGGCTTCTTGGTGGCTGCAGCAGCAGCCTTAGCATTTCATGCCCATCTCTGGTGTGTGTTCTGATAGCTGTGGCTTGTGCCAATCTCTGGAGCTCGTTTAGGTAGTGCTCTGAATCCCCTCTCTTTGTGCCCCCCGAAACAATCGTCTCTTGCCTCTTAGGCAGTTCCAGACTTTTTCCTGGACTCCCTCCCAGCTAGCTGTGGCACACTAGCTCCCTTCAGGCTGTGTTCACACAGCCAACCCCAGTCCTCTCCCTGGGATGTGACCTCCGAAGCCACAGACTCAGCTCCCAGCCCCCACCCACCCCGGCGGGTGAGCAGACAAGCCTCTCGGGCTGGTGAGTGCTGGTCGGCACCGATCCTCTGTGCGGGGATCTCTCCGCTTTGCCCTCTGCACCCCTGTTGCTGTACTCTCCTTCGTGGCTCCAAAGCTTCCCCCCCGCCCATCCCCCCGTCTCTGCCAGTGAAGGGGCTTCCTAGTATGTGGAAACTTTTCCTCCTTCACAGCTCCCTCCCAAGGTGCAGGTCCCATCCCTATTCTTTTGTCTCTGTTTTTTTTTTCCTTTTGCCCTACCCAGGTACATGGGGAGTTTCTTGCCTTTTGGGAAGACTGAGGTCTTCTGCTAGCATTCAGTAGGTGTTCTGTAGGGGGTTGTTCTATATGTAGATGTTATTTCTGATGTATTTGTGGGGAGGAAGGTGATCTCCATGTCTTACTCCTCCGCCATCTTGAAGGTCTACTCGAAACTGTAAGCTTTTTGAAGGCAGGGACTGTTTCTGTTTAGTAGGAGTCCAAATGTATATTGATCTAAATTCACACTGAAGATACATGTCCTCTTTTCCTAGGAATTCAGAATCCCTTTAGTAAATATTCTAACTTTCTAGGATAGGGATATTAATAGGTTACTGACAGTTATTGGAACACCTTGAATATTTAATGTTAGTATAATACCATCCGTCTTCTACATTTAAAAGTTCCTAACCATGACTAAATAACTTAAAGGTTACTATTGTTAAGGACCCTTAAGACAACTGTAGTTGAAGAGTTTTCTCTAGGAACTATTCTTATCAGTCACTTCCAGTACAGAGACCTCAAAGCAATTTACAGAGCCAGTGTCACAAACTACTTAGACAACCAGCCAGTGATATTTGGGTTTACTGGTCTGTTTTTGCCTCTTCCTTCTTCTCTCCTCTATTTCTTTCCTTATCCTATTTTTTTTTCTTTTCCCATCTGTTTCCTAATATAAAGTTTGAAATGCTTTTTCCCTACTTTCACTCAAATATTGTTCAGGAGGGACCTTTTCTACTTCACAGTTGTCAAGAACTAGTCTCTGCAATGTAGATATTTGCAGGTAAAATATTGGAGAACAAAACTGGGGAACAGTGACATTAGAAATGGAAACGTGGAGAGTACTATAGAGAAGAATGGGTTTGGAATCAGGGGATGTGCATTTGAGGTTCAGCGTCTACCATGTCATTTTAACTTTTCTAAACTTCAATTTACTTATTTATAAAATGAAGATAACCACCAACCTAACCCAAGTTTACTTCATAGTGTTGTGGAAATCACTATGCAAATAAGTTAATAAATATTCTATTTTACACCAATGTCTTTTATAGAATAAGTACAGTTCACTCAATAAAACTGGAGCACCTTCAGTGTAAGGAAAAAAAAGACCCTTTAGACTCCGACGGTCACTTTGGCCAGTGCTATAGTTCCTGGGTCTCTACTCTTGAATCACTGCCATGTGAATTGCTCTCACTGGGGACTTCCCTGCTTATGGAAAGTCTAATCCCTAGAATTTTGTTCCTGTTACTATTCCCCTCCTTTTCTTCAAATATATGAAATAGTAGAGTCTTTGGAAATATGTGATTTTTTCTTGAAGACTGTTAGTGATGCAGTACCGTAACGATCTCATAAAAATTTTTATACTTTTTCAATGTTGCATACCAGACCTTAAAATTAAGGTCTGGGCTTTCCTGGTGGCACAGTGGTTGAGAATCTGCCTGCTAATGCAGGGGACATGGGTTCGAGCCCTGGTCTGGGAAGATCCCACATGCTGCGGAGCAACTAGGCCCGTGAGCCACAACTACTGAGCCTGCGCATCTGGAGCCTGTGCTCTGCAACAAGAGAGGCCGTGACAGTGAGAGGCCCGCGCACTGCGATGAAGAGTGGCCCCCGCTTGCCGCAACTGGAGGAAGCCCTCGCACAGAAACGAAGACCCAACACAGCCAAATAAATAAATAAATAATTAAAGGTGCTAATAATTAAAAAAAAAAAAAGAAAAAAAAAGTTTGTTTAAAATTAAAAAAAAAAAAAAAAAAAATTAAGGTCTATTAGTATATTTAGTTCCAGGCCATGTTTCAGGTAGCTCTGCATTGGCTGTGTGGCATAGAAAGAGAAATGAAGTAGGGGTTTGGGGAACTGATTTCAAATGTTGGTTCTATCATTGACTATTTACACTTAGGCAGGACTTACTTGGTTTTCAGTCTTAAAGCAGAGCAATAAATGGGTTTAGACCAGATGATGATGATGATTTTATTTAGCCATTTAAAAAAAAAATTATTTACTTATTTATTTTTTGCTGCATTGGCTTTGTTGCTGTGCGTGGGCTTTCTCTAGTTGCGGTGAGTGGGGGTTACTCTTCATTGTGGTGCACGGGCTTCTCATTGCAGTGGCTTCTCTTGTTGTGGAGCACAGGCTCTAGGCACGTGGGCTTCAGTAGTTGTGGAACGTGGACCAAGTAGTTGTGGCTCGAGGGCTCTAGAGCATAGGTTCAGTAGTTGTGGCACATGGGCTTAATTGCTCCATGGCATGTGGGATCTTCTCAGACCAGGGCTTGAACCCATGTACCCTGCATTGGCAGGAGGATTCTTAACCACTGCGCCACCAGGGAAGCCTGATGATGATGATGATGATGATGATGATGATTTTTTAATTAATTTATTTTTGTCTGTGCTGGGTCTTCGTTGCTGCACGTGGGCTTTCTCTAGTTGCGGCGTGCAGGCTTCTCATTGCGGTGGCTTCTCTTGTTGTGGAGCACGGGCTCTAGGCATGCGGGCTTCAGTAGTTGAGGCACATGGGCTCAGTAGTTGTGGCTCACAGGCTCTGGAGCGCAGGCTCAATAGTTGTGGCGCACGGGCTTAGTTGCTCTGCAGCATGCAGGATCTTCCCAGACCAGGGCTCGAACCCGTGTCCCCTGTGTTGGCAAGCGGATTCTTAACCACTGTGCCACCAGGGAAGTCCCTGGACCAGATGATTGTTAAAAGCCCTTCTAGCTCAAAATCGTTTGATTCCAAGTCCCACACCAGAAAATAAGTTTAGAGGTTAGGTAATATACTACTATTATATAAAATATATAATAAAAATTCATAATTCTAGCTGGCAATCCCTTTATTCCTTCAGGTTGTAAGTACTTATAACTTTATAATAGGAAATGTAAATGATATAGAAACAGAAAATCTAAATTAAGTAGCAAAGATACAAGCATTAAGAAGCATTAACCAAAATTTTTTTATGGTAAGTACTACCTTTATTTTAAAAAGTTATACATGCTAGAAAAAAGCATAAATGATGCATGTAAACAATTGTTTACCAAATATTTATTTTTTTTCCTTATAAAGGTGCAAATGATCTTTAAATGTAAACACAAATGTTGCCAAACATTTTTGTAGTGAGGGGAGGGAGAAGGTTATTCCTTATGGTTGTGGTTAAAGTCTTTTTCAAAGCTTTTCCTGTAAGATACATTGAAAAAAACTGGTGTATGATCACAATAACAAAAACACTTTAACCACTGAAATCTGTATTCTTTTTTTTCCTTAAAAATGTTAACTTTTTACCAGAAAGTGCAATTTGAGAGTAGTGGTAATAGTGGCTTTATAGAATGAGGATAATGATATATAGTTTTTATAAAAGAACCAAGATTTTATTAATTAAATGCCTCAATTGATTTTATACTCGTTAGCATACTATTACACGAACTGAAGAATTCATTCCCTTGGAGGCTGTGATTACAGGTAAGCCTCAGCTTCCGCAGGCCTGAGCATCAAGTGTAAATTGCATAACAGTATTCACTGCTGGGGAGAGGACATTTCTCCCTGCTGGTCCTTAGTAGCAATAGGAAATAGAAAGGAAAGTTGCTTCAGTCAGTAACATTTTTGAGCAAAAACTTGCAGAGTTACACGTGATTCTACTGGGGGATTCTCAAGACAGTATATGAGAATCATATACTGTTTTTGTAGAGGCACTGAGCAGAGCTCTAGATCTAGCAGGAACTCTATGGAAATATTTGAAAAAAAGACTTTATAGTGGCAAACAAGACCATAAGGAAGGAAACAAGATGTGAGCTTCCACTGATGAAAACTTTGGCATCTGAGTCCTGGTCTTACTGATTTAATGTTCCTTTTGAATTGTTCTAGTTAAATGAGATGTTTCCTTTGTTTTGTTTTTTAGATTTTCAAGTCTTCTGGTGCTTAGTGCAAGAATGATGGCTAACTAATACACCTTGCATACCTATCTTTGTCACTGGTAAGTAAGTCCCTGTAAGTAGTGGAGTCTTGTGGATGGAGTGCTTAGAACTGACAACTAGATCCCATATAGACCTCTTCCCTTATTAGTAGTTTCAAACTTAATCAGTATCTTAAAAATAAGGTTTTACTGCTTGAAATGTTTGTCTTTTTTTTTTTTGTCTTTCCTTTTTTTCTCTTTTGGTGGGAGGAAGGCTAAATCCCAAAACAAAAACAAAAAACCAAAAACCCAGCAACAAAAATCCCATGATAAATTAAAACCAAAAATAAATATTCTTCTGCACAGAACTGAAAATTACTGTGCAAAGGTGGCGTCTTGCAGGTGAAGTACTTTCAATGTATTTGTATTTCCACATGTTGAGGCACCGGCAAAGAATAAAATTTGTTTAGTGTTTTCTAGAGCTGTACAAAGCTCCAAAGTCAAAGCTCTCCACAATACAGAGGAGCATATGCATGACTGTCTTCTGTATGTTCACCATATATGGGATTCACAATGTGTCATTTTTATAACTCCTACACCACCTCCAAGCCGACGGTAATTCATCCCGCCATATAACCTGCAAAGAAAGAAACACAATCAGATTTCTAAATAGAAAAAGCACTATTTCTTCCATAACGTAGATGTTAATAAAACACAATTCTTTGTTTTGTATCACAACTAATATTTTTAGCTTCATACATCTCTTCCAAAGAGTAGGAGCTGGAATTGAGCACTGGCAAGTAGCAGAATTATTTCAGACATTGACTGAAATTCTCTGACTTACAGGACACTGTTTTAAGAGAGCACCATATCCATTTTGCCTTGTAACTTTATAACTCTACATCTAGACCGACTTATAACAATTACACAGAATCACATATTCTACATTTTTGTGTCTAATTTTGACCCTGGCTATAATATTTTCCCACCCACATTTTGCTTTTGCCTAAACTTCAATTATTTATTTCTATCCTTTTGTTTTGTATGTACTCTTAGAAGTCTTCTCAAACCCTTTATGGAACAAAGCTGGATATGATTAAATAAAGTCTGCATCTAGTTTGTGATATGTGAACAAGATCATCTTCAAAATTAAGGATCTCCATGGAAAAGAATATTAGATCCTCTGTCAACTGTAAGTATTGATTTTAAATTGGCTTTAAATTTGGGACATGTAACTACAAAAATTTATATAGTAATCCCTCAACAGATGGTCCTTAAGAATTTCATGAATATTACTTGGTCAAATATTACTAACATATATTAGTAACAGTTACTGAGAAACAAGTCCTTACATAGGATCATAGTCATTAAGTGGCAGAAATAAACTTGGCTGTCTTCCCAAATTATGCTTACCCAGATTCCCACTAAAAATAGAAAGCTGTATATGGAAGAAAATACACCACAAGTGACAGGCTCCTATTCATGAAAACCTGCCATTCTCTTTCCCTTAACCTCTATTAGGTTTTGCTGAAATGTTACCTTTTCAGTGGGGCCTCCCTGGGCCACCTTTTAAAGCGGATAATCCTCCCTGGACTCCCTGCCTCTCTGCTATTTGCCATAGCACTTCCACCCCTGGTATGGCACTATCTCCCTCATTGTAATGTCAGCTCCAGGCGGGCAGGGAATTTTGTTGTGTTCACTTTTGTATCCCCAGGGTCTACAGCACTCAGTAAATCTTTACTTCATGAACAAGGTTGTGAAAATGTGATGTATAAGCAAAAAGTGCTACAGTGTGATTAGTCTGACTAGTATTGTGACCACTGAGCCATACAGAGCATGAGAGAGATGCAGAATCCAAAGAATGTCATTCAGATATCTGTCAAAGTTGTGGTTTTCCCAGAGATGAAGACTATAAAAAGAACCCAGTAAATTCATTAGTTGAATCTTATATACTAATGAAAAAAATCTGGGTGGATAGTTACAGGCTCAAAATTAGAAAATGTATACACAGAATGCAGCAGGAATGGACTACGAGACTGCCCCTTCTGGAATATAAAAGTGACTATAAAAGACGTCAACTTATCTTTCATGGTCATGAGAAAAATCTTTCAGAATGTCTTCTGCCTCAGATATCATATCCAGACTGATGTCTGTGGTTTATGTGCAACCTCAACCACTGAGATGGTTACCCAGACGTGTTTAGGCAAATAAGCCCAATTCACTGAGAAAGAACTGCTTAGAAGGTAAAACTGTTTTTTTTTTTAAAAGCTAGTATTTAAAATAGATATTAGTATAGATATAAAGCACCTCAAACCCATACTATTAATATTTTATATTAAAAATGAGAATTGGGCTTCCCTGGTGGCGCAGTGGTTGAGAATCTGCCTGCCAATGCAGGGGACGCGGGTTCGAGCCCTGGTCTGGGAAGATCCCACATGGCGCGGAGCAACTCGGCCCGTGAGCCACAATTACTGAGCCTGCGCGTCTGGAGCCTGTGCTCGGCAACGAGAGGCCGCGATAGTGAGAGGCCCGCGCACCACGATGAAGAGTGGCCCCCGCTTGCCACAACTAGAGAAAGCCCTTGCACAGAAACGAAGACCCAACACAGCCATACATACATACATACATACATACATAAAAAGAATGTAAGCAGACAAGAATAGCATTAAAAAAAATAATAATAAAAAAATAAAAATAAAAAAAAAATGAGAATTAACTATATATTTTACCTTTTAAACTTGTAGTGTTTAAGAGACTTTGGCATATTAGAGCATCTATCAGATTAGTTTTGTGAATCAAGTTTAAAATGTGTGATTGAGCAAAGATTTAGACTTAGGATTTTAAGTTGAAAGGTTTAAGAGAATTTTGCTACATTTGTAAAAGTTTTTGAATATTTAAAATAAATGCAAGAGTCACCCGATTTATGTGAATTTATAAGAACTACTTAAGTATTTAGGAAGGATTTGTTAGAAAATTAAGGATTGAAAAGCAAAGTAAAATTAAGCCTATAAATACAGCTTAACTTAAATTCTCCTAAGTAAGATGTAGCCTCCTTGCTAAAAGTGACTGTTACAATTTACTAGACTTTAAAATAGAGTAATGACATATTTAAATATTTTTAAAACTCAAGAGAAAAAAATCAGTTTTAAAATGTAATAAAGTATTATTTTTAAAATGGTAACTGCAATTTGTTTTTCCTGGGCATAAAAATTGCAATGACAGATTGACAGCCAAAGGTCTAGGTTCTAATTCTAACTCTGTCACTAACTTGCTTAGGCAGGTCTCTTTATTTCTCAGTGCTTTAGTTTCCTCAGCTGAACATGACGGAGCTAGACGGGAGATTGTTTTTTCTGTTTTTGCTATCTCTAATTATAAAACTGGACAGTTACCAAAGAGAGGAATTTTGTAAGATGTCAGCCACTTTAGAGCACTGAAGTCAAAATAAGCCATTGAATATGGGTAACTTTGAGCCCTTTTCAAAGTACTGCAAGAGGTAATTCAATGTACTGACCATCTTGATTTTGATGGTCATGTTTTATCCCAAGCCCATGATTTTCAAGTCAGCAGTGAGGTGATTTGCAACATAGCTTAAAGGTTACCTCCATGTATTGGCATCAGGATCAAAAACTTCAATGGTCTTCAAGTACGTTGTGCCATCAAAACCTCCTACAGCCATGAGCTGTCCATTCACTACTGCCAGGCCAACCTATGGGACCAAAACACAGTGGCTGTGAAGAAACTGCTCTCTCATTAGATATGGATGAATCCATATATCCAATAGATATCAAAGAATTCGAGTGAAGTTAGATAAGGTAGTAGATAAGACAGGGAGATGCCTTTCAAAGAAGCAACTGATTACAAGATAAATCATAAGATGCAAACTATTGTATATAGAATGGATAAACCACAAGGTCCTACTGTATAGCAGAGGGAACTATATTCAGTATCCTGTGATAAACCATAATGGAAAAGAATATTAAAAGAGAATGTATATATGTATAACTGAATCACTTTGCTGTACAGCAGAAATTAACATAATATTATACATCAACTATACTTCAATAAAAGTAAATAAATCATAAAAATAATTCTCTAATTAAAGATATGATTGGATATAAGATATTTAACTTCTTGAGATAATAGTAATCAAAAGAAATTAACTTTTTTTCCAGTACAAAAGTGGCAGGGGTTGTTTTGCCCATACAGTGCATCTCCTCGCTGTCCCATTGTATTATACTTTACAGATCAGACTTCTTCTGCACAGCCCTCTCTTGGTGCTTTTGCTTTTCAAAGTTTTCAGTAGCCGGGCACTTACTCCACTACGGCGGGATGTCATAGCCACCACTGGAGACCACTGGTTGGTTCTGGGGTTGTATCTCTCAGCACTGCTAAGCTCTGTAGTGTCATCTCTACCTCCTACGGCATAGATCATATCCTGATACACTGCACAGCCTAGGTGTTTCCTCCGGGTCCCCATAGGGGCTATGGTGTGCCATCTGTTTTCCTGAGGATTATAACGCTCCACTGCAGGGAAAAGAAAAACCAGTAAGTGACCATGCAATCATTTCCTTTCACCTCTAGTTTTCTTCATAGCTACTTCGCTTTGTGATAACATATATTTTCAATAAGCAATCTGATTTTTGCTTCTGAGAAGGAATCATCTACCTTTGGACAATACTACTATATTCTCATTAGGGACTGATTTCTTTTAGGTATGGTTGGTGGAAAGGGCATGTGTTGGAGTCAAGGTACCTAGTTCTAGTTCTGGCTATATGACTCATTAGCTAGGTGACTTGTGGCATCTCTCCTTATCTTTAAATGACAGGATTAGACTATAAACCAGTTTATACTATAAGTTTTTATTTATTTTTAGATTATAATACAGAGGATTTTATTTGTTTTTTAAGGAAAGATGGTTGGGGGGAGGGAAATAGTAAGAAAATAGTTGTTTTATTCGTTATAAATTCCTAGCAATTTGTGAAATGAAGGGAGAAAGAAATACTTTGGGAATATACTAGTAGACTATGACTGCAGAAGGAGCTGAGGAAGAGCTAACAGTTGAACTCTCCTAGAGGGAAAATAATTTTCTTAATAAATGATAGGATAACATGGACTTTTTATACTTTTTGTAAGGGGACTCTCCTAAGAAAAATGTATTGCTTTGGAGAAACCAGACTGACTTTGGAAGGGACTAACCTGTGTTGAGTGGAGATGTCCCATCAGAGCCACCTACAGCGTATAAGAACCCTCCTAACACAGCCACAGCCACGCCTAGTCTCCTAGTACTCATAGAAGCCACCCGAGTCCACTTGTTCTCCTTCGGATCATACCTGCAGTAAGAAAAACCAAAGACTGCATGCATGTTTTTATTAAGTGAAGCCTTTTCCATAAGGTATGAAATTATGCTAAAGATATGTTAGATACATAGATTTGCTAAGGTCAGATGTACAGAGAGAATCTAACATATTTTACATAGTTATCAGTATTCTGACTTATGACACTGGGGCTAGAACTCTGAAAACTACATTTCTCCTTTGCCAAGCTGGCTCTCTACTAGATTCTGCCAAAAGGAAGGACTAGACACTTTCTGTTTGCTTGCCAACCCTGTCAATATTGTCTCAACATTGGCCTTTCACTCTGACAGTAGCAGTTAATTTCAGTTTCTAGACTTTTTCTGGCACTTCCAAAGCTAGCCTTGTTGGAGGTTTCAGTCACAGCTCTGTGAGGCAGCTCCTCTGAGCTCCTGAGATAACAGTACCAGTGTTCTGGTTATCTACTGCTGTGTAACAAACCACCCCAAAACTCAGTGACTTTCCACAATAATTATTTTACTAATTCTTATGTTTCCATGGATCAGGAATTTAGGAAGGGCTTCACAGGGAAGTTCTGGCTCAGGTATCTCATGTGATTGCTGTCAAATTGTGGCTGGAGCTGGAACAGCCAGGTGCTGAAGCAGCTGGGGGCTGGCTGGGCATGTCTCCATGTAGCCTCAGGGTCTCTCCATGTAGTCTCTCCATGTAGGCTAGTTGGGCTTCCTCTCAGCATGGCAACCTCAGACAGCTCAAGGCTTCAAAGGTGAGTGCCCCAAGAGATACAACTGAAAGATGTATCACCTTTTATGACCTAGCCTCGCAAGTCACATAGAGCTACTACCATACTGATAAGCCAGCCCAAATTTGAGGGGAGCAAACAGAGACCTCATCTCTCAATGAAGAGTTTCAAAGTCAAATTGTATGAAGAGCATGTGAGATGTCAGGTATTGTAACCATCTTTGGAAAATACAGCCTTCCAGAACCAGCCAGGCAGATAACCCTCCATGGAGATGTGAGTCACAGCTGTTCAGGGCACCCTCTCCTCAGGTGCTGATGGTCCTAGTTCTATGGGACCTCTCCTCCAAGCTTCTAGGCTCTAATAACTCTAATCTCTTTCCTTGTCTTCCCAGACCTAGGGTTCCTACAGTTACTTCAGTGTCCTTTTTTTTTTTTTTTTCAGCCCTTCAATATGTGCTAGCCAATTTTTTAATGTTAAATTCTCTTTACTAAAATAGCTGATATGGCTTCCATTTTTTTAAACTGAGCCCTGATTGATAAATTATTGGTGTTCAGAAATAAATATGACAAAAATCACTTGGAATTGTGCTGGGCATTTTATTACATAGGTGAAAAATTCTGTTAGTATATTAAGTATTATATAGCAAACTATATCAATATTACAGGATATAAAATAAATAATACTAAAAATAGCCCTTGTTCTTAAGAAGCAAGCGGGGGAGACAGAGCACATTCTTAAGGAAAAACCTCCAAACAAATTCTGAGAATGTAGTAACTCACAGAGATGAAAGAAGCAGAGATATAAGTGCTGCAGAATGGAGGCCCTGGAGAAAGGTTATGGTTAGTCAGTAAAGGTATCCTGAGGTTCATGCACTTTGAATAAAGTTTATTTTTCATCACTTTTAGAAAATTCTCAGCCAAATATTCTGTCTTCAAATATTGCTTCTGCTCTTATTGCTATTTTCCTTCTGGGACTCCAATTACATATGTGTTAGTCTATTTGTGTTCCCTGAGTTGCTTATGGTCTATTCTTTACATTCTGTTCTTCTGTTTGGATATTTTCTATTAATCTGGCTTTGAGTTTACTAACTCTGTCTTCTGCTGTGTGTCCAGTCTACTTCTACTCTATTTAATCTCATTCAATGAGTTCTTCATTTTAGATACTATATTTTCCAATTGTAGAAATGTACATCTTATTTTTAGATTCCAATCCTATATTAAAATTCTCCAACTTTTTACCCATTGATCTTTTCCTCTATTTTAGTCAATGTATTTATTATACTTATTTTAAAGTCTTCTTCTGTCAACTCCAAATATGGATTATCTATAAGTCGGCTTCTGTTGTCTACTTTTTCTCTCAATTATTGGCCACGTTTTTCTGTTTCTTTATATGTCTCATATATTTTTTTATTGTATGCTGGGCATTATCATAAAATAATGGAATCCTAGAAACTGAAATTGATATTATACCCCCCCTTGAAAACACCTATGCCCCAAACAATGCATTCACTCTTTCTTATATTAGGCAGACACGGTGAAACGTTGAACACCTCAATCCAATCAGGAATTAAGCTTTACAATCCACAGATTTAATGCAATTCCTATCAAATTACCAATGGCATTTTTCACAGAACTAGAACAAAAAATTTTACAATTTGTGTGGAAACACAAAAGACCACGAATAGCCAAAGCAATCTTGAGAAAGAAAAACGGAGCTGGAGGAATCAGACTCCCTGACTTCAAACTATACTACAAAGCTAGAGTAATCAAAACAGTATGGTACTGGCACAAAAACAGAAATATAGATCAATGGTTCAGGATAGAAAGTCCAGAGATAAACCCATGCATCTGTGGTCACCTAATCTATGACAAAGGAGGCAAGAATATATAATGGAGAAAAGGCAGTCTCTTCAATAAGTGGTGATGGGAAAACTGGACAGCTACATGTAAAAGAATGAAATTAGAACACACCCTAACACCATACACAAAAATAAACTCAAAATGGATTAAAGACCTAAATGTAAGGCCAGATACTATAAAACTCTTAGAGGAAAACCTAGGCAGAACACTCTCTGACATTAATCGCAGCAAGATCTTTTTTGATCCACCTCCTAGAGTAAAGAAAATAAAAACAAATATAAACAAATGGGACCTAATTAAACTTAAAAGCTTTTGCACAGGAAACTATAAACAAAACGAAAAGACAACCCTCAGAATGGGAGAAAATATCCAAAATACACAAACAGCTCATGCAGCTCAATATCAAATAAACAAACAACGCAAACAAAAAATGGGTGAAAGATCTAAATAGACATTTCTTCAAAGAAGACATACAGATGGCCAAGAGGCACACGACAAGATGCTCAACATCACTAATTATTAGAGAAATGCAAATCAAAACTACAATAAGGTATCACCTCACACCATCAGAATAGCCATCATCAAAAAATCTACAACAATAAATGCTGGAGAGGGTGTGGAGAAAAGGGAACCCTCCTACACTGTTGGTGGGAATGTAAACTGGTACAGCCACTATGGAGAAAGTACAGAGGTTCCTTAAAAAACTAAAAATAGAGCTACCATATGATCCAGCAATCCCAGTCCTGGGCATATATCTGGAGAAAACCATAATTCAAAATGGTACATGCACCCCAATGTCCATTGCAGCACTATTTACAATAGCCAGGACATGGAAACAACCTAAATGTACAATGATAGATGAATGGATAAAGCAGATGTGGTACATATATACAATGGAATATTACTCAGCCATAAAAAAGAACAAAATAATGCCATTTGTAGCAACATGGATGGACCTGGAGATTGTCATACTGATGGAAGTAAGTCAGACAGAGAAAGACAAATATCATGATATCGCCTATATGTGGAATCTAAAAAAAGGCTACATATGGACTTATCTACAAAACAGAAATAGAGTTACAGATGTAGAAAATAAACTTATGGGGCAGAGTCAAGATGGCGGCAGGGGAGGATGTGGAGTTCACATCTCCCCACAACTAGGGCACCGGCCGGACGCTGGTGGGGGACCTCAATGCCCAAGGAGATGGGAGGAACCCCTGAGAGACCGGGTAGGATGTGGGGGGAGTAAGGGGGGATGAGAAGTGGAGGCCAGACAGGACCAGCGCCCCTGAGGGGTGGCTGGGAGGGGGAAGGGGTCCCCACACCTGGAGGAACCCTTGGGGGGCTTGGAGATGGGGGGAGGAAGTCTAGCATTTCCCCTGCCCAATTGGGCCCCGGAAAGCCAGCAGGGCTCCCAGGCCGGGTCCTCCGCCCTCTGAGGCCCCCTCCGGGCCATGTTGCTCCTAGGGTCATAGGAGGGAGGCAGGGGGAGAAGAGGAGAGGAGGACGGGGAGGAGCCCTCTTTTTTTTTTTTAAATTAATTAATTATTGGCTGCGTTGGGTCTTCATTGCTGCATGCGGGCTTTCTCTAGTTGCGGCGAGCGGGGGCTACTCTTTGTAGTGCGTGGGCTTCTCATTGCAGTGGCTTCTCTTGTTGCGAAGCATGGGCTCTAGGCTCACGGGCTTCAGTAGTTGTGGCACACGAGCTCAGTAGTTGTGGCTCGCAGGCTCTAGAGCGCAGACTCATTAGTTGTGGCGCACGGGCTTAGTTGCTTCGCGGCATGTGGGATCTTCCCGGACCAGGGCTTGAACCCGTGTCCCCTGCATTGGCAGGCGGATTCTTAACCACTGCGCCACCAGGGAAGCCCCGAAGCCCTCTTTGATTGAAGAATCGGGGAGGCACAGAGGGCGTTTCCCCTGCCCACTTGCCCCTGGAAAGCCTGTTGGGCTTCCTGGTCTCGTCCCCTGCCTTCTGGGGCCCCCTCCGGATCTGTGGGTCCTAGGGGCATAGGAGGGAGGAGGGGGAAGAAGAAGAGAGGCCAACGGGGAGGGGCCCTCCAGGGATTGGAGGATTGGGGGGAACTCGCCTAGCATTTCCCCTGCACTCTCAGGCCCAGGGAGCCTGCTGGGGTCCTGGACCTGGTCCTCCGCCCTCCAAAGCCAGAGGCACTCCTGGGCCCCTCCTGCTGCACTGAGCCTAAGCCCCCACCCCCCCAGGGCCTTATCTGGCCCTGTGGGTCCTAAGCATAGGCCCCACCCACCACCTAAACCCCACCCCCCAGAGCCAAGGCCTTTTCCACTTTTTTTCCCCTCTTTTTTACTACTGTGGTTCTGTTTTACCTTCTGGTTGTTGTTTCATCTATATTTTTATTTTTTTATTCTTTCTAACAGAAATAAACGAAATAGAAACAAATAAAATAGCAAAGATCAATAAAACTAAAAGTTGGTTGAGAAGATAAACAAAGTCGATAAACCTTTAGCCAGACTCATCAAGAAAAAAACAGGGAGAGGACTCAAATCAATAACATTAGAAATGAAAAAGGAGAAATCACAACTGACACCACAGAAATACAAAGGATTATAAGAGACTACTACAAACGACTATATGCCAATAAAATGGATAACCATGAAGAAATGGACAAATTCTTGGAAAAGTACAATTTTCTAAGACTGAACCAGGAAGAACTAGAAAATATAAACAGACCTATCACAAGTAATGAAATTGAAACTGTAATTAAAAAGTTTCCAACAAACAAAAGTCCAGGACCATATGGCTTCACAGGCGAATTCTATCCAACATTTAGAGAAGAGATAACACTGATCCTTCTCAAACTCTTCCGAAAAATTGCAGAGGGGGGAGTACTCCAAAATTCGTTCTACAAAGCCACCATCACCCTGACACCAAAACCAGACAAAGATACTACAAAAAAAGAAGATAACAGACCAATATCACTGATGAACATAGATGCAAAAATCCTGAACAAAATACTAGCAAACAGAATCCAACAACACATTAAAAGGATCATACACCATGATCAAGTGGGATTTATCCCAAGAATGCAAGGATTCTTCAATATACGCAAATCAATCAATGTGATACACCATATTAACAAATTACGGAATAAAAACCATATGATCACCTCAATAGATGCAGAAAAAGCTTTTGACAAAATTCAACACCCATTTATGATAAAAACTCTCCAGAAAATGGGAATAGAGGGAACCTACCTCAACATGATAAAGGCCATATATGACAAACCCACAGCAAACATCATACTCAATGGTGAAAAACTGAAAGCGTTTCCACTAAGATCAGGAACAAGACAAGGATGTCCACTCTCGCCACTCTTATTCAACATAGTTTTAGAAGTCCTAGCCATGGCAATCAGAGAAGAAAAAGAAACAAAAGGAATACAAATTGGAAAAGAAGAAGTAAAACTGTCACTGTTTGCAGATGACATGGTAGTATACATAGAAAATCCTAAAGATGCCACCAGAAAACTACTGGAGTTCAATGAATTTGGTAAGGTTGCAGGATACAAAATTAATGCACAGAAATCTCTGGCATTCCTATACACTAACAATAAAAAATCAGAAAGAGAAATTAAGGAAACAATCCCATTTACCATTGCAACAAAAAGAATAAAATACCTAGGAATAAACCTGCCTAAGGAAGCGAAAGACTTGTACTCAGAAAACTATAAAACACTGATGAAAGAAATCAAAGATGACGTAAACAGATGGAGAAATATACCATGTTCTTGGATGGAAGAACCAATATTGTGAAAACGACTATACTACCCAAAGCAATCTCCAGATTCAGTGCAATCCCTATCAAACTACAAATGGCATTCTTCACAGAACTAGAACAAAAAATTTTATAATGTGTACGGAAACACAAAAGATCCTGAATAGCCAAAGCAATCTCGATAAAGAAAAATGGAGCTGGAGGAATCAGGCTCCCCAACTTCAAACTATACTACAAAGCTACAGTAATCAAGACAGTATAGTACTGGCACAAAAACAGAAATATAGATCAATGGTTCAGGATAGAAAGCCCAGAGATAAACCCATGCACATATGGTCACGTAATTTATAACAAAGGAGGCAAGAACGTACAATGGAGAAAAGACAGCCTCTTCAATAAGTGGTGCTGGGAAAACTGGACAGCTACATGTAAAAGAATGAAATTAGAACACTCCCTAACACCATACACAAAAATAAACTCAAAATGGATTAGAGATCTAAATGTAAGACCGGACACTATAAAACTCTTAGAGGAAAACATAGGAAGAACACTCTTTGACATAAATCACAGCAAGATCTTTTTTGATCCACCTCCTAGAGTAATGGAAATAAAAACAAAAATAAACAAATGGGACCTAATGAAACTTAAAAGCTTTTGCAAAGCAAAGGAAACTACAAACAAGACGAAAAGACAACCCTCTGAATGGGAGAAAATACTTGCAAACAAATCAATGGACAAAGGATTAATCTCCAAAATATATAAACAGCTCATGCAGCTCACTATTAAAAAAACAAACAACCCAATCAAAAAATGGGCAGAAGACCTAAATAGACATTTCTCCAAAGAAGACATACAGATGGCCAAGAGGCACATGAAAAGATGCTCAACATCACTAATTATTAGAGAAATGCAAATCAAAACTACAATGAGGTATCACCTCACACCATCAGAATGGCCATCATCAAAAAATCTACACACAATAAATGGTGGAGAGGATGTAGAGAAAAGGGAAATTCCCTTTTACATTCCCACTGTTGGTGGGAATGTAAATTGATACAGCCACTATAGAGAACACAGTATGGAGGTTCCTTAAAAAAACTAAAAATAGAACTACCATATGACCCAGCAATCCTGCTACTGGGCATATACCCTGAGAAAACCATAATTCAAAAGGACACATGTACCCCAGTGTTCACTGCAGCACTATTTACAATAGCCAGGACACAGAAACAACCTAAATGTCCAACGATAGATGAATGGATAAAGAAGATGTGGTACATATATACAATGGAATATTACTCAGCCACAAAAAGGAATGAAATTGGGTCATTTGTAGAGATGTGGATGGACCTAGATTCTGTTATACAGAGTGAAGTAAGTCAGAAAGAGAAAAACAAGTATCGTATATAAATGCATATATGTGGAATCTAGAAAAATGGTACAGATGAACCTATTTGTAGGGCAGGAATAGAGATGTAGACATAGAGAACAGACATGTGGACACAGCAGGGGAAGGGGAGGGTGGGATGAATTGGGAGATTAGGTTTCATATAAATACATTACCATGTGTAAAATAGATAGCTAGTGGGAACCTGCTGTATAGCACAGGGAGCTCAGCTCGGTGCTCTGTGACGACCTAGATGGGTGGGATGGGGGGTGGGGGTGGGAGGGAGATCCAAGAGGGAGGGGATATAGGTATACATATAGCTGATTCACTTCATTGTACAGCAGAAACTAACACAACATTGT